>NW_027422024.1:0-361129 GCF_037893015.1 Macrotis lagotis
TCACCGTGCCTTGCCTTGCGTTACCCTTTCCTTGCCTTGCCGTGCATTTCCTAGCCGTGTGTTGTCGTGCCTTAGCCTTGTTTCCCCTTGCCGTTGCGTGCCTTTTGTTACACTTGCCTTGCCTGGCTTTGCCTTGCCTTCCTTTCCTTCCGTTACTCTTTCCTTGCCTTGCCGTGCATGGCCTAGCCCTGCGTTGTCGTGCCTTAGCCTTGTTACCCCTTGCCGTGCCGTTCCTTCCGTTACCCTTGCCTTCCCTTGCTTTCCCTTGCCTTCCTTGCGTTCCGTTACTCTTTGCTTGCTTTCCGTGCATTGCCTAGCCTTGCGTTGGCTTTCCTTAGCCTTGCCTCGCCTGACCGTGCTTTCCCATGCGTTACCCTTTCCTTGCCTTGCCGTGCATTGCCTAGCGTGCGTTGTCGTACCTTAGCCTTGTTTCCCCTTGCCGTGCCGTTCCTTCCGTTACCCTTGCCTTCCCTTGCTTTCCCTTTCCTTCCTTGCATTCCGTTACTCCTTGCTTGCTTTCCGTGCATTGCCTAGCCTTGCGTTGGCTTTCCTTAGCCTTGCCTCGCCTGACCGTGCTTTCCCATGCGTTATACTTTCCTTGCCTTCCCGTGCATTGCCTAGCGTGCGTTGTCGTGCCATAGCCTTGTTTCCCCTTGCCGTGCCGTTCCTTCCGTTACACTTGCCTTTCTTTGCTTTCCCTTGCCTTCCTTACCTTCCGTTACTCTTTGCTTGCCTTCCGTGCATTGCCTAGCCTTGCGTTGTCGTGCCTTAGCCTTATCTCGCCTGACCGTGCCTTCCTTTGCTTTAAGCTTTACTTGCATTGTCGTGCATTGCCTAGCCTTGCGTTGTCGTGCATTAGCCTTGCCTAGCCTCACCGTGCCTTGCCTTGCGTTACCCTTTCCTTGCCTTGCCGTGCATTTCCTAGCCGTGTGTTGTCGTGCCTTAGCCTTGTTTCCCCTTGCCGTTGCGTGCCTTTTGTTACACTTGCCTTGCCTGGCTTTGCCTTGCCTTCCTTACCTTCCGTTACTCTTTGCTTGCCTTCCGTGCATTGCCTAGCCTTGCGTTGTCGTGCCTTAGCCTTGCCTAGCCTCACCGTGCCTTTCCTTGCGTTACCCTTTGCTTGCCTTGCCGTGCATTGCATAGCCGTGCCTTGTCGTGCCTTAGCCTTGTTTCCCCTTGCCGTGCCGTTCCTTCCCTTACACTTGCCTTTCTTTGCTTTCCGTTTCCTTCCTTGCGTTCCGTTACTCCTTGCTTACTTTCCGTGCATTGCCTAGCCTTGCGTTGGCTTTCCTTAGCCTTGCCTCGCCTGACCGTGCTTTCCCATGCGTTACCCTTTACTTGCCTTGCCGTGCATTGCCTAGCGTGCGTTGTCGTGCATTAGCCTTGCCTAGCCTCACCGTGCCTTGCCTTGCGTTACCCTTTCCTTGCCTTGCCGTGCATTTCCTAGCCGTGTGTTGTCGTGCCTTAGCCTTGTTTCCCCTTGCCGTTGCGTGCCTTTTGTTACACTTGCCTTGCCTGGCTTTGCCTTGCCTTCCTTTCCTTCCGTTACTCTTTCCTTGCCTTGCCGTGCAAGGCCTAGCCCTGCGTTGTCGTGCCTTAGATTTGTTACCCCTTGCCGTGCCGTTCCTTCCGTTACCCTTGCCTTCCCTTGCTTTCCCTTGCCTTCCTTGCGTTCCGTTACTCTTTGCTTGCTTTCCGTGCATTGCCTAGTCTTGCGTTGTCATGCCTTAGGCTTGCCTCGCCTGACCGTGCTTTCCCATGCGTTACCCTTTCCTTGCCTTGCCGTGCATTGCCTAGCGTGCGTTGTCGTGCCTTAGCCTTGTTTCCCCTTGCCGTGCCGTTCCTTCCCTTACACTTGCCTTTCTTTGCTTTCCCTTGCCTTCCTTACCTTCCGTTACTCTTTGCTTGCCTTCCGTGCATTGCCTAGCCTTGCGTTGTCGTGCCTTAGCCTTATCTCGCCTGACCGTGCCTTCCTTTGCTTTAAGCTTTCCTTGCATTGTCGTGCATTGCCTAGCCTTGCGTTGTCGTGCATTAGCCTTGCCTAGCCTCACCGTGCCTTGCCTTGCGTTACCCTTTCCTTGCCTTGCGGTGCATTGCCTAGCCGTGCGTTGTCGTGCCTTAGCCTTGATTCTCCTTGCCGTGGCGTGCCTTTTGTTACACTTGCCTTGCCTGGCTTTGCCTTGCCTTCCTTTCCTTCCGTTACTCTTTACTTGCCTTGCCGTGCATTGCCTAGCCTTGCATTGTCGTGCCTTATCCTTGCCTCACCTGACCGTGCCTTCCCCTGCGTTACCCTTTCCTTGCCTTGCCGTGCATTGCCTAGCCCTGCGTTGTCGTGCCTTAGCCTTCTTACCCCTTGCCGTGCCGTTCCTTCCGTTACCCTTGCCTTCCCTTGCTTTCCCTTGCCTTGCTTACCTTCCGTTACTCTTTGCTTGCCTTCCGTGCATTGCCTAGCCTTGCGTTGTCGTGCCTTAGCCTTATCTCGCCTGACCGTCCTTCCTTTGCTTTAAGCTTTCCTTGCATTGTCGTGCATTGCCTAGCCTTGCATTGTCGTGCATTAACCTTGCCTAGCCTCACCGTGCCTTGCCTTGCGTTACCCTTTCCTTGCCTTGCCGTGCGTTTCCTAGCCGTGTGTTGTCGTGCCTTAGCCTTGTTACCCCTTGCCGTGCCGTTCCTTCCGTTACCCTTGCCTTCCCTTGCTTTCCCTTTCCTTCCTTGCATTCCGTTACTCCTTGCTAGCTTTCCGTGCATTGCCTAGCCTTGCGTTGGCTTTCTTTAGCCTTGCCTCGCCTGACCGTGCTTTCCCATGCGTTACCCTTTCTTTGCCTTGCTGTGCATTGCCTAGAGTGCGTTGTCGTACCTTAGCCTTGTTTCCCCTTGCCGTGCCGTTCCTTCCGTTACCCTTGCCTTCCCTTGCTTTCCCTTTCCTTCCTTGCATTCCGTTACTCCTTGCTTGCTTTCCGTGCATTGCCTAGCCTTGCGTTGGCTTTCCTTAGCCTTGCCTCGCCTGACCGTGCTTTCCCATGCGTTACCCTTTCCTTGCCTTCCCGTGCATTGCCTAGCGTGCGTTGTCGTGCCATAGCCTTGTTTCCCCTTGCCGTGCCGTTCCTTCCGTTACACTTGCCTTTCTTTGCTTTCCCTTGCCTTCCTTACCTTCCGTTACTCTTTGCTTGCCTTCCGTGCATTGCCTAGCCTTGCGTTGTCGTGCCTTAGCCTTATCTCGCCTGACCGTGCCTTCCTTTGCTTTAAGCTTTACTTGCATTGTCGTGCATTGCCTAGCCTTGCGTTGTCGTGCATTAGCCTTGCCTAGCCTCACCGTGCCTTGCCTTGCGTTACCCATTCCTTGCCTTGCCGTGCATTTCCTAGCCGTGTGTTGTCGTGCCTTAGCCTTGTTTCCCC
Source organism: Macrotis lagotis (assembly GCF_037893015.1). Classification (NCBI taxonomy): domain Eukaryota; kingdom Metazoa; phylum Chordata; class Mammalia; order Peramelemorphia; family Peramelidae; genus Macrotis; species Macrotis lagotis. Next base: position 3,397 of record NW_027422024.1, read on the forward strand.
TTGCCGTTGCGTGCCTTTTGTTACAATTGCCTTGCCTGGCTTTGCCTTGCCTTCCTTTCCTTCCGTTACTCTTTCCTTGCCTTGCCGTGCATTGCCTAGCCCTGCGTTGTCGTGCCATAGCCTTGTTTCCCCTTGCCGTGCCGTTCCTTCCGTTACACTTGCCTTTCTTTGCTTTCCCTTGCCTTCCTTACCTTCTGTTACTCATTGCTTGCATTCCGTGCATTGCCTAGCCTTGCGTTGTCGTGCCTTAGCCTTATCTCGCCTGACCGTGCCTTCCTTTGCTTTAAGCTTTCCTTGCATTGTCGTGCATTGCCTAGCCTTGCGTTGTCGTGCATTAGCCTTGCCTAGCCTCACCGTGCCTTGCCTTGCGTTACCATTTCCTTGCCTTGCCGTGCATTGCCTAGCCCTGCGTTGTCGTGCCTTAGCCTTGTTTCCCCTTGCCGTACCGTTCCTTCCGTTACCCTTGCCTTGCCTTGCTTTCCCTTGCCTTCCTTGCCTTCCTTTGCTTTAAGCTTCCCTTGCATTGTCGTGCATTGCCTAGCCTTGCGTTTTCGTGCATTAGCCTTGCCTAGCCTCACCGTGCCTTTCCTTGCGTTACCCTTTGCTTGCCTTGCCGTGCATTGCATAGCCGTGCCTTGTGGTGCCTTAGCCTTGTTTCCCCTTGCCGTGCCGTTCCTTCCCTTACACTTGCCTTTCCTTGCTTTCCCTTTCCTTCCTTGCGTTCCGTTACTCCTTGCTTGCTTTCCGTGCATTGCCTAGCCTTGCGTTGGCTTTCCTTAGCCTTGCCTCGCCTGACCGTGCTTTCCCATGCGTTACCCTTTACTTGCCTTGCCGTGCATTTCCTAGCCGTGTGTTGTCGTGCCTTAGCTTTGTTACCCCTTGCCGTGCCGTTCCTTCCGTTCCCCTTGCCTTCCCTTGCTTTCCCTTTCCTTCCTTGCATTCTGTTACTCCTTGCTTGCTTTCCGTGCATTGCCTAGCCTTGCGTTGGCTTTCCTTAGCCTTGCCTCGCCTGACCGTGCTTTCCCATGCGTTACCCTTTCCTTGCCTTGCCGTGCATTGCCTAGCGTGCGTTGTCGTGCCATAGCCTTGTTTCCCCTTGCCGTGCCGTTCTTTCCGTTACACTTGACTTTCTTTGCTTTCCCTTGCCTTCCTTACCTTCCATTACTCTTTGCTTGCCTTCCGTGCATTGCCTAGCCTTGCGTTGTCGTGCCTTAGCCTTATCTCGCCTGACCGTGCCTTCCTTTGCTTTAAGTTTTACTTGCATTGTGGTGCATTGCCTAGCCTTGCGTTGTCGTGCATTAGCCTTGCCTAGCCTCACCGTGCCTTGCCTTGCGTTACCCTTTCCTTGCCTTGCCGTGCATTTCATAGCCGTGTGTTGTCGTGCCTTAGCCTTGTTTCCCCTTGCCGTTCCGTGCCTTTTGTTACACTTGCCTTGCCTGGCTTTGCCTTGCCTTCCTTTCCTTCCGTTACTCTTTCCTTGCCTTGCCGTGCATTGCCTAGCCCTGCGTTGTCGTGCCTTAGCCTTGTTACCCCTTGCCGTGCCGTTCCTTCCATTACCCTTGCCTTCCCTTGCTTTCCCTTGCCTTCCTTGCGTTCCGTTACTCTTTGCTTGCTTTCCGTGCATTGCCTAGCCTTGCGTTGTCATGCCTTAGGCTTGCCTCGCCTGACCGTTCTTTCCCATGCGTTACCCTTTCCTTGCCTTGCCGTGCATTGCCTAGCGTGCGTTGTCGTGCCTTAGCCTTGTTTCCCCTTGCCGTTCCGTGCCTTTTGTTACACTTGCCTTGCCTGGCTTTGCCTTGCCTTCCTTTCCTTCCGTTACTCTTTCCTTGCCTTGCCGTGCATTGCCTAGCCCTGCGTTGTCGTGCCTTAGCCTTGTTACCCCTTGCCGTGCCGTTCCTTCCGTTACCCTTGCCTTCCCTTGCTTTCCCTTGCCTTCCTTGCGTTCCGTTACTCTTTGCTTGCTTTCCGTGCATTGCCTAGCCTTCCGTTGTCGTGCCTTAGCCTTATCTCGCCTGACCGTGCCTTCCTTTCCTTTAAGCTTTATTTGCATTGTCGTGCATTGCCTAGCCTTGCGTTGTCGTGCATTAGCCTTGCCTACCTCACCCTGCCTTCCCTTGCGTTACCCTTTCCTTGCCTTGCCGTGCATTGCCTAACCCTGCGTTGCCGTGCCTTAGCCTTGTTACCCCTTGCCGTGACGTTCCTTCCGTTACCCTTGCCTTCCCTTGCTTTCCCTTGACTTCCTTGCGTTCCGTTACTCCTTGCTTGCTTTCCGTGCATTGCCTAGCCTTGCGTTGTCATGCCTTAGCCTTGCATCGCCTGACCGTGCTTTCCCATGCGTTACCCTTTCCTTGCCTTGCCGTGCATTGCCTAGCCGTGCGTTGTCGTGCCTTAGCCTTGTTTCCCCTTGCCGTGCCGTTCCTTCCGTTACACTTGCCTTTCCTTCCTTTCCCTTGCCTTCCTTACCTTCCGTTACTCTTTGCTTGCCTTCCGTGCTTTGCCTAGCCTTGCGTTGTTGTGCCATAGCCTTGCCTCGCCTGAACGTGCTTTCCCATGCGTTACCCTTTCCTTGCCTTGCCGTGCATTGCCTAGCCTGCGTTGCCGTGCCTTAGCCTTGTTTCCCCATGCCGTGCCGTTCCTTCCGTTACCCTGGCCTTTCCTTCCTTTTCCTTGCCTTGCTTACCTTCCGTTACCCTTTACTTGCCTTCCCTGAATTTCCTAGCCTTGCGTTATCGTGCCTTAGCCTTATCTCGCCTGACCTTGCCTTCCTTTGCTTTAAGCTTTCCTTGCATTTTCGTGCATCGCCTAGCCATGCGTTTTCGTGCATTAGCCTTGCCTAGCCTCACCGTGCCTTTCCTTTCGTTACCGTTTGCTTGCCTTGCCGTGCATTGCCTAGCCGTGCCTTGTCGTGCCTTAGCCTTGTTTCCCCTTGCCGTGCCGTTCCATCCGTTACAGTTGCCTTTCTTTGCTTTCCCTTTCCTTCCTTACCTTCCGTTTCTCTTTGCTTGCCTTCCGTGCATTGCCTAGCCTTGGGTTGTCGTGCCTTAGCCTTGCCTCGCCTGACCGTGCTTTCCCATTCGTTACCCTTTCCTTGCCTTGCCGTGCATTGCCTAGCGTGCGTTGTCGTGCCTTAGCCTTGTTTCCCCTTGCCGTGCCGTTCCTTCCGTTACCATTGCCTTTCCTTGCTTTCCCTTGCCTTGCTTACCTTCCGTTACTCTTTGCTTGCCTTCCGTGCATTGCCTAGCCTTGCGTTGTCGTGCCTTAGCCTTATCTCGCCTGACCGTCCTTCCTTTGCTTTAAGCTTTCCTTGCATTGTCGTGCATTGCCTAGCCTTGCATTGTCGTGCATTAACCTTGCCTAGCCTCACCGTGCCTTGCCTTGCGTTACCCTTTCCTTGCCTTGCCGTGCGTTTCCTAGCCGTGTGTTGTCGTGCCTTAGCCTTGTTACCCCTTGCCGTGCCGTTCCTTCCGTTACCCTTGCCTTCCCTTGCTTTCCCTTTCCTTCCTTGCATTCCGTTACTCCTTGCTAGCTTTCCGTGCATTGCCTAGCCTTGCGTTGGCTTTCTTTAGCCTTGCCTCGCCATACCGTGCTTTCCCATGCGTTACCCTTTCTTTGCCTTACTGTGCATTGCCTAGAGTGCGTTGTCGTACCTTAGCCTTGTTTCCCCTTGCCGTGCCGTTCCTTCCGTTACCCTTGCCTTCCCTTGCTTTCCCTTTCCTTCCTTGCATTCCGTTACTCCTTGCTTGCTTTCCGTGCATTGCCTAGCCTTGCGTTGGCTTTCCTTAGCCTTGCCTCGCCTGACCGTGCTTTCCCATGCGTTACCCTTTCCTTGCCTTCCCGTGCATTGCCTAGCGTGCGTTGTCGTGCCATAGCCTTGTTTCCCCTTGCCGTGCCGTTCCTTCCGTTACACTTGCCTTTCTTTGCTTTCCCTTGCCTTCCTTACCTTCCGTTACTCTTTGCTTGCCTTCCGTGCATTGCCTAGCCTTGCGTTGTCGTGCCTTAGCCTTATCTCGCCTGACCGTGCCTTCCTTTGCTTTAAGCTTTACTTGCATTGTCGTGCATTGCCTAGCCTTGCGTTGTCGTGCATTAGCCTTGCCTAGCCTCACCGTGCCTTGCCTTGCGTTACCCATTCCTTGCCTTGCCGTGCATTTCCTAGCCGTGTGTTGTCGTGCCTTAGCCTTGTTTCCCCTTGCCGTTGCGTGCCTTTTGTTACAATTGCCTTGCCTGGCTTTGCCTTGCCTTCCTTTCCTTCCGTTACTCTTTCCTTGCCTTGCCGTGCATTGCCTAGCCCTGCGTTGTCGTGCCATAGCCTTGTTTCCACTTGCCGTGCCGTTCCTTCCGTTACACTTGCCTTTCTTTGCTTTCCCTTGCCTTCCTTACCTTCCGTTACTCATTGCTTGCATTCCGTGCATTGCCTAGCCTTGCGTTGTCGTGCCTTAGCCTTATCTCGCCTGACCGTGCCTTCCTTTGCTTTAAGCTTTCCTTGCATTGTCGTGCATTGCCTAGCCTTGCGTTGTCGTGCATTAGCCTTGCCTAGCCTCACCGTGCCTTGCCTTGCGTTACCATTTCCTTGCCTTGCCGTGCATTGCCTAGCCCTGCGTTGTCGTGCCTTAGCCTTGTTTCCCCTTGCCGTACCGTTCCTTCCGTTACCATTGCCTTTCCTTGCTTTCCCTTGCCTTCCTTACCTTCCGTTACTCTTTCCTTGCATTGTCGTTCATCGCCTAGCCTTGCGTTTTCGTGCATTAACCTTGCCTAGCCTCACCGTGCCTTTCCTTGCGTTACCCTTTGCTTGCCTTGCCGTGCATTGCATAGCCGTGCCTTGTCGTGCCTTAGCCTTGTTTCCCCTTGCCGTGCCGTTCCTTCCCTTACACTTGCCTTTCTTTGCTTTCCGTTTCCTTCCTTGCATTCCGTTACTCCTTGCTTACTTTCCGTGCATTGCCTAGCCTTGCGTTGGCTTTCCTTAGCCTTGCCTCGCCTGACCGTGCTTTCCCATGCGTTACCCTTTACTTGCCTTGCCGTGCATTGCCTAGCGTGCGTTGTCGTGCCTTAGCCTTATCTCGCCTGACCGTGCCTTCCTTTGCTTTAAGCTTTCCTTGCATTGTCGTGCCTTGCCTAGCCTTGCGTTGTCGTGCATTAGCCTTGCCTAGCCTCACCGTGCCTTGCCTTGCGTTACCCTTTCCTTGCCTTGCCGTGCATTTCCAAGCCGTGTGTTGTCGTGCCTTAGCCTTGTTTCCCCTTGCCGTTGCGTGCCTTTTGTTACACTTGCCTTGCCTGGCTTTGCCTTGCCTTCCTTTCCTTCCGTTACTCTTTCCTTGCCTTGCCGTGCATGGCCTAGCCCTGCGTTGTCGTGCCTTAGCCTTGTTACCCCTTGCCGTGCCGTTCCTTCCGTTACCCTTGCCTTCCCTTGCTTTCCCTTGCCTTCCTTGCGTTCCGTTACTCTTTGCTTGCTTTCCGTGCATTGCCTAGCCTTGCGTTGGCTTTCCTTAGCCTTGCCTCGCCTGACCGTGCTTTCCCATGCGTTACCCTTTCCTTGCCTTGCCGTGCATTGCCTTTGCGTGCGTTGTCGTACCTTAGCCTTGTTTCCCCTTGCCGTGCCGTTCCTTCCGTTACCCTTGCCTTCCCTTGCTTTCCCTTTCCTTCCTTGCATTCCGTTACTCCTTGCTTGCTTTCCGTGCATTGCCTAGCCTTGCGTTGGCTTTCCTTAGCCTTGCCTCGCCTGACCGTGCTTTCCCATGCGTTATACTTTCCTTGCCTTCCCGTGCATTGCCTAGCGTGCGTTGTCGTGCCATAGCCTTGTTTCCCCTTGCCGTGCCGTTCCTTCCGTTACACTTGCCTTTCTTTGCTTTCCCTTGCCTTCCTTACCTTCCGTTACTCTTTGCTTGCCTTCCGTGCATTGCCTAGCCTTGCGTTGTCGTGCCTTAGCCTTATCTCGCCTGACCGTGCCTTCCTTTGCTTTAAGCTTTACTTGCATTGTCGTGCATTGCCTAGCCTTGCGTTGTCGTGCATTAGCCTTGCCTAGCCTCACCGTGCCTTGCCTTGCGTTACCCTTTCCTTGCCTTGCCGTGCATTTCCTAGCCGTGTGTTGTCGTGCCTTAGCCTTGTTTCCCCTTGCCGTTGCGTGCCTTTTGTTACAATTGCCTTGCCTGGCTTTGCCTTGCCTTCCTTTCCTTCCGTTACTCTTTCCTTGCCTTCCGTGCATTGCCTAGCCTTGCGTTGTCGTGCCTTAGCCTTATCTCGCCTGACCGTGCCTTCCTTTGCTTTAAGCTTTCCTTGCATTGTCGTGCATTGCCTAGCCTTGCGTTGTCGTGCATTAGCCTTGCCTAGCCTCACCGTGCCTTGCCTTGCGTTACCCTTTCCTTGCCTTGCCGTGCATTGCCTAGCCCTGCGTTGTCGTGCCTTAGCCTTGTTTCCCCATGCCGTGCCGTTCCTTTCGTTACCATTGCCTTTCCTTGCGTTACCCTTTCCTTGCCTTGCCGTGCATTGCATAGCCGTGCCTTGTCGTGCCTTAGCCTTGTTTCCCCTTGCCGTGCCGTTCCTTCCCTTACACTTGCCTTTCTTTGCTTTCCGTTTCCTTCCTTGCGTTCCGTTACTCCTTGCTTACTTTCCGTGCATTGCCTAGCCTTGCGTTGGCTTTCCTTAGCCTTGCCTCGCCTGACCGTGCTTTCCCATGCGTTACCCTTTACTTGCCTTGCCGTGCATTGCCTAGCGTGCGTTGTCGTGCATTAGCCTTGCCTAGCCTCACCGTGCCTTGCCTTGCGTTACCCTTTCCTTGCCTTGCCGTGCATTTCCTAGCCGTGTGTTGTCGTGCCTTAGCCTTGTTTCCCCTTGCCGTTGCGTGCCTTTTGTTACACTTGCCTTGCCTGGCTTTGCCTTGCCTTCCTTTCCTTCCGTTACTCTTTCCTTGCCTTGCCGTGCATGGCCTAGCCCTGCGTTGTCGTGCCTTAGATTTGTTACCCCTTGCCGTGCCGTTCCTTCCGTTACCCTTGCCTTCCCTTGCTTTCCCTTGCCTTCCTTGCGTTCCGTTACTCTTTGCTTGCTTTCCGTGCATTGCCTAGTCTTGCGTTGTCATGCCTTAGGCTTGCCTCGCCTGACCGTGCTTTCCCATGCGTTACCCTTTCCTTGCCTTGCCGTGCATTGCCTAGCGTGCGTTGTCGTGCCTTAGCCTTGTTTCCCCTTGCCGTGCCGTTCCTTCCCTTACACTTGCCTTTCTTTGCTTTCCCTTGCCTTCCTTACCTTCCGTTACTCTTTGCTTGCCTTCCGTGCATTGCCTAGCCTTGTGTTGTCGTGCCTTAGCCTTATCTCGCCTGACCGTGCCTTCCTTTGCTTTAAGCTTTCCTTGCATTGTCGTGCATTGCCTAGCCTTGCGTTGTCGTGCATTAGCCTTGCCTAGCCTCACCGTGCCTTGCCTTGCGTTACCCTTTCCTTGCCTTGCGGTGCATTGCCTAGCCGTGCGTTGTCGTGCCTTAGCCTTGATTCCCCTTGCCGTGGCGTGCCTTTTGTTACACTTGCCTTGCCTGGCTTTGCCTTGCCTTCCTTTCCTTCCGTTACTCTTTACTTGCCTTGCCGTGCATTGCCTAGCCTTGCATTGTCGTGCCTTATCCTTGCCTCACCTGACCGTGCCTTCACCTGCGTTACCCTTTCCTTGCCTTGCCGTGCATTGCCTAGCCCTGCGTTGTCGTGCCTTAGCCTTCTTACCCCTTGCCGTGCCGTTCCTTCCGTTACCCTTGCCTTCCCTTGCTTTCCCTTGCCTTGCTTACCTTCCGTTACTCTTTGCTTGCCTTCCGTGCATTGCCTAGCCTTGCGTTGTCGTGCCTTAGCCTTATCTCGCCTGACCGTCCTTCCTTTGCTTTAAGCTTTCCTTGCATTGTCGTGCATTGCCTAGCCTTGCATTGTCGTGCATTAACCTTGCCTAGCCTCACCGTGCCTTGCCTTGCGTTACCCTTTCCTTGCCTTGCCGTGCGTTTCCTAGCCGTGTGTTGTCGTGCCTTAGCCTTGTTACCCCTTGCCGTGCCGTTCCTTCCGTTACCCTTGCCTTCCCTTGCTTTCCCTTTCCTTCCTTGCATTCCGTTACTCCTTGCTAGCTTTCCGTGCATTGCCTAGCCTTGCGTTGGCTTTCTTTAGCCTTGCCTCGCCTGACCGTGCTTTCCCATGCGTTACCCTTTCTTTGCCTTGCTGTGCATTGCCTAGAGTGCGTTGTCGTACCTTAGCCTTGTTTCCCCTTGCCGTGCCGTTCCTTCCGTTACCCTTGCCTTCCCTTGCTTTCCCTTTCCTTCCTTGCATTCCGTTACTCCTTGCTTGCTTTCCGTGCATTGCCTAGCCTTGCGTTGGCTTTCCTTAGCCTTGCCTCGCCTGACCGTGCTTTCCCATGCGTTACCCTTTCCTTGCCTTCCCGTGCATTGCCTAGCGTGCGTTGTCGTGCCATAGCCTTGTTTCCCCTTGCCGTGCCGTTCCTTCCGTTACACTTGCCTTTCTTTGCTTTCCCTTGCCTTCCTTACCTTCCGTTACTCTTTGCTTGCCTTCCGTGCATTGCCTAGCCTTGCGTTGTCGTGCCTTAGCCTTATCTCGCCTGACCGTGCCTTCCTTTGCTTTAAGCTTTACTTGCATTGTCGTGCATTGCCTAGCCTTGCGTTGTCGTGCATTAGCCTTGCCTAGCCTCACCGTGCCTTGCCTTGCGTTACCCATTCCTTGCCTTGCCGTGCATTTCCTAGCCGTGTGTTGTCGTGCCTTAGCCTTGTTTCCCCTTGCCGTTGCGTGCCTTTTGTTACAATTGCCGTGCCTGGCTTTGCCTTGCCTTCCTTTCCTTCCGTTACTCTTTCCTTGCCTTGCCGTGCATTGCCTAGCCCTGCGTTGTCGTGCCATAGCCTTGTTTCCACTTGCCGTGCCGTTCCTTCCGTTACACTTGCCTTTCTTTGCTTTCCCTTGCCTTCCTTACCTTCCGTTACTCATTGCTTGCATTCCGTGCATTGCCTAGCCTTGCGTTGTCGTGCCTTAGCCTTATCTCGCCTGACCGTGCCTTCCTTTGCTTTAAGCTTTCCTTGCATTGTCGTGCATTGCCTAGCCTTGCGTTGTCGTGCATTAGCCTTGCCTAGCCTCACCGTGCCTTGCCTTGCGTTACCATTTCCTTGCCTTGCCGTGCATTGCCTAGCCCTGCGTTGTCGTGCCTTAGCCTTGTTTCCCCTTGCCGTACCGTTCCTTCCGTTACCATTGCCTTTCCTTGCTTTCCCTTGCCTTCCTTACCTTCCGTTACTCTTTCCTTGCATTGTCGTGCATCGCCTAGCCTTGCGTTTTCGTGCATTAACCTTGCCTAGCCTCACCGTGCCTTTCCTTGCGTTACCCTTTGCTTGCCTTGCCGTGCATTGCATAGCCGTGCCTTGTCGTGCCTTAGCCTTGTTTCCCCTTGCCGTGCCGTTCCTTCCCTTACACTTGCCTTTCTTTGCTTTCCGTTTCCTTCCTTGCATTCCGTTACTCCTTGCTTACTTTCCGTGCATTGCCTAGCCTTGCGTTGGCTTTCCTTAGCCTTGCCTCGCCTGACCGTGCTTTCCCATGCGTTACCCTTTACTTGCCTTGCCGTGCATTGCCTAGCGTGCGTTGTCGTGCCTTAGCCTTATCTCGCCTGACCGTGCCTTCCTTTGCATTAAGCTTTCCTTGCATTGTCGTGCCTTGCCTAGCCTTGCGTTGTCGTGCATTAGCCTTGCCTAGCCTCACCGTGCCTTGCCTTGCGTTACCCTTTCCTTGCCTTGCCGTGCATTTCCTAGCCGTGTGTTGTCGTGCCTTAGCCTTGTTTCCCCTTGCCGTTGCGTGCCTTTTGTTACACTTGCCTTGCCTGGCTTTGCCTTGCCTTCCTTTCCTTCCGTTACTCTTTCCTTGCCTTGCCGTGCATGGCCTAGCCCTGCGTTGTCGTGCCTTAGCCTTGTTACCCCTTGCCGTGCCGTTCCTTCCGTTACCCTTGCCTTCCCTTGCTTTCCCTTGCCTTCCTTGCGTTCCGTTACTCTTTGCTTGCTTTCCGTGCATTGCCTAGCCTTGCGTTGGCTTTCCTTAGCCTTGCCTCGCCTGACCGTGCTTTCCCATGCGTTACCCTTTCCTTGCCTTGCCGTGCATTGCCTAGCGTGCGTTGTCGTACCTTAGCCTTGTTTCCCCTTGCCGTGCCGTTCCTTCCGTTACCCTTGCCTTCCCTTGCTTTCCCTTTCCTTCCTTGCATTCCGTTACTCCTTGCTTGCTTTCCGTGCATTGCCTAGCCTTGCGTTGGCTTTCCTTAGCCTTGCCTCGCCTGACCGTGCTTTCCCATGCGTTATACTTTCCTTGCCTTCCCGTGCATTGCCTAGCGTGCGTTGTCGTGCCATAGCCTTGTTTCCCCTTGCCGTGCCGTTCCTTCCGTTACACTTGCCTTTCTTTGCTTTCCCTTGCCTTCCTTACCTTCCGTTACTCTTTGCTTGCCTTCCGTGCATTGCCTAGCCTTGCGTTGTCGTGCCTTAGCCTTATCTCGCCTGACCGTGCCTTCCTTTGCTTTAAGCTTTACTTGCATTGTCGTGCATTGCCTAGCCTTGCGTTGTCGTGCATTAGCCTTGCCTAGCCTCACCGTGCCTTGCCTTGCGTTACCCTTTCCTTGCCTTGCCGTGCATTTCCTAGCCGTGTGTTGTCGTGCCTTAGCCTTGTTTCCCCTTGCCGTTGCGTGCCTTTTGTTACAATTGCCTTGCCTGGCTTTGCCTTGCCTTCCTTTCCTTCCGTTACTCTTTCCTTGCCTTCCGTGCATTGCCTAGCCTTGCGTTGTCGTGCCTTAGCCTTATCTCGCCTGACCGTGCCTTCCTTTGCTTTAAGCTTTCCTTGCATTGTCGTGCATTGCCTAGCCTTGCGTTGTCGTGCATTAGCCTTGCCTAGCCTCACCGTGCCTTGCCTTGCGTTACCCTTTCCTTGCCTTGCTGTGCATTGCCTAGCCGTGCGTTGTCGTGCCTTAGCCTTGTTTCCCCTTGCCGTGCCGTTCCTTCCGTTACCCTTGCCTTTCCTTGCTTTGCCTTGCCTTCCTTTTCTTCCGTTACTCTTTCCTTGCATTGTCGTGCATTGCCTAGCCTTGCGTTGTCGTGCATTGCCTTGCCTGGCTTTGCCTTGCCTTGCCTTGCGTTCCGTTACCCTTTCCTTGCCTTGCCGTGCATTGCCTAGCCCTGCCTTGTCGTGCCTTAGCCTTGTTTCCCCTTGCCGTGCCGTTCCTTCCCTTACACTTGCCTTTCTTTGCTTTCCGTTTCCTTCCTTGCGTTCCGTTACTCCTTGCTTACTTTCCGTGCATTGCCTAGCCTTGCGTTGGCTTTCCTTAGCCTTGCCTCGCCTGACCGTGCTTTCCCATGCGTTACCCTTTACTTGCCTTGCCGTGCATTGCCTAGCGTGCGTTGTCGTGCATTAGCCTTGCCTAGCCTCACCGTGCCTTGCCTTGCGTTACCCTTTCCTTGCCTTGCCGTGCATTTCCTAGCCGTGTGTTGTCGTGCCTTAGCCTTGTTTCCCCTTGCCGTTGCGTGCCTTTTGTTACACTTGCCTTGCCTGGCTTTGCCTTGCCTTCCTTTCCTTCCGTTACTCTTTCCTTGCCTTGCCGTGCAAGGCCTAGCCCTGCGTTGTCGTGCCTTAGATTTGTTACCCCTTGCCGTGCCGTTCCTTCCGTTACCCTTGCCTTCCCTTGCTTTCCCTTGCCTTCCTTGCGTTCCGTTACTCTTTGCTTGCTTTCCGTGCATTGCCTAGTCTTGCGTTGTCATGCCTTAGGCTTGCCTCGCCTGACCGTGCTTTCCCATGCGTTACCCTTTCCTTGCCTTGCCGTGCATTGCCTAGCGTGCGTTGTCGTGCCTTAGCCTTGTTTCCCCTTGCCGTGCCGTTCCTTCCCTTACACTTGCCTTTCTTTGCTTTCCCTTGCCTTCCTTACCTTCCGTTACTCTTTGCTTGCCTTCCGTGCATTGCCTAGCCTTGCGTTGTCGTGCCTTAGCCTTATCTCGCCTGACCGTGCCTTCCTTTGCTTTAAGCTTTCCTTGCATTGTCGTGCATTGCCTAGCCTTGCGTTGTCGTGCATTAGCCTTGCCTAGCCTCACCGTGCCTTGCCTTGCGTTACCCTTTCCTTGCCTTGCGGTGCATTGCCTAGCCGTGCGTTGTCGTGCCTTAGCCTTGATTCTCCTTGCCGTGGCGTGCCTTTTGTTACACTTGCCTTGCCTGGCTTTGCCTTGCCTTCCTTTCCTTCCGTTACTCTTTACTTGCCTTGCCGTGCATTGCCTAGCCTTGCATTGTCGTGCCTTATCCTTGCCTCACCTGACCGTGCCTTCCCCTGCGTTACCCTTTCCTTGCCTTGCCGTGCATTGCCTAGCCCTGCGTTGTCGTGCCTTAGCCTTCTTACCCCTTGCCGTGCCGTTCCTTCCGTTACCCTTGCCTTCCCTTGCTTTCCCTTGCCTTGCTTACCTTCCGTTACTCTTTGCTTGCCTTCCGTGCATTGCCTAGCCTTGCGTTGTCGTGCCTTAGCCTTATCTCGCCTGACCGTCCTTCCTTTGCTTTAAGCTTTCCTTGCATTGTCGTGCATTGCCTAGCCTTGCATTGTCGTGCATTAACCTTGCCTAGCCTCACCGTGCCTTGCCTTGCGTTACCCTTTCCTTGCCTTGCCGTGCGTTTCCTAGCCGTGTGTTGTCGTGCCTTAGCCTTGTTACCCCTTGCCGTGCCGTTCCTTCCGTTACCCTTGCCTTCCCTTGCTTTCCCTTTCCTTCCTTGCATTCCGTTACTCCTTGCTAGCTTTCCGTGCATTGCCTAGCCTTGCGTTGGCTTTCTTTAGCCTTGCCTCGCCTGACCGTGCTTTCCCATGCGTTACCCTTTCTTTGCCTTGCTGTGCATTGCCTAGAGTGCGTTGTCGTACCTTAGCCTTGTTTCCCCTTGCCGTGCCGTTCCTTCCGTTACCCTTGCCTTCCCTTGCTTTCCCTTTCCTTCCTTGCATTCCGTTACTCCTTGCTTGCTTTCCGTGCATTGCCTAGCCTTGCGTTGGCTTTCCTTAGCCTTGCCTCGCCTGACCGTGCTTTCCCATGCGTTACCCTTTCCTTGCCTTCCCGTGCATTGCCTAGCGTGCGTTGTCGTGCCATAGCCTTGTTTCCCCTTGCCGTGCCGTTCCTTCCGTTACACTTGCCTTTCTTTGCTTTCCCTTGCCTTCCTTACCTTCCGTTACTCTTTGCTTGCCTTCCGTGCATTGCCTAGCCTTGCGTTGTCGTGCCTTAGCCTTATCTCGCCTGACCGTGCCTTCCTTTGCTTTAAGCTTTACTTGCATTGTCGTGCATTGCCTAGCCTTGCGTTGTCGTGCATTAGCCTTGCCTAGCCTCACCGTGCCTTGCCTTGCGTTACCCATTCCTTGCCTTGCCGTGCATTTCCTAGCCGTGTGTTGTCGTGCCTTAGCCTTGTTTCCCCTTGCCGTTGCGTGCCTTTTGTTACAATTGCCTTGCCTGGCTTTGCCTTGCCTTCCTTTCCTTCCGTTACTCTTTCCTTGCCTTGCCGTGCATTGCCTAGCCCTGCGTTGTCGTGCCATAGCCTTGTTTCCCCTTGCCGTGCCGTTCCTTCCGTTACACTTGCCTTTCTTTGCTTTCCCTTGCCTTCCTTACCTTCTGTTACTCATTGCTTGCATTCCGTGCATTGCCTAGCCTTGCGTTGTCGTGCCTTAGCCTTATCTCGCCTGACCGTGCCTTCCTTTGCTTTAAGCTTTCCTTGCATTGTCGTGCATTGCCTAGCCTTGCGTTGTCGTGCATTAGCCTTGCCTAGCCTCACCGTGCCTTGCCTTGCGTTACCATTTCCTTGCCTTGCCGTGCATTGCCTAGCCCTGCGTTGTCGTGCCTTAGCCTTGTTTCCCCTTGCCGTACCGTTCCTTCCGTTACCATTGCCTTTCCTTGCTTTCCCTTGCCTTCCTTACCTTCCGTTACTCTTTCCTTGCATTGTCGTGCATCGCCTAGCCTTGCGTTTTCGTGCATTAACCTTGCCTAGCCTCACCGTGCCTTGCCTTGCGTTACCCTTTCCTTGCCTTGCCGTGCATTGCCTAGCCGTGCGTTGTCGTGCCTTAGCCTTGTTTCCCCTTGCCGTGCCGTTCCTTCCGTTACCCTTGCCTTTCCTTGCTTTCCCTTTCCTTCCTTGCGTTCCGTTACTCCTTGCTTGCTTTCCGTGCATTGCCTAGCCTTGCGTTGGCTTTCCTTAGCCTTGCCTCGCCTGACCGTGCTTTCCCATGCGTTACCCTTTCCTTGCCTTGCCGTGCATTTCCTAGCCGTGTGTTGTCGTGCCTTAGCTTTGTTACCCCTTGCCGTGCCGTTCCTTCCGTTACCCTTGCCTTCCCTTGCTTTCCCTTTCCTTCCTTGCATTCCGTTACTCCTTGCTTGCTTTCCGTGCATTGCCTAGCCTTGCGTTGGCTTTCCTTAGCCTTGCCTCGCCTGACCGTGCTTTCCCATGCGTTACCCTTTCCTTGCCTTGCCGTGCATTGCCTAGGGTGCGTTGTCGTGCCTTAGCCTTTGTTCCCCTTGCCGTGCCGTTCCTTCCGTTACCCTTGCCTTCCCTTGCTTTCCCTTGCCTTCCTTGCCTTCCGTTACTCTTTGCTTGCCTTCCGTGCATTGCCTAGCCTTGCGTTGGCTTTCCTTAGCCTTGCCTCGCCTGACCGTGCTTTCCCATGCGTTACCCTTTCCTTGCCTTGCCGTGCATTGCCTAGCGTGCGTTGTCGTGCCTTAGCCTTGTTTCCCCTTGCCGTGCCGTTCTTTCCGTTACACATGCCTTTCTTTGCTTTCCCTTGCCTTCCTTACCTTCCATTACTCTTTGCTTGCCTTCCGTGCATTGCCTAGCCTTGCGTTGTCGTGCCTTAGCCTTATCTCGCCTGACCGTGCCTTCCTTTGCTTTAAGTTTTACTTGCATTGTCGTGCATTGCCTAGCCTTGCGTTGTCGTGCATTAGCCTTGCCTAGCCTCACCGTGCCTTGCCTTGCGTTACCCTTTCCTTGCCTTGCCGTGCATTTCATAGCCGTGTGTTGTCGTGCCTTAGCCTTGTTTCCCCTTGCCGTTCCGTGCCTTTTGTTACACTTGCCTTGCCTGGCTTTGCCTTGCCTTCCTTTCCTTCCGTTACTCTTTCCTTGCCTTGCCGTGCATTGCCTAGCCCTGCGTTGTCGTGCCTTAGCCTTGTTACCCCTTGCCGTGCCGTTCCTTCCATTACCCTTGCCTTCCCTTGCTTTCCCTTGCCTTCCTTCCGTTCCGTTACTCTTTGCTTGCTTTCCGTGCATTGCCTAGCCTTGCGTTGTCATGCCTTAGGCTTGCCTCGCCTGACCGTTCTTTCCCATGCGTTACCCTTTCCTTGCCTTGCCGTGCATTGCCTAGCGTGCGTTGTCGTGCCTTAGCCTTGTTTCCCCTTGCCGTTCCGTGCCTTTTGTTACACTTGCCTTGCCTGGCTTTGCCTTGCCTTCCTTTCCTTCCGTTACTCTTTCCTTGCCTTGCCGTGCATTGCCTAGCCCTTCGTTGTCGTGCCTTAGCCTTGTTACCCCTTGCCGTGCCGTTCCTTCCGTTACCCTTGCCTTCCCTTGCTTTCCCTTGCCTTCCTTGCGTTCCGTTACTCTTTGCTTGCTTTCCGTGCATTGCCTAGCCTTCCGTTGTCGTGCCTTAGCCTTATCTCGCCTGACCGTGCCTTCCTTTCCTTTAAGCTTTATTTGCATTGTCGTGCATTGCCTAGCCTTGCGTTGTCGTGCATTAGCCTTGCCTAGCCTCACCCTGCCTTCCCTTGCGTTACCCTTTCCTTGCCTTGCCGTGCATTGCCTAACCCTGCGTTGCCGTGCCTTAGCCTTGTTACCCCTTGCCGTGACGTTCCTTCCGTTACCCTTGCCTTCCCTTGCTTTCCCTTGCCTTCCTTGCGTTCCGTTACTCCTTGCTTGCTTTCCGTGCATTGCCTAGCCTTGCGTTGTCATGCCTTAGCCTTGCATCGCCTGACCGTGCTTTCCCATGCGTTACCCTTTCCTTGCCTTGCCGTGCATTGCCTAGCCGTGCGTTGTCGTGCTTTAGCCTTGTTTCCCCTTGCCGTGCCGTTCCTTCCGTTACCCTTGCCTTCCCTTGCTTTCCCTTTCCTTCCTTGCATTCCGTTACTCCTTGCTAGCTTTCCGTGCATTGCCTAGCCTTGCGTTGGCTTTCTTTAGCCTTGCCTCGCCTGACCGTGCTTTCACATGCGTTACCCTTTCCTTGCCTTGCTGTGCATTGCCTAGAGTGCGTTGTCGTACCTTAGCCTTGTTTCCCCTTGCCGTGCCGTTCCTTCCGTTACCCTTGCCTTCCCTTGCTTTCCCTTTCCTTCCTTGCATTCCGTTACTCCTTGCTTGCTTTCCGTGCATTGCCTAGCCTTGCGTTGGCTTTCCTTAGCCTTGCCTCGCCTGACCGTGCTTTCCCATGCGTTACCCTTTCCTTGCCTTCCCGTGCATTGCCTAGCGTGCGTTGTCGTGCCATAGCCTTGTTTCCCCTTGCCGTGCCGTTCCTTCCGTTACACTTGCCTTTCTTTGCTTTCCCTTGCCTTCCTTACATTCCGTTACTCTTTGCTTGCCTTCCGTGCATTGCCTAGCCTTGCGTTGTCGTGCCTTAGCCTTATCTCGCCTGAACGTGCCTTCCTTTGCTTTAAGCTTTACTTGCATTGTCGTGCATTGCCTAGCCTTGCGTTGTCGTGCATTAGCCTTGCCTAGCCTCACCGTGCCTTGCCTTGCGTTACCCATTCCTTGCCTTGCCGTGCATTTCCTAGCCGTGTGTTGTCGTGCCTTAGCCTTGTTTCCCCTTGCCGTTGCGTGCCTTTTGTTACAATTGCCTTGCCTGGCTTTGCCTTGCCTTCCTTTCCTTCCGTTACTCTTTCCTTGCCTTGCCGTGCATTGCCTAGCCCTGCGTTGTCGTGCCATAGCCTTGTTTCCCCTTGCCGTGCCGTTCCTTCCGTTACACTTGCCTTTCTTTGCTTTCCCTTGCCTTCCTTACCTTCCGTTACTCATTGCTTGCATTCCGTGCATTGCCTAGCCTTGCGTTGTCGTGCCTTAGCCTTATCTCGCCTGACCGTGCCTTCCTTTGCTTTAAGCTTTCCTTGCATTGTCGTGCATTGCCTTGCCTTGCGTTGTCGTGCATTAGCCTTGCCTAGCCTCACCGTGCCTTGCCTTGCGTTACCATTTCCTTGCCTTGCCGTGCATTGCCTAGCCCTGCGTTGTCGTGCCTTAGCCTTGTTTCCCCTTGCCGTACCGTTCCTTCCGTTACCATTGCCTTTCCTTGCTTTCCCTTGCCTTCCTTACCTTCCGTTACTCTTTCCTTGCATTGTCGTGCATCGCCTAGCCTTGCGTTTTCGTGCATTAACCTTGCCTAGCCTCACCGTGCCTTTCCTTGCGTTACCCTTTGCTTGCCTTGCCGTGCATTGCATAGCCGTGCCTTGTCGTGCCTTAGCCTTGTTTCCCCTTGCCGTGCCGTTCCTTCCCTTACACTTGCCTTTCTTTGCTTTCCGTTTCCTTCCTTGCATTCCGTTACTCCTTGCTTACTTTCCGTGCATTGCCTAGCCTTGCGTTGGCTTTCCTTAGCCTTGCCTCGCCTGACCGTGCTTTCCCATGCGTTACCCTTTACTTGCCTTGCCGTGCATTTCCTAGCGTGCGTTGTCGTGCCTTAGCCTTATCTCGCCTGACCGTGCCTTCCTTTGCTTTAAGCTTTCCTTGCATTGTCGTGCCTTGCCTAGCCTTGCGTTGTCGTGCATTAGCCTTGCCTAGCCTCACCGTGCCTTGCCTTGCGTTACCCTTTCCTTGCCTTGCCGTGCATTTCCTAGCCGTGTGTTGTCGTGCCTTAGCCTTGTTTCCCCTTGCCGTTGCGTGCCTTTTGTTACACTTGCCTTGCCTGGCTTTGCCTTGCCTTCCTTTCCTTCCGTTACTCTTTCCTTGCCTTGCCGTGCATGGCCTAGCCCTGCGTTGTCGTGCCTTAGCCTTGTTACCCCTTGCCGTGCCGTTCCTTCCGTTACCCTTGCCTTCCCTTGCTTTCCCTTGCCTTCCTTGCGTTCCGTTACTCTTTGCTTGCTTTCCGTGCATTGCCTAGCCTTGCGTTGGCTTTCCTTAGCCTTGCCTCGCCTGACCGTGCTTTCCCATGCGTTACCCTTTCCTTGCCTTGCCGTGCATTGCCTAGCGTGCGTTGTCGTACCTTAGCCTTGTTTCCCCTTGCCGTGCCGTTCCTTCCGTTACCCTTGCCTTCCCTTGCTTTCCCTTTCCTTCCTTGCATTCCGTTACTCCTTGCTTGCTTTCCGTGCATTGCCTAGCCTTGCGTTGGCTTTCCTTAGCCTTGCCTCGCCTGACCGTGCTTTCCCATGCGTTATACTTTCCTTGCCTTCCCGTGCATTGCCTAGCGTGCGTTGTCGTGCCATAGCCTTGTTTCCCCTTGCCGTGCCGTTCCTTCCGTTACACTTGCCTTTCTTTGCTTTCCCTTGCCTTCCTTACCTTCCGTTACTCTTTGCTTGCCTTCCGTGCATTGCC
The DNA here is from genome assembly GCF_037893015.1 of Macrotis lagotis. NCBI lineage: Eukaryota > Metazoa > Chordata > Mammalia > Peramelemorphia > Peramelidae > Macrotis > Macrotis lagotis. The sequence goes on from NW_027422024.1 coordinate 21,865, forward strand.
TAGCCTTGCGGTGTCGTGCCTTAGCCTTATCTCGCCTGACCGTGCCTTCCTTTGCTTTAAGCTTTACTTGCATTGTCGTGCATTGCCTAGCCTTGCGTTGTCGTGCATTAGCCTTGCCTAGCCTCACCGTGCCTTGCCTTGCGTTACCCTTTCCTTGCCTTGCCATGCATTTCCTAGCCGTGTGTTGTCGTGCCTTAGCCTTGTTTCCCCTTGCCGTTGCGTGCCTTTTGTTACAATTGCCTTGCCTGGCTTTGCCTTGCCTTCCTTTCCTTCCGTTACTCTTTCCTTGCCTTCCGTGCATTGCCTAGCCTTGCGTTGTCGTGCCTTAGCCTTATCTCGCCTGACCGTGCCTTCCTTTGCTTTAAGCTTTCCTTGCATTGTCGTGCATTGCCTAGCCTTGCGTTGTCGTGCATTAGCCTTGCCTAGCCTCACCGTGCCTTGCCTTGCGTTACCCTTTCCTTGCCTTGCCGTGCATTGCCTAGCCCTGCGTTGTCGTGCCTTAGCCTTGTTTCCCCTTGCCGTGCCGTTCCTTCCGTTACCATTGCCTTTCCTTGCTTTCCCTTGCCTTCCTTACCTTCCGTTACTCTTTCCTTGCATTGTCGTGCATCGTCTAGCCTTGCGTTTTCGTGCATTAGCCTTGCCTAGCCTCACCGTGCCTTTCCTTGCGTTACCCTTTGCTTGCCTTGCCGTGCATTGCATAGCCGTGCCTTGTCGTGCCTTAGCCTTGTTTCCCCTTGCCGTGCCGTTCCTTCCCTTACACTTGCCTTTCTTTGCTTTCCGTTTCCTTCCTTGCGTTCCGTTACTCCTTGCTTACTTTCCGTGCATTGCCTAGCCTTGCGTTGGCTTTCCTTAGCCTTGCCTCGCCTGACCGTGCTTTCCCATGCGTTACCCTTTACTTGCCTTGCCGTGCATTGCCTAGCGTGCGTTGTCGTGCATTAGCCTTGCCTAGCCTCACCGTGCCTTGCCTTGCGTTACCCTTTCCTTGCCTTGCCGTGCATTTCCTAGCCGTGTGTTGTCGTGCCTTAGCCTTGTTTCCCCTTGCCGTTGCGTGCCTTTTGTTACACTTGCCTTGCCTGGCTTTGCCTTGCCTTCCTTTCCTTCCGTTACTCTTTCCTTGCCTTGCCGTGCATGGCCTAGCCCTGCGTTGTCGTGCCTTAGATTTGTTACCCCTTGCCGTGCCGTTCCTTCCGTTACCCTTGCCTTCCCTTGCTTTCCCTTGCCTTCCTTGCGTTCCGTTACTCTTTGCTTGCTTTCCGTGCATTGCCTAGTCTTGCGTTGTCATGCCTTAGGCTTGCCTCGCCTGACCGTGCTTTCCCATGCGTTACCCTTTCCTTGCCTTGCCGTGCATTGCCTAGCGTGCGTTGTCGTGCCTTAGCCTTGTTTCCCTTTGCCGTGCCGTTCCTTCCGTTACACTTGCCTTTCTTTGCTTTCCCTTGCCTTCCTTACCTTCCGTTACTCTTTGCTTGCCTTCCGTGCATTGCCTAGCCTTGCGTTGTCGTGCCTTAGCCTTATCTCGCCTGACCGTGCCTTCCTTTGCTTTAAGCTTTCCTTGCATTGTCGTGCATTGCCTAGCCTTGCGTTGTCGTGCATTAGCCTTGCCTAGCCTCACCGTGCCTTGCCTTGCGTTACCCTTTCCTTGCCTTGCGGTGCATTGCCTAGCCGTGCGTTGTCGTGCCTTAGCCTTGATTCCCCTTGCCGTGGCGTGCCTTTTGTTACACTTGCCTTGCCTGGCTTTGCCTTGCCTTCCTTTCCTTCCGTTACTCTTTACTTGCCTTGCCGTGCATTGCCTAGCCTTGCATTGTCGTGCCTTATCCTTGCCTCACCTGACCGTGCCTTCCCCTGCGTTACCCTTTCCTTGCCTTGCCGTGCATTGCCTAGCCCTGCGTTGTCGTGCCTTAGCCTTCTTACCCCTTGCCGTGCCGTTCCTTCCGTTACCCTTGCCTTCCCTTGCTTTCCCTTGCCTTGCTTACCTTCCGTTACTCTTTGCTTGCCTTCCGTGCATTGCCTAGCCTTGCGTTGTCGTGCCTTAGCCTTATCTCGCCTGACCGTCCTTCCTTTGCTTTAAGCTTTCCTTGCATTGTCGTGCATTGCCTAGCCTTGCATTGTCGTGCATTAACCTTGCCTAGCCTCACCGTGCCTTGCCTTGCGTTACCCTTTCTTTGCCTTGCTGTGCATTGCCTAGAGTGCGTTGTCGTACCTTAGCCTTGTTTCCCCTTGCCGTGCCGTTCCTTCCGTTACCCTTGCCTTCCCTTGCTTTCCCTTTCCTTCCTTGCATTCCGTTACTCCTTGCTTGCTTTCCGTGCATTGCCTAGCCTTGCGTTGGCTTTCCTTAGCCTTGCCTCGCCTGACCGTGCTTTCCCATGCGTTACCCTTTCCTTGCCTTCCCGTGCATTGCCTAGCGTGCGTTGTCGTGCCATAGCCTTGTTTCCCCTTGCCGTGCCGTTCCTTCCGTTACACTTGCCTTTCTTTGCTTTCCCTTGCCTTCCTTACCTTCCGTTACTCTTTGCTTGCCTTCCGTGCATTGCCTAGCCTTGCGTTGTCGTGCCTTAGCCTTATCTCGCCTGACCGTGCCTTCCTTTGCTTTAAGCTTTACTTGCATTGTCGTGCATTGCCTAGCCTTGCGTTGTCGTGCATTAGCCTTGCCTAGCCTCACCGTGCCTTTCCTTGCGTTACCCTTTGCTTGCCTTGCCGTGCATTGCATAGCCGTGCCTTGTCGTGCCTTAGCCTTGTTTCCCCTTGCCGTGCCGTTCCTTCCCTTACACTTGCCTTTCTTTGCTTTCCGTTTCCTTCCTTGCGTTCCGTTACTCCTTGCTTACTTTCCGTGCATTGCCTAGCCTTGCGTTGGCTTTCCTTAGCCTTGCCTCGCCTGACCGTGCTTTCCCATGCGTTACCCTTTACTTGCCTTGCCGTGCATTGCCTAGCGTGCGTTGTCGTGCATTAGCCTTGCCTAGCCTCACCGTGCCTTGCCTTGCGTTACCCTTTCCTTGCCTTGCCGTGCATTTCCTAGCCGTGTGTTGTCGTGCCTTAGCCTTGTTTCCCCTTGCCGTTGCGTGCCTTTTGTTACACTTGCCTTGCCTGGCTTTGCCTTGCCTTCCTTTCCTTCCGTTACTCTTTCCTTGCCTTGCCGTGCAAGGCCTAGCCCTGCGTTGTCGTGCCTTAGATTTGTTACCCCTTGCCGTGCCGTTCCTTCCGTTACCCTTGCCTTCCCTTATTTCCCTTGCCTTCCTTGCGTTCCGTTACTCTTTGCTTGCTTTCCGTGCATTGCCTAGTCTTGCGTTGTCATGCCTTAGGCTTGCCTCGCCTGACCGTGCTTTCCCATGCGTTACCCTTTCCTTGCCTTGCCGTGCATTGCCTAGCGTGCGTTGTCGTGCCTTAGCCTTGTTTCCCCTTGCCGTGCCGTTCCTTCCCTTACACTTGCCTTTCTTTGCTTTCCCTTGCCTTCCTTACCTTCCGTTACTCTTTGCTTGCCTTCCGTGCATTGCCTAGCCTTGCGTTGTCGTGCCTTAGCCTTATCTCGCCTGACCGTGCCTTCCTTTGCTTTAAGCTTTCCTTGCATTGTCGTGCATTGCCTAGCCTTGCGTTGTCGTGCATTAGCCTTGCCTAGCCTCACCGTGCCTTGCCTTGCGTTACCCTTTCCTTGCCTTGCGGTGCATTGCCTAGCCGTGCGTTGTCGTGCCTTAGCCTTGATTCTCCTTGCCGTGGCGTGCCTTTTGTTACACTTGCCTTGCCTGGCTTTGCCTTGCCTTCCTTTCCTTCCGTTACTCTTTACTTGCCTTGCCGTGCATTGCCTAGCCTTGCATTGTCGTGCCTTATCCTTGCCTCACCTGACCGTGCCTTCCCCTGCGTTACCCTTTCCTTGCCTTGCCGTGCATTGCCTAGCCCTGCGTTGTCGTGCCTTAGCCTTCTTACCCCTTGCCGTGCCGTTCCTTCCGTTACCCTTGCCTTCCCTTGCTTTCCCTTGCCTTGCTTACCTTCCGTTACTCTTTGCTTGCCTTCCGTGCATTGCCTAGCCTTGCGTTGTCGTGCCTTAGCCTTATCTCGCCTGACCGTCCTTCCTTTGCTTTAAGCTTTCCTTGCATTGTCGTGCATTGCCTAGCCTTGCATTGTCGTGCATTAACCTTGCCTAGCCTCACCGTGCCTTGCCTTGCGTTACCCTTTCCTTGCCTTGCCGTGCGTTTCCTAGCCGTGTGTTGTCGTGCCTTAGCCTTGTTACCCCTTGCCGTGCCGTTCCTTCCGTTACCCTTGCCTTCCCTTGCTTTCCCTTTCCTTCCTTGCATTCCGTTACTCCTTGCTAGCTTTCCGTGCATTGCCTAGCCTTGCGTTGGCTTTCTTTAGCCTTGCCTCGCCTGACCGTGCTTTCCCATGCGTTACCCTTTCTTTGCCTTGCTGTGCATTGCCTAGAGTGCGTTGTCGTACCTTAGCCTTGTTTCCCCTTGCCGTGCCGTTCCTTCCGTTACCCTTGCCTTCCCTTGCTTTCCCTTTCCTTCCTTGCATTCCGTTACTCCTTGCTTGCTTTCCGTGCATTGCCTAGCCTTGCGTTGGCTTTCCTTAGCCTTGCCTCGCCTGACCGTGCTTTCCCATGCGTTACCCTTTCCTTGCCTTCCCGTGCATTGCCTAGCGTGCGTTGTCGTGCCATAGCCTTGTTTCCCCTTGCCGTGCCGTTCCTTCCGTTACACTTGCCTTTCTTTGCTTTCCCTTGCCTTCCTTACCTTCCGTTACTCTTTGCTTGCCTTCCGTGCATTGCCTAGCCTTGCGTTGTCGTGCCTTAGCCTTATCTCGCCTGACCGTGCCTTCCTTTGCTTTAAGCTTTACTTGCATTGTCGTGCATTGCCTAGCCTTGCGTTGTCGTGCATTAGCCTTGCCTAGCCTCACCGTGCCTTGCCTTGCGTTACCCATTCCTTGCCTTGCCGTGCATTTCCTAGCCGTGTGTTGTCGTGCCTTAGCCTTGTTTCCCCTTGCCGTTGCGTGCCTTTTGTTACAATTGCCTTGCCTGGCTTTGCCTTGCCTTCCTTTCCTTCCGTTACTCTTTCCTTGCCTTGCCGTGCATTGCCTAGCCCTGCGTTGTCGTGCCATAGCCTTGTTTCCCCTTGCCGTGCCGTTCCTTCCGTTACACTTGCCTTTCTTTGCTTTCCCTTGCCTTCCTTACCTTCTGTTACTCATTGCTTGCATTCCGTGCATTGCCTAGCCTTGCGTTGTCGTGCCTTAGCCTTATCTCGCCTGACCGTGCCTTCCTTTGCTTTAAGCTTTCCTTGCATTGTCGTGCATTGCCTAGCCTTGCGTTGTCGTGCATTAGCCTTGCCTAGCCTCACCGTGCCTTGCCTTGCGTTACCATTTCCTTGCCTTGCCGTGCATTGCCTAGCCCTGCGTTGTCGTGCCTTAGCCTTGTTTCCCCTTGCCGTACCGTTCCTTCCGTTACCATTGCCTTTCCTTGCTTTCCCTTGCCTTCCTTACCTTCCGTTCCTCTTTCCTTGCATTGTCGTGCATCGCCTAGCCTTGCGTTTTCGTGCATTAACCTTGCCTAGCCTCACCGTGCCTTTCCTTGCGTTACCCTTTGCTTGCCTTGCCGTGCATTGCATAGCCGTGCCTTGTGGTGCCTTAGCCTTGTTTCCCCTTGCCGTGCCGTTCCTTCCCTTACACTTGCCTTTCTTTGCTTTCCGTTTCCTTCCTTGCGTTCCGTTACTCCTTGCTTACTTTCCGTGCATTGCCTAGCCTTGCGTTGGCTTTCCTTAGCCTTGCCTCGCCTGACCGTGCTTTCCCATGCGTTACCCTTTACTTGCCTTGCCGTGCATTGCCTAGCGTGCGTTGTCGTGCCTTAGCCTTATCTCGCCTGACCGTGCCTTCCTTTGCTTTAAGCTTTCCTTGCATTGTCGTGCCTTGCCTAGCCTTGCGTTGTCGTGCATTAGCCTTGCCTAGCCTCACCGTGCCTTGCCTTGCGTTACCCTTTCCTTGCCTTGCCGTGCATTTCCTAGCCGTGTGTTGTCGTGCCTTAGCCTTGTTTCCCCTTGCCGTTGCGTGCCTTTTGTTACACTTGCCTTGCCTGGCTTTGCCTTGCCTTCCTTTCCTTCCGTTACTCTTTCCTTGCCTTGCCGTGCATGGCCTAGCCCTGCGTTGTCGTGCCTTAGCCTTGTTACCCCTTGCCGTGCCGTTCCTTCCGTTACCCTTGCCTTCCCTTGCTTTCCCTTGCCTTCCTTGCGTTCCGTTACTCTTTGCTTGCTTTCCGTGCATTGCCTAGCCTTGCGTTGGCTTTCCTTAGCCTTGCCTCGCCTGACCGTGCTTTCCCATGCGTTACCCTTTCCTTGCCTTGCCGTGCATTGCCTAGCGTGCGTTGTCGTACCTTAGCCTTGTTTCCCCTTGCCGTGCCGTTCCTTCCGTTACCCTTGCCTTACCTTGCTTTCCCTTTCCTTCCTTGCATTCCGTTACTCCTTGCTTGCTTTCCGTGCATTGCCTAGCCTTGCGTTGGCTTTCCTTAGACTTGCCTCGCCTGACCGTGCTTTCCCATGCGTTATACTTTCCTTGCCTTCCCGTGCATTGCCTAGCGTGCGTTGTCGTGCCATAGCCTTGTTTCCCCTTGCCGTGCCGTTCCTTCCGTTACACTTGCCTTTCTTTGCTTTCCCTTGCCTTCCTTACCATCCGTTACTCTTTGCTTGCTTTCCGTGCATTGCCTAGCCTTGCGTTGTCATGCCTTAGCCTTGCATCGCCTGACCGTGCTTTCCCATGCGTTACCCTTTCCTTGCCTTGCCGTGCATTGCCTAGCCGTGCGTTGTCGTGCCTTAGCCTTGTTTCCCCTTGCCGTGCCGTTCCTTCCGTTACACTTGCCTTTCCTTCCTTTCCCTTGCCTTCCTTACCTTCCGTTACTCTTTGCTTGCCTTCCCTGAATTTCCTAGCCTTGCGTTGTCGTGCCTTAGCCTTATCTCGCCTGACCTTGCCTTCCTTTGCTTTAAGCTTTCCTTGCATTGTCGTGCAACGCCTAGCCTTGCGTTGTCGTGCATTAGCCTTGCCTAGCCTCACCGTGCCTTGCCTTGCGTTACCCTTTCCTTGCCTTGCCGTGCATTGCCTAGCCGTGCGTTGTCGTGCCTTAGCCTTGATTCCCCTTGCCGTGGCGTGCCTTTTGTTACACTTGCCTTGCCTGGCTTTGCCTTGCCTTCCTTTCCTTCCGTTACTCTTTCCTTGCCTTGCCGTGCATTGCCTAGCCTTGCATTGTCGTGCCTTATCCTTGCCTCACCTGACCGTGCCTTCCCCTGCGTTACCCTTTCCTTGACTTGCCGCGCATTGCCTAGCCCTGCGTTGTCGTGCCTTAGCCTTCTTACCCCTTGCCGTGCCGTTCCTTCCGTTACACTTGCCTTTCTTTGCTTTCCCTTTCCTTCCTTACCTTCCGTTTCTCTTTGCTTGCCTTCCGTGCATTGCCTAGCCTTGGGTTGTCGTGCCTTAGCCTTGCCTCGCCTGACCGTGCTTTCACATGCGTTACCCTTTCCTTGCCTTGCCGTGCATTGCCTAGCGTGCGTTGTCGTGCCTTAGCCTTGTTTCCCCTTGCCGTGCCGTTCCTTCCGTTATCATTGCCTTTCCTTGCTTTCCCTTGCCTTCCTTACCTTCCGTTACTCTTTGCTTGCCTTCCGTGCATTGCCTAGCCTTGCGTTGTCGTGCCTTAGCCTTATCTCGCCTGACCGTGCCTTACTTTGCTTTAAGCTTTCCTTGCTTTGTCGTGCATTGCCTAGCCTTGCGTTGTCGTGCATTAACCTTGCCTAGCCTCACCGTGCCTTTCCTTGCGTTACCCTTTGCTTGCCTTGCCGTGCATTGCATAGCCGTGCCTTGTCGTGCCTTAGCCTTGTTTCCCCTTGCCGTGCCGTTCCTTCCCTTACACTTGCCTTTCTTTGCTTTCCGTTTCCTTCCTTGCATTCCGTTACTCCTTGCTTACTTTCCGTGCATTGCCTAGCCTTGCGTTGGCTTTCCTTAGCCTTGCCTCGCCTGACCGTGCTTTCCCATGCGTTACCCTTTACTTGCCTTGCCGTGCATTTCCTAGCGTGCGTTGTCGTGCCTTAGCCTTATCTCGCCTGACCGTGCCTTCCTTTGCTTTAAGCTTTCCTTGCATTGTCGTGCCTTGCCTAGCCTTGCGTTGTCGTGCATTAGCCTTGCCTAGCCTCACCGTGCCTTGCCTTGCGTTACCCTTTCCTTGCCTTGCCGTGCATTTCCTAGCCGTGTGTTGTCGTGCCTTAGCCTTGTTTCCCCTTGCCGTTGCGTGCCTTTTGTTACACTTGCCTTGCCTGGCTTTGCCTTGCCTTCCTTTCCTTCCGTTACTCTTTCCTTGCCTTGCCGTGCATGGCCTAGCCCTGCGTTGTCGTGCCTTAGCCTTGTTACCCCTTGCCGTGCCGTTCCTTCCGTTACCCTTGCCTTCCCTTGCTTTCCCTTGCCTTCCTTGCGTTCCGTTACTCTTTGCTTGCTTTCCGTGCATTGCCTAGCCTTGCGTTGGCTTTCCTTAGCCTTGCCTCGCCTGACCGTGCTTTCCCATGCGTTACCCTTTCCTTGCCTTGCCGTGCATTGCCTAGCGTGCGTTGTCGTACCTTAGCCTTGTTTCCCCTTGCCGTGCCGTTCCTTCCGTTACCCTTGCCTTCCCTTGCTTTCCCTTTCCTTCCTTGCATTCCGTTACTCCTTGCTTGCTTTCCGTGCATTGCCTAGCCTTGCGTTGGCTTTCCTTAGCCTTGCCTCGCCTGACCGTGCTTTCCCATGCGTTATACTTTCCTTGCCTTCCCGTGCATTGCCTAGCGTGCGTTGTCGTGCCATAGCCTTGTTTCCCCTTGCCGTGCCGTTCCTTCCGTTACACTTGCCTTTCTTTGCTTTCCCTTGCCTTCCTTACCTTCCGTTACTCTTTGCTTGCCTTCCGTGCATTGCCTAGCCTTGCGGTGTCGTGCCTTAGCCTTATCTCGCCTGACCGTGCCTTCCTTTGCTTTAAGCTTTACTTGCATTGTCGTGCATTGCCTAGCCTTGCGTTGTCGTGCATTAGCCTTGCCTAGCCTCACCGTGCCTTGCCTTGCGTTACCCTTTCCTTGCCTTGCCGTGCATTTCCTAGCCGTGTGTTGTCGTGCCTTAGCCTTGTTTCCCCTTGCCGTTGCGTGCCTTTTGTTACAATTGCCTTGCCTGGCTTTGCCTTGCCTTCCTTTCCTTCCGTTACTCTTTCCTTGCCTTCCGTGCATTGCCTAGCCTTGCGTTGTCGTGCCTTAGCCTTATCTCGCCTGACCGTGCCTTCCTTTGCTTTAAGCTTTCCTTGCATTGTCGTGCATTGCCTAGCCTTGCGTTGTCGTGCATTAGCCTTGCCTAGCCTCACCGTGCCTTGCCTTGCGTTACCCTTTCCTTGCCTTGCCGTGCATTGCCTAGCCCTGCGTTGTCGTGCCTTAGCCTTGTTTCCCCTTGCCGTGCCGTTCCTTCCGTTACCATTGCCTTTCCTTGCTTTCCCTTGCCTTCCTTACCTTCCGTTACTCTTTCCTTGCATTGTCGTGCATCGTCTAGCCTTGCGTTTTCGTGCATTAGCCTTGCCTAGCCTCACCGTGCCTTTCCTTGCGTTACCCTTTGCTTGCCTTGCCGTGCATTGCATAGCCGTGCCTTGTCGTGCCTTAGCCTTGTTTCCCCTTGCCGTGCCGTTCCTTCCCTTACACTTGCCTTTCTTTGCTTTCCGTTTCCTTCCTTGCGTTCCGTTACTCCTTGCTTACTTTCCGTGCATTGCCTAGCCTTGCGTTGGCTTTCCTTAGCCTTGCCTCGCCTGACCGTGCTTTCCCATGCGTTACCCTTTACTTGCCTTGCCGTGCATTGCCTAGCGTGCGTTGTCGTGCATTAGCCTTGCCTAGCCTCACCGTGCCTTGCCTTGCGTTACCCTTTCCTTGCCTTGCCGTGCATTTCCTAGCCGTGTGTTGTCGTGCCTTAGCCTTGTTTCCCCTTGCCGTTGCGTGCCTTTTGTTACACTTGCCTTGCCTGGCTTTGCCTTGCCTTCCTTTCCTTCCGTTACTCTTTCCTTGCCTTGCCGTGCATGGCCTAGCCCTGCGTTGTCGTGCCTTAGATTTGTTACCCCTTGCCGTGCCGTTCCTTCCGTTACCCTTGCCTTCCCTTGCTTTCCCTTGCCTTCCTTGCGTTCCGTTACTCTTTGCTTGCTTTCCGTGCATTGCCTAGTCTTGCGTTGTCATGCCTTAGGCTTGCCTCGCCTGACCGTGCTTTCCCATGCGTTACCCTTTCCTTGCCTTGCCGTGCATTGCCTAGCGTGCGTTGTCGTGCCTTAGCCTTGTTTCCCTTTGCCGTGCCGTTCCTTCCGTTACACTTGCCTTTCTTTGCTTTCCCTTGCCTTCCTTACCTTCCGTTACTCTTTGCTTGCCTTCCGTGCATTGCCTAGCCTTGCGTTGTCGTGCCTTAGCCTTATCTCGCCTGACCGTGCCTTCCTTTGCTTTAAGCTTTCCTTGCATTGTCGTGCATTGCCTAGCCTTGCGTTGTCGTGCATTAGCCTTGCCTAGCCTCACCGTGCCTTGCCTTGCGTTACCCTTTCCTTGCCTTGCGGTGCATTGCCTAGCCGTGCGTTGTCGTGCCTTAGCCTTGATTCCCCTTGCCGTGGCGTGCCTTTTGTTACACTTGCCTTGCCTGGCTTTGCCTTGCCTTCCTTTCCTTCCGTTACTCTTTACTTGCCTTGCCGTGCATTGCCTAGCCTTGCATTGTCGTGCCTTATCCTTGCCTCACCTGACCGTGCCTTCCCCTGCGTTACCCTTTCCTTGCCTTGCCGTGCATTGCCTAGCCCTGCGTTGTCGTGCCTTAGCCTTCTTACCCCTTGCCGTGCCGTTCCTTCCGTTACCCTTGCCTTCCCTTGCTTTCCCTTGCCTTGCTTACCTTCCGTTACTCTTTGCTTGCCTTCCGTGCATTGCCTAGCCTTGCGTTGTCGTGCCTTAGCCTTATCTCGCCTGACCGTCCTTCCTTTGCTTTAAGCTTTCCTTGCATTGTCGTGCATTGCCTAGCCTTGCATTGTCGTGCATTAACCTTGCCTAGCCTCACCGTGCCTTGCCTTGCGTTACCCTTTCTTTGCCTTGCTGTGCATTGCCTAGAGTGCGTTGTCGTACCTTAGCCTTGTTTCCCCTTGCCGTGCCGTTCCTTCCGTTACCCTTGCCTTCCCTTGCTTTCCCTTTCCTTCCTTGCATTCCGTTACTCCTTGCTTGCTTTCCGTGCATTGCCTAGCCTTGCGTTGGCTTTCCTTAGCCTTGCCTCGCCTGACCGTGCTTTCCCATGCGTTACCCTTTCCTTGCCTTCCCGTGCATTGCCTAGCGTGCGTTGTCGTGCCATAGCCTTGTTTCCCCTTGCCGTGCCGTTCCTTCCGTTACACTTGCCTTTCTTTGCTTTCCCTTGCCTTCCTTACCTTCCGTTACTCTTTGCTTGCCTTCCGTGCATTGCCTAGCCTTGCGTTGTCGTGCCTTAGCCTTATCTCGCCTGACCGTGCCTTCCTTTGCTTTAAGCTTTACTTGCATTGTCGTGCATTGCCTAGCCTTGCGTTGTCGTGCATTAGCCTTGCCTAGCCTCACCGTGCCTTTCCTTGCGTTACCCTTTGCTTGCCTTGCCGTGCATTGCATAGCCGTGCCTTGTCGTGCCTTAGCCTTGTTTCCCCTTGCCGTGCCGTTCCTTCCCTTACACTTGCCTTTCTTTGCTTTCCGTTTCCTTCCTTGCGTTCCGTTACTCCTTGCTTACTTTCCGTGCATTGCCTAGCCTTGCGTTGGCTTTCCTTAGCCTTGCCTCGCCTGACCGTGCTTTCCCATGCGTTACCCTTTACTTGCCTTGCCGTGCATTGCCTAGCGTGCGTTGTCGTGCATTAGCCTTGCCTAGCCTCACCGTGCCTTGCCTTGCGTTACCCTTTCCTTGCCTTGCCGTGCATTTCCTAGCCGTGTGTTGTCGTGCCTTAGCCTTGTTTCCCCTTGCCGTTGCGTGCCTTTTGTTACACTTGCCTTGCCTGGCTTTGCCTTGCCTTCCTTTCCTTCCGTTACTCTTTCCTTGCCTTGCCGTGCAAGGCCTAGCCCTGCGTTGTCGTGCCTTAGATTTGTTACCCCTTGCCGTGCCGTTCCTTCCGTTACCCTTGCCTTCCCTTATTTCCCTTGCCTTCCTTGCGTTCCGTTACTCTTTGCTTGCTTTCCGTGCATTGCCTAGTCTTGCGTTGTCATGCCTTAGGCTTGCCTCGCCTGACCGTGCTTTCCCATGCGTTACCCTTTCCTTGCCTTGCCGTGCATTGCCTAGCGTGCGTTGTCGTGCCTTAGCCTTGTTTCCCCTTGCCGTGCCGTTCCTTCCCTTACACTTGCCTTTCTTTGCTTTCCCTTGCCTTCCTTACCTTCCGTTACTCTTTGCTTGCCTTCCGTGCATTGCCTAGCCTTGCGTTGTCGTGCCTTAGCCTTATCTCGCCTGACCGTGCCTTCCTTTGCTTTAAGCTTTCCTTGCATTGTCGTGCATTGCCTAGCCTTGCGTTGTCGTGCATTAGCCTTGCCTAGCCTCACCGTGCCTTGCCTTGCGTTACCCTTTCCTTGCCTTGCGGTGCATTGCCTAGCCGTGCGTTGTCGTGCCTTAGCCTTGATTCTCCTTGCCGTGGCGTGCCTTTTGTTACACTTGCCTTGCCTGGCTTTGCCTTGCCTTCCTTTCCTTCCGTTACTCTTTACTTGCCTTGCCGTGCATTGCCTAGCCTTGCATTGTCGTGCCTTATCCTTGCCTCACCTGACCGTGCCTTCCCCTGCGTTACCCTTTCCTTGCCTTGCCGTGCATTGCCTAGCCCTGCGTTGTCGTGCCTTAGCCTTCTTACCCCTTGCCGTGCCGTTCCTTCCGTTACCCTTGCCTTCCCTTGCTTTCCCTTGCCTTGCTTACCTTCCGTTACTCTTTGCTTGCCTTCCGTGCATTGCCTAGCCTTGCGTTGTCGTGCCTTAGCCTTATCTCGCCTGACCGTCCTTCCTTTGCTTTAAGCTTTCCTTGCATTGTCGTGCATTGCCTAGCCTTGCATTGTCGTGCATTAACCTTGCCTAGCCTCACCGTGCCTTGCCTTGCGTTACCCTTTCCTTGCCTTGCCGTGCGTTTCCTAGCCGTGTGTTGTCGTGCCTTAGCCTTGTTACCCCTTGCCGTGCCGTTCCTTCCGTTACCCTTGCCTTCCCTTGCTTTCCCTTTCCTTCCTTGCATTCCGTTACTCCTTGCTAGCTTTCCGTGCATTGCCTAGCCTTGCGTTGGCTTTCTTTAGCCTTGCCTCGCCTGACCGTGCTTTCCCATGCGTTACCCTTTCTTTGCCTTGCTGTGCATTGCCTAGAGTGCGTTGTCGTACCTTAGCCTTGTTTCCCCCTTGCCGTGCCGTTCCTTCCGTTACCCTTGCCTTCCCTTGCTTTCCCTTTCCTTCCTTGCATTCCGTTACTCCTTGCTTGCTTTCCGTGCATTGCCTAGCCTTGCGTTGGCTTTCCTTAGCCTTGCCTCGCCTGACCGTGCTTTCCCATGCGTTACCCTTTCCTTGCCTTCCCGTGCATTGCCTAGCGTGCGTTGTCGTGCCATAGCCTTGTTTCCCCTTGCCGTGCCGTTCCTTCCGTTACACTTGCCTTTCTTTGCTTTCCCTTGCCTTCCTTACCTTCCGTTACTCTTTGCTTGCCTTCCGTGCATTGCCTAGCCTTGCGTTGTCGTGCCTTAGCCTTATCTCGCCTGACCGTGCCTTCCTTTGCTTTAAGCTTTACTTGCATTGTCGTGCATTGCCTAGCCTTGCGTTGTCGTGCATTAGCCTTGCCTAGCCTCACCGTGCCTTGCCTTGCGTTACCCATTCCTTGCCTTGCCGTGCATTTCCTAGCCGTGTGTTGTCGTGCCTTAGCCTTGTTTCCCCTTGCCGTTGCGTGCCTTTTGTTACAATTGCCTTGCCTGGCTTTGCCTTGCCTTCCTTTCCTTCCGTTACTCTTTCCTTGCCTTGCCGTGCATTGCCTAGCCCTGCGTTGTCGTGCCATAGCCTTGTTTCCCCTTGCCGTGCCGTTCCTTCCGTTACACTTGCCTTTCTTTGCTTTCCCTTGCCTTCCTTACCTTCTGTTACTCATTGCTTGCATTCCGTGCATTGCCTAGCCTTGCGTTGTCGTGCCTTAGCCTTATCTCGCCTGACCGTGCCTTCCTTTGCTTTAAGCTTTCCTTGCATTGTCGTGCATTGCCTAGCCTTGCGTTGTCGTGCATTAGCCTTGCCTAGCCTCACCGTGCCTTGCCTTGCGTTACCATTTCCTTGCCTTGCCGTGCATTGCCTAGCCCTGCGTTGTCGTGCCTTAGCCTTGTTTCCCCTTGCCGTACCGTTCCTTCCGTTACCATTGCCTTTCCTTGCTTTCCCTTGCCTTCCTTACCTTCCGTTCCTCTTTCCTTGCATTGTCGTGCATCGCCTAGCCTTGCGTTTTCGTGCATTAACCTTGCCTAGCCTCACCGTGCCTTTCCTTGCGTTACCCTTTGCTTGCCTTGCCGTGCATTGCATAGCCGTGCCTTGTGGTGCCTTAGCCTTGTTTCCCCTTGCCGTGCCGTTCCTTCCCTTACACTTGCCTTTCTTTGCTTTCCGTTTCCTTCCTTGCGTTCCGTTACTCCTTGCTTACTTTCCGTGCATTGCCTAGCCTTGCGTTGGCTTTCCTTAGCCTTGCCTCGCCTGACCGTGCTTTCCCATGCGTTACCCTTTACTTGCCTTGCCGTGCATTGCCTAGCGTGCGTTGTCGTGCCTTAGCCTTATCTCGCCTGACCGTGCCTTCCTTTGCTTTAAGCTTTCCTTGCATTGTCGTGCCTTGCCTAGCCTTGCGTTGTCGTGCATTAGCCTTGCCTAGCCTCACCGTGCCTTGCCTTGCGTTACCCTTTCCTTGCCTTGCCGTGCATTTCCTAGCCGTGTGTTGTCGTGCCTTAGCCTTGTTTCCCCTTGCCGTTGCGTGCCTTTTGTTACACTTGCCTTGCCTGGCTTTGCCTTGCCTTCCTTTCCTTCCGTTACTCTTTCCTTGCCTTGCCGTGCATGGCCTAGCCCTGCGTTGTCGTGCCTTAGCCTTGTTACCCCTTGCCGTGCCGTTCCTTCCGTTACCCTTGCCTTCCCTTGCTTTCCCTTGCCTTCCTTGCGTTCCGTTACTCTTTGCTTGCTTTCCGTGCATTGCCTAGCCTTGCGTTGGCTTTCCTTAGCCTTGCCTCGCCTGACCGTGCTTTCCCATGCGTTACCCTTTCCTTGCCTTGCCGTGCATTGCCTAGCGTGCGTTGTCGTACCTTAGCCTTGTTTCCCCTTGCCGTGCCGTTCCTTCCGTTACCCTTGCCTTACCTTGCTTTCCCTTTCCTTCCTTGCATTCCGTTACTCCTTGCTTGCTTTCCGTGCATTGCCTAGCCTTGCGTTGGCTTTCCTTAGACTTGCCTCGCCTGACCGTGCTTTCCCATGCGTTATACTTTCCTTGCCTTCCCGTGCATTGCCTAGCGTGCGTTGTCGTGCCATAGCCTTGTTTCCCCTTGCCGTGCCGTTCCTTCCGTTACACTTGCCTTTCTTTGCTTTCCCTTGCCTTCCTTACCTTCCGTTACTCTTTGCTTGCTTTCCGTGCATTGCCTAGCCTTGCGTTGTCATGCCTTAGCCTTGCATCGCCTGACCGTGCTTTCCCATGCGTTACCCTTTCCTTGCCTTGCCGTGCATTGCCTAGCCGTGCGTTGTCGTGCCTTAGCCTTGTTTCCCCTTGCCGTGCCGTTCCTTCCGTTACACTTGCCTTTCCTTCCTTTCCCTTGCCTTCCTTACCTTCCGTTACTCTTTGCTTGCCTTCCCTGAATTTCCTAGCCTTGCGTTGTCGTGCCTTAGCCTTATCTCGCCTGACCTTGCCTTCCTTTGCTTTAAGCTTTCCTTGCATTGTCGTGCAACGCCTAGCCTTGCGTTGTCGTGCATTAGCCTTGCCTAGCCTCACCGTGCCTTGCCTTGCGTTACCCTTTCCTTGCCTTGCCGTGCATTGCCTAGCCGTGCGTTGTCGTGCCTTAGCCTTGATTCCCCTTGCCGTGGCGTGCCTTTTGTTACACTTGCCTTGCCTGGCTTTGCCTTGCCTTCCTTTCCTTCCGTTACTCTTTCCTTGCCTTGCCGTGCATTGCCTAGCCTTGCATTGTCGTGCCTTATCCTTGCCTCACCTGACCGTGCCTTCCCCTGCGTTACCCTTTCCTTGACTTGCCGCGCATTGCCTAGCCCTGCGTTGTCGTGCCTTAGCCTTCTTACCCCTTGCCGTGCCGTTCCTTCCGTTACACTTGCCTTTCTTTGCTTTCCCTTTCCTTCCTTACCTTCCGTTTCTCTTTGCTTGCCTTCCGTGCATTGCCTAGCCTTGGGTTGTCGTGCCTTAGCCTTGCCTCGCCTGACCGTGCTTTCCCATGCGTTACCCTTTCCTTGCCTTGCCGTGCATTGCCTAGCGTGCGTTGTCGTGCCTTAGCCTTGTTTCCCCTTGCCGTGCCGTTCCTTCCGTTATCATTGCCTTTCCTTGCTTTCCCTTGCCTTCCTTACCTTCCGTTACTCTTTGCTTGCCTTCCGTGCATTGCCTAGCCTTGCGTTGTCGTGCCTTAGCCTTATCTCGCCTGACCGTGCCTTACTTTGCTTTAAGCTTTCCTTGCTTTGTCGTGCATTGCCTAGCCTTGCGTTGTCGTGCATTAACCTTGCCTAGCCTCACAGTGCCTTGCCTTGCGTTACCCTTTCCTTGCCTTACCGTGCATTTCCTAGCCGTGTGTTTTCGTGCCTTAGCCTTGTTACCCCTTGCCGTGCCGTTCCTTCCGTTACCCTTGCCTTCCCTTGCTTTCCCTTTCCTTCCTTGCATTCCGTTACTCCTTGCTTGCTTTCCGTGCACTGCCTAGCCTTGCGTTGGCTTTCCTTAGCCTTGCCTCGCCTGACCGTGCTTTCCCATGCGTTACCCTTTCCTTGCCTTGCCGTGCATTGCCTAGCATGCGTTGTCGTGCCTTAGCCTTGTTTCCCCTTGCCGTGCCGTTCCTTCCGTTACCATTGCCTTTCCTTGCTTTCCCTTACCTTCCTTACCTTCCGTTACTCTTTGATTGCCTTCCGTGCATTGCCTAGCCTTGCGTTGTCGTGCCTTAGCCTTATCTCGCCTGACCGTGCCTTCCTTTGCTTTAAGCTTTCCTTGCAATGTCGTGCATTGCCTAGCCTTGCGTTGTCGTGCATT
Organism: Macrotis lagotis; assembly: GCF_037893015.1. Lineage (NCBI taxonomy): Eukaryota > Metazoa > Chordata > Mammalia > Peramelemorphia > Peramelidae > Macrotis > Macrotis lagotis. Next base: position 39,003 of record NW_027422024.1, read on the forward strand.
AACCTTGCCTAGCCTCACTGTGCCTTGCCTTGCGTTATCCTTTCCTTGCCTTGCCGTGCATTTCCTAGCCGTGTGTTGTCGTGCCTTAGCTTTGTTACCCCTTGCCGTGCCGTTCCTTCCGTTCCCCTTGCCTTCCCTTGCTTTCCCTTTCCTTCCTTGCATTCTGTTACTCCTTGCTTGCTTTCCGTGCATTGCCTAGCCTTGCGTTGGCTTTCCTTAGCCTTGCCTCGCCTGACCGTGCTTTCCCATGCGTTACTCTTTGCTTGCCTTCCGTGCATTGCCTAGCCTTGCGTTGTCGTGCCTTAGCCTTATCTCGCCTGACCGTGCCTTCCTTTGCTTTAAGCTTTACTTGCATTGTCGTGCATTGCCTAGCCTTGCGTTGTCGTGCATTAGCCTTGCCTAGCCTCACCGTGCCTTGCCTTGCGTTACCCTTTCCTTGCCTTGCCGTGCATTGCCTAACCCTGCGTTGCCGTGCCTTAGCCTTGTTACCCCTTGCCGTGACGTTCCTTCCGTTACCCTTGCCTTCCCTTGCTTTCCCTTGCCTTCCTTGCGTTCCGTTACTCCTTGCTTGCTTTCCGTGCATTGCCTAGCCTTGCGTTGTCGTGCCTTAGCCTTGCATCGCCTGACCGTGCTTTCCCATGCGTTACCCTTTCCTTGCCTTGCCGTGCATTGCCTAGCCGTGCGTTGTCGTGCTTTAGCCTTGTTTCCCCTTGCCGTGCCGTTCCTTCCGTTACCCTTGCCTTCCCTTGCTTTCCCTTTCCTTCCTTGCATTCCGTTACTCCTTGCTAGCTTTCCGTGCATTGCCTAGCCTTGCGTTGGCTTTCTTTAGCCTTGCCTCGCCTGACCGTGCTTTCCCATGCGTTACCCTTTCTTTGCCTTGCTGTGCATTGCCTAGAGTGCGTTGTCGTACCTTAGCCTTGTTTCCCCTTGCCGTGCCGTTCCTTCCGTTACCCTTGCCTTCCCTTGCTTTCCCTTTCCTTCCTTGCATTCCGTTACTCCTTGCTTGCTTTCCATGCATTGCCTAGCCTTGCGTTGGCTTTCCTTAGCCTTGCCTCGCCTGACCGTGCTTTCCCATGCGTTACCCTTTCCTTGCCTTCCCGTGCATTGCCTAGCGTGCGTTGTCGTGCCATAGCCTTGTTTCCCCTTGCCGTGCCGTTCCTTCCGTTACACTTGCCTTTCTTTGCTTTCCCTTGCCTTCCTTACATTCCGTTACTCTTTGCTTGCCTTCCGTGCATTGCCTAGCCTTGCGTTGTCGTGCCTTAGCCTTATCTCGCCTGACCGTGCCTTCCTTTGCTTTAAGCTTTACTTGCATTGTCGTGCATTGCCTAGCCTTGCGTTGTCGTGCATTAGCCTTGCCTAGCCTCACCGTGCCTTGCCTTGCGTTACCCATTCCTTGCCTTGCCGTGCATTTCCTAGCCGTGTGTTGTCGTGCCTTAGCCTTGTTTCCCCTTGCCGTTGCGTGCCTTTTGTTACAATTGCCTTGCCTGGCTTTGCCTTGCCTTCCTTTCCTTCCGTTACTCTTTCCTTGCCTTGCCGTGCATTGCCTAGCCCTGCGTTGTCGTGCCATAGCCTTGTTTCCCCTTGCCGTGCCGTTCCTTCCGTTACACTTGCCTTTCTTTGCTTTCCCTTGCCTTCCTTACCTTCCGTTACTCATTGCTTGCATTCCGTGCATTGCCTAGCCTTGCGTTGTCGTGCCTTAGCCTTATCTCGCCTGACCGTGCCTTCCTTTGCTTTAAGCTTTCCTTGCATTGTCGTGCATTGCCTAGCCTTGCGTTGTCGTGCATTAGCCTTGCCTAGCCTCACCGTGCCTTGCCTTGCGTTACCATTTCCTTGCCTTGCCGTGCATTGCCTAGCCCTGCGTTGTCGTGCCTTAGCCTTGTTTCCCCTTGCCGTACCGTTCCTTCCGTTACCATTGCCTTTCCTTGCTTTCCCTTGCCTTCCTTACCTTCCGTTACTCTTTCCTTGCATTGTCGTGCATCGCCTAGCCTTGCGTTTTCGTGCATTAACCTTGCCTAGCCTCACCGTGCCTTTCCTTGCGTTACCCTTTGCTTGCCTTGCCGTGCATTGCATAGCCGTGCCTTGTCGTGCCTTAGCCTTGTTTCCCCTTGCCGTGCCGTTCCTTCCCTTACACTTGCCTTTCTTTGCTTTCCGTTTCCTTCCTTGCATTCCGTTACTCCTTGCTTACTTTCCGTGCATTGCCTAGCCTTGCGTTGGCTTTCCTTAGCCTTGCCTCGCCTGACCGTGCTTTCCCATGCGTTACCCTTTACTTGCCTTGCCGTGCATTTCCTAGCGTGCGTTGTCGTGCCTTAGCCTTATCTCGCCTGACCGTGCCTTCCTTTGCTTTAAGCTTTCCTTGCATTGTCGTGCCTTGCCTAGCCTTGCGTTGTCGTGCATTAGCCTTGCCTAGCCTCACCGTGCCTTGCCTTGCGTTACCCTTTCCTTGCCTTGCCGTGCATTTCCTAGCCGTGTGTTGTCGTGCCTTAGCCTTGTTTCCCCTTGCCGTTGCGTGCCTTTTGTTACACTTGCCTTGCCTGGCTTTGCCTTGCCTTCCTTTCCTTCCGTTACTCTTTCCTTGCCTTGCCGTGCATGGCCTAGCCCTGCGTTGTCGTGCCTTAGCCTTGTTACCCCTTGCCGTGCCGTTCCTTCCGTTACCCTTGCCTTCCCTTGCTTTCCCTTGCCTTCCTTGCGTTCCGTTACTCTTTGCTTGCTTTCCGTGCATTGCCTAGCCTTGCGTTGGCTTTCCTTAGCCTTGCCTCGCCTGACCGTGCTTTCCCATGCGTTACCCTTTCCTTGCCTTGCCGTGCATTGCCTAGCGTGCGTTGTCGTACCTTAGCCTTGTTTCCCCTTGCCGTGCCGTTCCTTCCGTTACCCTTGCCTTCCCTTGCTTTCCCTTTCCTTCCTTGCATTCCGTTACTCCTTGCTTGCTTTCCGTGCATTGCCTAGCCTTGCGTTGGCTTTCCTTAGCCTTGCCTCGCCTGACCGTGCTTTCCCATGCGTTATACTTTCCTTGCCTTCCCGTGCATTGCCTAGCGTGCGTTGTCGTGCCATAGCCTTGTTTCCCCTTGCCGTGCCGTTCCTTCCGTTACACTTGCCTTTCTTTGCTTTCCCTTGCCTTCCTTACCTTCCGTTACTCTTTGCTTGCCTTCCGTGCATTGCCTAGCCTTGCGTTGTCGTGCCTTAGCCTTATCTCGCCTGACCGTGCCTTCCTTTGCTTTAAGCTTTACTTGCATTGTCGTGCATTGCCTAGCCTTGCGTTGTCGTGCATTAGCCTTGCCTAGCCTCACCGTGCCTTGCCTTGCGTTACCCTTTCCTTGCCTTGCCGTGCATTGCCTAGCCCTGCGTTGTCGTGCCTTAGCCTTGTTTCCCCTTGCCGTGCCGTTCCTTCCGTTACCATTGCCTTTCCTTGCTTTCCCTTGCCTTCCTTACCTTCCGTTACTCTTTCCTTGCATTGTCGTGCATCGCCTAGCCTTGCGTTTTCGTGCATTAGCCTTGCCTAGCCTCACCGTGCCTTTCCTTGCGTTACCCTTTGCTTGCCTTGCCGTGCATTGCATAGCCGTGCCTTGTCGTGCCTTAGCCTTGTTTCCCCTTGCCGTGCCGTTCCTTCCCTTACACTTGCCTTTCTTTGCTTTCCGTTTCCTTCCTTGCGTTCCGTTACTCCTTGCTTACTTTCCGTGCATTGCCTAGCCTTGCGTTGGCTTTCCTTAGCCTTGCCTCGCCTGACCGTGCTTTCCCATGCGTTACCCTTTACTTGCCTTGCCGTGCATTGCCTAGCGTGCGTTGTCGTGCATTAGCCTTGCCTAGCCTCACCGTGCCTTGCCTTGCGTTACCCTTTCCTTGCCTTGCCGTGCATTTCCTAGCAGTGTGTTGTCGTGCCTTAGCCTTGTTTCCCCTTGCCGTTGCGTGCCTTTTGTTACACTTGCCTTGCCTGGCTTTGCCTTGCCTTCCTTTCCTTCCGTTACTCTTTCCTTGCCTTGCCGTGCATGGCCTAGCCCTGCGTTGTCGTGCCTTAGTTTTGTTACCCCTTGCCGTGCCGTTCCTTCCGTTACCCTTGCCTTCCCTTGCTTTCCCTTGCCTTCCTTGCGTTCCGTTACTCTTTGCTTGCTTTCCGTGCATTGCCTAGTCTTGCGTTGTCATGCCTTAGGCTTGCCTCGCCTGACCGTGCTTTCCCATGCGTTACCCTTTCCTTGCCTTGCCGTGCATTGCCTAGCGTGCGTTGTCGTGCCTTAGCCTTGTTTCCCCTTGCCGTGCCGTTCCTTCCCTTACACTTGCCTTTCTTTGCTTTCCCTTGCCTTCCTTACCTTCCGTTACTCTTTGCTTGCCTTCCGTGCATTGCCTAGCCTTGCGTTGTCGTGCCTTAGCCTTATCTCGCCTGACCGTGCCTTCCTTTGCTTTAAGCTTTCCTTGCATTGTCGTGCATTGCCTAGCCTTGCGTTGTCGTGCATTAGCCTTGCCTAGCCTCACCGTGCCTTGCCTTGCGTTACCCTTTCCTTGCCTTGCGGTGCATTGCCTAGCCGTGCGTTGTCGTGCCTTAGCCTTGATTCCCCTTGCCGTGGCGTGCCTTTTGTTACACTTGCCTTGCCTGGCTTTGCCTTGCCTTCCTTTCCTTCCGTTACTCTTTACTTGCCTTGCCGTGCATTGCCTAGCCTTGCATTGTCGTGCCTTATCCTTGCCTCACCTGACCGTGCCTTCCCCTGCGTTACCCTTTCCTTGCCTTGCCGTGCATTGCCTAGCCCTGCGTTGTCGTGCCTTAGCCTTCTTACCCCTTGCCGTGCCGTTCCTTCCGTTACCCTTGCCTTCCCTTGCTTTCCCTTGCCTTGCTTACCTTCCGTTACTCTTTGCTTGCCTTCCGTGCATTGCCTAGCCTTGCGTTGTCGTGCCTTAGCCTTATCTCGCCTGACCGTCCTTCCTTTGCTTTAAGCTTTCCTTGCATTGTCGTGCATTGCCTAGCCTTGCATTGTCGTGCATTAACCTTGCCTAGCCTCACCGTGCCTTGCCTTGCGTTACCCTTTCCTTGCCTTGCCGTGCGTTTCCTAGCCGTGTGTTGTCGTGCCTTAGCCTTGTTACCCCTTGCCGTGCCGTTCCTTCCGTTACCCTTGCCTTCCCTTGCTTTCCCTTTCCTTCCTTGCATTCCGTTACTCCTTGCTAGCTTTCCGTGCATTGCCTAGCCTTGCGTTGGCTTTCTTTAGCCTTGCCTCGCCTGACCGTGCTTTCCCATGCGTTACCCTTTCTTTGCCTTGCTGTGCATTGCCTAGAGTGCGTTGTCGTACCTTAGCCTTGTTTCCCCTTGCCGTGCCGTTCCTTCCGTTACCCTTGCCTTCCCTTGCTTTCCCTTTCCTTCCTTGCATTCCGTTACTCCTTGCTTGCTTTCCGTGCATTGCCTAGCCTTGCGTTGGCTTTCCTTAGCCTTGCCTCGCCTGACCGTGCTTTCCCATGCGTTACCCTTTCCTTGCCTTCCCGTGCATTGCCTAGCGTGCGTTGTCGTGCCATAGCCTTGTTTCCCCTTGCCGTGCCGTTCCTTCCGTTACACTTGCCTTTCTTTGCTTTCCCTTGCCTTCCTTACCTTCCGTTACTCTTTGCTTGCCTTCCGTGCATTGCCTAGCCTTGCGTTGTCGTGCCTTAGCCTTATCTCGCCTGACCGTGCCTTCCTTTGCTTTAAGCTTTACTTGCATTGTCGTGCATTGCCTAGCCTTGCGTTGTCGTGCATTAGCCTTGCCTAGCCTCACCGTGCCTTGCCTTGCGTTACCCATTCCTTGCCTTGCCGTGCATTTCCTAGCCGTGTGTTGTCGTGCCTTAGCCTTGTTTCCCCTTGCCGTTGCGTGCCTTTTGTTACAATTGCCTTGCCTGGCTTTGCCTTGCCTTCCTTTCCTTCCGTTACTCTTTCCTTGCCTTGCCGTGCATTGCCTAGCCCTGCGTTGTCGTGCCATAGCCTTGTTTCCCCTTGCCGTGCCGTTCCTTCCGTTACACTTGCCTTTCTTTGCTTTCCCTTGCCTTCCTTTCCTTCCGTTACTCATTGCTTGCATTCCGTGCATTGCCTAGCCTTGCGTTGTCGTGCCTTAGCCTTATCTCGCCTGACCGTGCCTTCCTTTGCTTTAAGCTTTCCTTGCATTGTCGTGCATTGCCTAGCCTTGCGTTGTCGTGCATTAGCCTTGCCTAGCCTCACCGTGCCTTGCCTTGCGTTACCCTTTCCTTGCCTTGCCGTGCATTGCCTAGCCCTGCGTTGTCGTGCCTTAGCCTTGTTTCCCCTTGCCGTACCGTTCCTTCCGTTACCATTGCCTTTCCTTGCTTTCCCTTGCCTTCCTTACCTTCCGTTACTCTTTCCTTGCATTGTCGTGCATCGCCTAGCCTTGCGTTTTCGTGCATTAACCTTGCCTAGCCTCACCGTGCCTTTCCTTGCGTTACCCTTTGCTTGCCTTGCCGTGCATTGCATAGCCGTGCCTTGTCGTGCCTTAGCCTTGTTTCCCCTTGCCGTGCCGTTCCTTCCCTTACACTTGCCTTTCTTTGCTTTCCGTTTCCTTCCTTGCGTTCCGTTACTCCTTGCTTACTTTCCGTGCATTGCCTAGCCTTGCGTTGGCTTTCCTTAGCCTTGCCTCGCCTGACCGTGCTTTCCCATGCGTTACCCTTTCCTTGCCTTGCCGTGCATTGCCTAGCGTGCGTTGTCGTGCCTTAGCCTTGTTTCCCCTTGCCGTGCCGTTCCTTCCGTTACACTTGCCTTTCCTTCCTTTCCCTTGCCTTCCTTACCTTCCGTTACTCTTTGCTTGCCTTCCGTGCATTGCCTAGCCTTGCGTTGTCGTGCCTTAGCCTTATCTCGCCTGACCTTGCCTTCCTTTGCTTTAAGCTTTCCTTGCATTGTCGTGCAACGCCTAGCCTTGCGTTTTCGTGCATTAGCCTTGCCTAGCCTCACCGTGCCTTTCCTTGCGTTACCCTTTGCTTGCCTTGCCGTGCATTGCCTAGCCGTGCCTTGCCGTGCCTTAGACTTGTTTCCCCTTACCGTGCCGTTCCTTCCGTTACACTTGCCTTTCTTTGCTTTCCCTTGCCTTCCTTACCTTCCGTTACTCTTTGCTTGCCTTCCGTGCATTGCCTAGCCTTGCGTTGTCGTGCCTTAGCCTTATCTCGCCTGACCTTAGCTTCCTTTGCTTTAAGCTTTCCTTGCATTGTCGTGTATTGCCTAGCCTTGCGTTGTCGTGCATTAGCCTTGCCTAGCCTCACCGTGCCTTGCCTTGCGTTACCCTTTCCTTGCCTTGCCGTGCATTGCCTAGCCGTGCGTTGTCGTGCCTTAGCCTTGATTCCCCTTGCCGTGGCGTGCCTTTTGTTACACTTGCCTTGCCTGGCTTTGCCTTGCCTTCCTTTCCTTCCGTTACTCTTTCCTTGCCTTGCCGTGCATTGCCTAGCCTTGCATTGTCGTGCCTTATCCTTGCCTCACCTGACCGTGCCTTCCCCTGCGTTACCCTTTCCTTGACTTGCCGCGCATTGCCTAGCCCTGCGTTGTCGTGCCTTAGCCTTCTTACCCCTTGCCGTGCCGTTCCTTCCGTTACACTTGCCTTTCTTTGCTTTCCCTTTCCTTCCTTAACTTCCGTTTCTCTTTGCTTGCCTTCCGTGCATTGCCTAGCCTTGGGTTGTCGTGCCTTAGCCTTGCCTCGCCTGACCGTGCTTTCCCATGCGTTACCCTTTCCTTGCCTTGCCGTGCATTGCCTAGCGTGCGTTGTCGTGCCTTAGCCTTGTTTCCCCTTGCCGTGCCGTTCCTTCCGTTATCATTGCCTTTCCTTGCTTTCCCTTGCCTTCCTTACCTTCCGTTACTCTTTGCTTGCCTTCCGTGCATTGCCTAGCCTTGCGTTGTCGTGCCTTAGCCTTATCTCGCCTGACCGTGCCTTCCTTTGCTTTAAGCTTTCCTTGCTTTGTCGTGCATTGCCTAGCCTTGCGTTGTCGTGCATTAACCTTGCCTAGCCTCACAGTGCCTTGCCTTGCGTTACCCTTTCCTTGCCTTACCGTGCATTTCCTAGCCGTGTGTTTTCGTGCCTTAGCCTTGTTACCCCTTGCCGTGCCGTTCCTTCCGTTACCCTTGCCTTCCCTTGCTTTCCCTTTCCTTCCTTGCATTCCGTTACTCCTTGCTTGCTTTCCGTGCACTGCCTAGCCTTGCGTTGGCTTTCCTTAGCCTTGCCTCGCCTGACCGTGCTTTCCCATGCGTTACCCTTTCCTTGCCTTGCCGTGCATTGCCTAGCATGCGTTGTCGTGCCTTAGCCTTGTTTCCCCTTGCCGTGCCGTTCCTTCCGTTACACTTGCCTTTCCTTGCTTTCCCTTACCTTCCTTACCTTCCGTTACTCTTTGCTTGCCTTCCGTGCATTGCCTAGCCTTGCGTTGTCGTGCCTTAGCCTTATCTCGCCTGACCGTGCCTTCCTTTGCTTTAAGCTTTCCTTGCAATGTCGTGCATTGCCTAGCCTTGCGTTGTCGTGCATTAACCTTGCCTAGCCTCACTGTGCCTTGCCTTGCGTTATCCTTTCCTTGCCTTGCCGTGCATTGCCTAGCCGTGCGTTGTCGTGCCTTAGCCTTGTTTCCCCTTGCCGTGCCGTTCCTTCCGTTCCCCTTGCCTTCCCTTGCTTTCCCTTTCCTTCCTTGCATTCTTTTACTCCTTGCTTGCTTTCCGTGCATTGCCTAGCCTTGCGTTGGCTTTCCTTAGCTTTGCCTCGCCTGACCGTGCTTTCCCATGCGTTACCCTTTCCTGGCCTTGCCGTGCATTGCCTAGGGTGCGTTGTCGTGCCTTAGCCTTGTTTCCCCTTGCCGTTGCGTGCCTTTTGTTACACTTGCCTTGCCTGGCTTTCCCTTTCCTTCCTTGCATTCCGTTACTCCTTGCTTGCTTTCCGTGCATTGCCTAGCCTTGCGTTGGCTTTCCTTAGCCTTGCCTCGCCTGACCGTGCTTTCCCATGCGTTACCCTTTCCTTGCCTTGCCGTGCATTGCCTAGCGTGCGTTGTCGTGCCTTAGCCTTGTTTCCCCTTGCCGTGCCGTTCTTTCCGTTACACTTGCCTTTCTTTGCTTTCCCTTGCCTTCCTTACCTTCCATTACTCTTTGCTTGCCTTCCGTGCATTGCCTAGCCTTGCGTTGTCGTGCCTTAGCCTTATCTCGCCTGACCGTGCCTTCCTTTGCTTTAAGTTTTACTTGCATTGTCGTGCATTGCCTAGCCTTGCGTTGTCGTGCATTAGCCTTGCCTAGCCTCACCGTGCCTTGCCTTGCGTTATCCTTTCCTTGCCTTGCCGTACATTTCATAGCCGTGTGTTGTCGTGCCTTAGCCTTGTTTCCCCTTGCCGTTCCGTGCCTTTTGTTACACTTGCCTTGCCTGGCTTTGCCTTGCCTTCCTTTCCTTCCGTTACTCTTTCCTTGCCTTGCCGTGCATTGCCTAGCCCTGCGTTGTCGTGCCTTAGCCTTGTTACCCCTTGCCGTGCCGTTCCTTCCATTACCCTTGCCTTCCCTTGCTTTCCCTTGCCTTCCTTTCCTTCCGTTACTCTTTGCTTGCTTTCCGTGCATTGCCTAGCCTTGCGTTGTCATGCCTTAGCCTTGCCTCGCCTGACCGTGCTTTCCCATGCGTTACCCTTTCCTTGCCTTGCCGTGCATTGCCTAGCGTGTGTTGTCGTGCCTTAGCCTTGTTTCCCCTTGCCGTTCCGTGCCTTTTGTTACACTTGCCTTGCCTGGCTTTGCCTTGCCTTCCTTTCCTTCCGTTACTCTTTCCTTGCCTTGCCGTGCATTGCCTAGCCCTGCGTTGTCGTGCCTTAGCCTTGTTACCCCTTGCCATGCCGTTCCTTCCGTTACCCTTGCCTTCCCTTGTTTCCCTTGCCTTCCTTGCGTTCCGTTACTCTTTGCTTGCTTTCCGTGCATTGCCTAGCCTTGCGTTGTCGTGCCTTAGCCTTATCTCGCCTGACCGTGCCTTACTTTGCTTTAAGCTTTCCTTGCATTGTCGTGCATTGCCTAGCCTTGCGTTGTCGTGCATTAGCCTTGCCTAGCCTCACCCTGCCTTCCCTTGCGTTACCCTTTCCTTGCCTTGCCGTGCATTGCCTAACCCTGCGTTGCCGTGCCTTAGCCTTGTTACCCCTTGCCGTGACGTTCCTTCCGTTACCCTTGCCTTCCCTTGCTTTCCCTTGCCTTCCTTGCGTTCCGTTACTCCTTGCTTGCTTTCCGTGCATTGCCTAGCCTTGCGTTGTCATGCCTTAGCCTTGCATCGCCTGACCGTGCTTTCCCATGCGTTACCCTTTCCTTGCCTTGCCGTGCATTGCCTAGCCTTGCGTTGTCGTGCCTTAGCCTTGTTTCCCCTTGCCGTGCCGTTCCTTCCGTTACACTTGCCTTTCCTTCCTTTCCCTTGCCTTCCTTACCTTCCGTTACTCTTTGCTTGCCTTCCGTGCTTTGCCTAGCCTTGCGTTGTTGTGCCATAGCCTTGCCTCGCCTGAACGTGCTTTCCCATGCGTTACCCTTTCCTTGCCTTGCCGTGCATTGCCTAGCCTGCGTTGCCGTGCCTTAGCCTTGTTTCCCCATGCCGTGCCGTTCCTTCCGTTACCCTGGCCTTTCCTTCCTTTTCCTTGCCTTGCTTACCTTCCGTTACCCTTTACTTGCCTTCCCTGAATTTCCTAGCCTTGCGTTGTCGTGCCTTAGCCTTATCTCGCCTGACCTTGCCTTCCTTTGCTTTAAGCTTTCCTTGCATTTTCGTGCATCGCCTAGCCATGCGTTTTCGTGCATTAGCCTTGCCTAGCCTCACCGTGCCTTTCCTTGCGTTACCGTTTGCTTGCCTTGCCGTGTATTGCCTAGCCGTGCCTTGTCGTGCCTTAGCCTTGTTTCCCCTTGCCGTGCCGTTCCATCCGTTACACTTGCCCTTCTTTGCTTTCCCTTTCCTTCCTTACCTTCCGTTTCTCTTTGCTTGCCTTCCGTGCATTGCCTAGCCTTGGGTTGTCGTGCCTTAGCCTTGCCTCGCCTGACCGTGCTTTCCCATGCGTTACCCTTTCCTTGCCTTGCCGTGCATTGCCTAGCGTGCGTTGTCGTGCCTTAGCCTTGTTTCCCCTTGCCGTTGCGTGCCTTTTGTTACACTTGCCTTGCCTGGCTTTGCCTTGCCTTCCTTTCCTTCCGTTACTCTTTCCTTGCCTTGCCGTGCATGGCCTAGCCCTGCGTTGTCGTGCCTTAGATTTGTTACCCCTTGCCGTGCCGTTCCTTCCGTTACCCTTGCCTTCCCTTGCTTTCCCTTGCCTTCCTTGCGTTCCGTTACTCTTTGCTTGCTTTCCGTGCATTGCCTAGTCTTGCGTTGTCATGCCTTAGGCTTGCCTCGCCTGACCGTGCTTTCCCATGCGTTACCCTTTCCTTGCCTTGCCGTGCATTGCCTAGCGTGCGTTGTCGTGCCTTAGCCTTGTTTCCCCTTGCCGTGCCGTTCCTTCCCTTACACTTGCCTTTCTTTGCTTTCCCTTGCCTTGCTTACCTTCCGTTACTCTTTGCTTGCCTTCCGTGCATTGCCTAGCCTTGCGTTGTCGTGCCTTAGCCTTATCTCGCCTGACCGTGCCTTCCTTTGCTTTAAGCTTTCCTTGCATTGTCGTGCATTGCCTAGCCTTGCGTTGTCGTGCATTAGCCTTGCCTAGCCTCACCGTGCCTTGCCTTGCGTTACCCTTTCCTTGCCTTGCGGTGCATTGCCTAGCCGTGCGTTGTCGTGCCTTAGCCTTGATTCCCCTTGCCGTGGCGTGCCTTTTGTTACACTTGCCTTGCCTGGCTTTGCCTTGCCTTCCTTTCCTTCCGTTACTCTTTGCTTGCCTTCCGTGCATTGCCTAGCCTTGCGTTGTCGTGCCTTAGCCTTATCTCGCCTGACCGTCCTTCCTTTGCTTTAAGCTTTCCTTGCATTGTCGTGCATTGCCTAGCCTTGCATTGTCGTGCATTAACCTTGCCTAGCCTCACCGTGCCTTGCCTTGCGTTACCCTTTCCTTGCCTTGCCGTGCGTTTCCTAGCCGTGTGTTGTCGTGCCTTAGCCTTGTTACCCCTTGCCGTGCCGTTCCTTTCGTTACCCTTGCCTTCCCTTGCTTTCCCTTTCCTTCCTTGCATTCCGTTACTCCTTGCTTGCTTTCCGTGCATTGCCTAGCCTTGCGTTGGCTTTCCTTAGCCTTGCCTCGCCTGACCGTGCTTTCCCATGCGTTACCCTTTCCTTGCCTTCCCGTGCATTGCCTAGCGTGCGTTGTCGTGCCATAGCCTTGTTTCCCCTTGCCGTGCCGTTCCTTCCGTTACACTTGCCTTTCTTTGCTTTCCCTTGCCTTCCTTACCTTCCGTTACTCTTTGCTTGCCTTCCGTGCATTGCCTAGCCTTGCGTTGTCGTGCCTTAGCCTTATCTCGCCTGACCGTGCCTTCCTTTGCTTTAAGCTTTACTTGCATTGTCGTGCATTGCCTAGCCTTGCGTTGTCGTGCATTAGCCTTGCCTAGCCTCACCGTGCCTTGCCTTGCGTTACCCATTCCTTGCCTTGCCGTGCATTTCCTAGCCGTGTGTTGTCGTGCCTTAGCCTTGTTTCCCCTTGCCGTTGCGTGCCTTTTTTTACAATTGCCTTGCCTGGCTTTCCCTTGCCTTCCTTGCCTTCCGTTACTCTTTCCTTGCCTTGCCGTGCATTGCCTAGCCGTGCGTTGTCGTGCCTTAGCCTTGTTTCCCCTTGCCGTGCCGTTCCTTCCGTTACCCTTGCTTGCCTTCCGTGCATTGCCTAGCCTTGCGTTGTCGTGCCTTAGCCTTGCCTCGCCTGACCGTGCCTTGCCTTCCGTTACCCTTTCCTTGCCTTGCCGTGCACTGCCTAGCCTTGCCTTGTCGTGCATTAGCCTTGCCTTGCCTGACCGTGCCTTGCCTTGCGTTACCCTTTCCTTGCCTTGCCGTGCATTGCCTAGCCCTGCGTTGTCGTGCCTTAGCCTTGTTTCCCCTTACCGTGCCGTTCCTTCCGTTACCCTTGCCTTGCCTTGCTTTCCCTTGCCTTCCTTGGTTTCCGTTACTCTTTGCTTGCCTTCCGTGCATTGCCTAGCCTTGCGCTGTCATGCATCAGCCTTGCCTTGGCTCAGAGTGCCTTGCATTGCGTTACCTTTTCCTTGGCTGGCCGTGCATTGCCTAGTCGTGCGTTGTGGTGCCTTAGCCTTGTTTCACCTTGCCATAGCCTTGCTTGCTTTGCCTTGCTTTCCCTTGCCTTCCTTGCCTTCCGTTACTCTTTGCTTGCCTTCCGTGCATTGCCTAGCCTTGCGTTGTCGTGTCTTAGCCTTTTTTCACCTTGCCATAGCCTTGCTTGCGTTGCCTTGCTTTGCCTTGCCTTCCTTGCCTTCCGTTACTCTTTGCTTCCCTTGCGTGCATTGCCTAGCCGTGCGTGGTCGTGCCTTAGCCTTTTTTCACCTTGCCATAGCCTTGCTTGCGTTGCCTTGCTTTGCCTTGCATTCCTTGCCTTCCGTTACTCTTCACTTGCCTTCCGTGCATTGCCTAGCCTTGCGTTGTCGTGCATTAGCCTTGCCTCCCCAAACCGTGCCTTGCCTTGCGTTACCCTTTCCTTGCCTTGCCGTGCATTGCCTAGCCGTGCGTTGTCGTGCATTAGCCTCGCCTTGCCTTACCGTGCCTTGCCTTGCGTTACCCTTTCCTTGCCTGGCCGTGAATTGCTTAGCCTTGCGTTGCCGTGCCTTAGCCTTGTTTCCCCTTGCCGTGCCGTGCCTTTTGTTACACTTGCCTTGCCTTGCTTTGCCTTGCCTTCCTTTCCTTCCGTTACTCTTTCCTTGCCTAGCCGTGCACTGCGTAGCCTTGCGTTGTCGTGTATTACCCTTGCCTCGCCTGACCGTGCCTTGCCTTGCGTTACCCTTTCCTTGCCTTGCCCTGCATTGCCTAGCCCTGCGTTGTCGTGCCTTAGCCTTGTTTCCCCTTACCGTGCCGTTCCTTCCGTTACCCTTGCCTTCCCCTGCTTTCCCTTGCGTTCCTTGCCTTCCATTACTCTTTGCTTGCCTTCCGTGCATTGCCTAGCCTTGCGTTGTCGTGCCTTAGCCTTGCCTCGCCTGACCGTGCCTTGCCTTGCGTTACTCTTTCCTTGCCTTGCCGTGCATTGCGTAGCCGTGCGTTGCCGTGCGTTAGCCTTGTTTCCCCTTGTCGTGCCGTTCCTTCCGTTACCCTTGCCTTGCCTTGCTTTCCCTTGCCTTCCTTGCCTTCCGTTACTCTTTGCTTGCCTTCCGTGCATTGCCTAGCCTTGCGTTGTCGTGCATTAGCCTTGCCTCCCCAAACCGTGCCTTGCCTTCCGTTACCCTTTCCTTGCCTTGCCCTGCATTGCCTAGCCCTGTGTTGTCGTGCCTTAGCCTTGTTTCCCCTTACCGTGCCGTTCCTTTCGTTACCCTTGCCTTCCCCTGCTTTCCTTTGCATTCCTTGCCTTCCGTTACTCTTTGCTTGCCTTCCGTGCATTGCCTAGCCTTGCGTTGTCGTGCCTTAGCCTTGTTTCCCCTTCCCGTGCCGTGCCTGTTGTTACACTTGCCTTGCCATGCTTTTCCTTGCCTTCCTTTCCTTCCATTACTCTTTCCTTGCCTAGCCGTCCACTGCCTATCCTTGCGTTGTCGTGCATTAGCCTTGCCTCCCCAAACCGTGCCTTGCCTTGCGTTACCCTTTCCTTGCCTTGCCGTGCATTGCCTAGCCGTGCGTTGTCGTGCATTAGCCTTGTCTTGCCTTACCGTGCCTTGCCTTGCGTTACCCTTTCCTTGCCTGGCCGTGCATTGCCTAGCCGTGCGTTGCCGTTCCTTAGCCTTGTTTCCCCTTGCCGTGCCTTGCCTTTTGTTGCACTTGCCTTCCCTTGCTTTGCCTTGCCTTCCTTTCCTTCCGTTGCTCTTTCCTTGCCTAGCCGTGCACTGCCTATCCTTGCGTTGTCGTGCATTAGCCTTGCCTCCCCAAACCGTGCCTTGCCTTGCGTTACCATTTCCTTGCCTTGCCCTGCATTGCCTAGCCGTGCGTTACCGTGCCTTAGCCTTGTTTCCCCTTGCCGTGCCGTTCCTTCCGTTAACCTTGCCTTGCCTTGCATTCCCTTGCCTTCCTTGCGTTCCGTTACTCTTTGCTTGCCTTCCGTGCATGGCCTAGCCTTGCGTTGTAGTGCCTTAGCCTTGCCTCGCCTGACCGTGCCTTGCCTTCCGTTACCCTTACCTTGCCTTGCCCTGCATTGCCTAGCCCTGTGCCTTAGCCTTGTTTCCCCTTACCGTGCCGTTCCTTTCGTTACCCTTGCGTTCCCCTGCTTTCCCTTGCATTCCTTGCCTTCCGTTACTCTTTGCTTGCCTTCCGTGCATTGCCTAGCCTTGCGTAGTCGTGCCTTAGCCTTGCCTCGCCTCACCGTGCCTTGCCTTGCGTTACCCTTTCCTTGCCTTGCAGTGCATTGCCTAGCCGTTCGTTGTCGTTCCTTAGCCTTGTTTGCCCTTGCCGTGCCGTTCCTTCCATTACCCTTGCCTTGCTTTCCCTTGCCTTCCTTGCCTTCCGTTACTCTTTGCTTGCCTTCCGTGCATTGCCTAGCCTTGCGTTGTCTTGTCTTAGCCTTTTTTCACCTTGCCATAGCCTTGCTTGAGTTGCCTTGCTTTGCCTTGCCTTCCTTGCCTTCCGTTACTCTTTGCTTGCCTTCCGTGCATTGCCTAGCCTTGCGTGGTCGTGCCTTAGCCTTTTTTCACCTTGCCATAGACTTCCTTGCGTTGCCTTGCTTTGCCTTGCATTCCTTGCCTTCCGTTACTCTTTGCTTGCCTTCCGTGCATTGCCTAGCCTTGTGTTGTCGTGCCTTAGCCTTGTTTCCCCTTGCCGGGCCTTGCCTGTTGTTACACTTGCCTTGCCATGCTTTTCCTTGCCTTCCTTTCCTTCCATTACTCTTTCCTTGCCTAGCCGTGCACTGCCTAGCCTTGCGATGTCGTGCATTAGCTTTGCCTCGCCTGACAGTGCCTTGCCTTGCGTTACCCTTTCCTTGCCTTGCCGTGCATTGCCAAGCCCTGCGTTGCCTTGCCTTAGCCTTGTTTCCCCTTGCCGAGCCGTTCCTTCCGTTACCCTTGCCTTGCCTTGGTTTCCCTTGCCTTCCTTGCCTTCCGTTACTCTTTGCTTGCCTTCCGTGCATTGCCTAGCCTTGCGTTGTCGTGCATTAGCCTTGCCTCGCCTGACCGTGCCTTTCCTTGCGTTACCCTTTCCTTGCCTTGCCGTGCATTGCCAAGCCGTGCGTTGTCGTGCATTAGCCTTGTCTTGCCTTACCGTGCCTTGCCTTGCGTTACCCTTTCCTTGCCTGGCCGTGCATTGCCTAGCCGTGCGTTGCCGTTCCTTAGCCTTGTTTCCCCTTGCCGTGCCTTGCCTTTTGTTACACTTGCCTTGCCTTGCTTTGCCTTGCCTTCC
Organism: Macrotis lagotis; assembly: GCF_037893015.1. Classification (NCBI taxonomy): domain Eukaryota; kingdom Metazoa; phylum Chordata; class Mammalia; order Peramelemorphia; family Peramelidae; genus Macrotis; species Macrotis lagotis. Next base: position 55,343 of record NW_027422024.1, read on the forward strand.
TTTCCTTCCGTTACTCTTTCCTTGCCTAGCCGTGCACTGCCTAGCCTTGCGTTGTCGTGCATTAGCCTTGCCTCCCCAAACCGTGCCTTGCCTTGCGTTACCATTTCCTTGCCTTGCCCTGCATTGCCTAGCCGTGCGTTACCGTGCCTTAGCCTTGTTTCCCCTTGCCGTGCCGTTCCTTCCGTTAACCTTGCCTTGCCTTGCATTCCCTTGCCTTCCTTGCGTTCCGTTACTCTTTGCTTTCCTTCCGTGCATTGCCTAGCCTTGCGTTGTCGTGCCTTAGCCTTACCTCGCCTGACCGTGCCCTGCCTTGCGTTACCCTTACCTTGCCTTGCCCTGCATTGCCTAGCCCTGTGTTGTCGTGCCTTAGCCTTGTTTCCCCTTACCGTGCCGTCCCTTTCGTTACCCTTGCCTTCCCCTGCTTTCCCTTGCATTCCTTGCCTTCCGTTACTCTTTGCTTGCCTTCCGTGCATTGCCTAGCCTTGCGTCGTCGTGCCTTAGCATTGCCTCGCCTGACCGTGCCTTGCCTTGCGTTACCCTTTCCTTGCCTTGCAGTGCATTGCCTAGCCGTTCGTTGTCGTGCCTTAGCCTTGTTTGCCCTTGCCGTGCCGTTCCTTCCGTTACCCTTGCCTTGCTTTCCCTTGCCTTCCTTGCCTTCCGTTACTCTTTGCTTGCCTTCCGTGCATTGCCTAGCCTTGCGTTGTCGTGTCTTAGCCTTTTTTCACCTTGCCATAGCCTTGCTTGCGTTGCCTTGCTTTGCCTTGCCTTCCTTGCTTTCCATTACTCTTTGCTTGCCTTCCGTGCATTGCCTAGCCTTGCGCTGTCGTGCATTAGCCTTGCCTTGCCTCACAGTGCCTTGCCTTGCGTTACCTTTTCCTTGGCTGGCCGTGCATTGCCTAGCCGTGCGTTGTGGTGCCTTACCCTTGTTTCACCTTGCCATAGCCTTGCTTGCTTTGACTTGCCTTCCTTCCATTCCGTTACTCTTTGCTTGCCTTCCGTGGATTGCCTAGCCTTGCGTTGTCGTGCCTTAGCCTTTTTTCACCTTGCAATAGCCTTGCTTGCGTTGCCTTGCTTTGCCTTGCATTCCTTGCCTTCCGTTACTCTTTGCTTGCCTTCCGTGCATTGCCTAGCCTAGCGTTGTCGTGCCTTAGCCTTACCTCGCCTAACCGTGCCTTGCCTTGCGTTACCCTTTCCTTGTCTTGCCGTGCATTGCCAAGCCGTGCGTTGTCGTGCATTAGCCTCGCCTTGCCTTACCGTGCCTTACCTTGCGTTACCCTTTCCTTGCCTGGCCGTGCATTGCTTAGCCTTGCGTTGCCGTACCTTAGCCTTGTTTCCCCTTGCCGTGCCGTGCCTTTTGTTACACTTGCCTTGCCTTCCTTTGCCTTGCCTTCCTTTCCTTCCGTTACTCTTTCCTTGCCTAGCCGTGCACTGCGTAGCCTTGCGTTGTCGTGCATTACCCTTCCCTCGCCTGACCGTGCCTTGCCTTGCGTTACCCTTTCCTTGCCTTGCCGTGCATTGCCTAGCCCTGCGTTGTCGTGCCTTAGCCTTGTTTCCCCTTACCGTGCCGTTCCTTCCGTTATCCTTGCTTTCCCCTGCTTTCCCTTGCCTTCCTTGCCTTCCGTTACTCTTTGCTTGCCTTTCGTGCATTGCCTAGCCTTGCGTTTTCGTGCCTTAGCCTTGCGTCGCCTGACCGTGCCTTGCCTTGCGTTACCCTTTCCCTGCCTTGCCGTGCATTGTCTAGCCGTGCGTTGTCGTGCATCAGCCTTGCCTTGCCTCACCGTGCCTTGCCTTGCGTTACACTTTCCTTGCCTTGCCGTGCATTGCCTAGCCCTGCGTTGTCGTGCCTTAGCCTTGTTTCCCCTTACCGTGCCGTTCCTTCCGTTACCCTTGCCTTCCCCTGCTTTCCCTTGCCTTCCTTGCCTTCCGTTACTCTTTGCTTGCCTTCCGTGCATTGCCTAGCCTTGCGTTGTCGTGCCTTAGCCTTGCCTCGCCTGACCGTGCCTTGCCTTGCGTTACACTTTCCTTGCCTTGCCGTGCATTGCCTAGCCGTGCGTTGCCGTGCCTTAGCCTTGTTTCCCCTTGCCGTGCCGTTCCTTCCGTTACCCTTCCCTTGCCTTGCTTTCCCTTGCCTTCCTTGGTTTCCGTTACTCTTTGCTTGCCTTCCGTGCATTGCCTAGCCTTGTGCTGTCGTGCATTAGCCTTGCCTTGCCTCTGAGTGCCTTGCTTTCCGTAACCTTTTCCTTGGCTGGCCGTGCATTGCCTAGCCGTGCGTTGTGGTGCTTTAGCCTTGTTTCACCTTGCCATAGCCTTGCTTGCTTTGCCTTGCTTTGCCTTGCATTCCTTGCCTTCCGTTACTCTTTGCTTGCCTTCCGTGCATTGCCTAGCCTTGCGTTGTCGTGCCTTAGCCTTCCCTCGCCTGACAGTGCCTTGCCTTGCGTTACACTTTCCTTGCCTGGCCGTGCATTGCTTAGTCTTGCGTTGCCGTGCCTTAGCCTTGTTTCCGCTTGCCGTGCCGTACCTTTTCTTACACTTGCCTTGCCTTGCTTTGCCTTGCCTTCCTTTCCTTCCGTTACTCTTTCCTTGCCTAGCCGTGCACTGCGTAGCCTTGCGTTTTCGTGCATTACCCTTGCCTCGCCTGACCGTGCCTTGCCTTGCGTTACCCTTTCCTTGCCTTGCCGTGCATTGCCTAGCCCTTAGTTACCGTGCCTTAGCCTTGTTTCCCCATGCCGTGCCGTTCCTTCCGTTACCCTGGCCTTTCCTTCCTTTTCCTTGCCTTGCTTACCTTCCGTTACCCTTTACTTGCCTTCCCTGAATTTCCTAGCCTTGCGTTGTCGTGCCTTAGCCTTATCTCGCCTGACCTTGCCTTCCTTTGCTTTAAGCTTTCCTTGCATTTTCGTGCATCGCCTAGCCATGCGTTTTCGTGCATTAGCCTTGCCTAGCCTCACCGTGCCTTTCCTTGCGTTACCGTTTGCTTGCCTTGCCGTGTATTGCCTAGCCGTGCCTTGTCGTGCCTTAGCCTTGTTTCCCCTTGCCGTGCCGTTCCATCCGTTACACTTGCCTTTCTTTGCTTTCCCTTTCCTTCCTTACCTTCCGTTTCTCTTTGCTTGCCTTCCGTGCATTGCCTAGCCTTGGGTTGTCGTGCCTTAGCCTTGCCTCGCCTGACCGTGCTTTCCCATGCGTTACCCTTTCCTTGCCTTGCCGTGCATTGCCTAGCGTGCGTTGTCGTGCCTTAGCCTTGTTTCCCCTTGCCGTTGCGTGCCTTTTGTTACACTTGCCTTGCCTGGCTTTGCCTTGCCTTCCTTTCCTTCCGTTACTCTTTCCTTGCCTTGCCGTGCATGGCCTAGCCCTGCGTTGTCGTGCCTTAGATTTGTTACCCCTTGCCGTGCCGTTCCTTCCGTTACCCTTGCCTTCCCTTGCTTTCCCTTGCCTTCCTTGCGTTCCGTTACTCTTTGCTTGCTTTCCGTGCATTGCCTAGTCTTGCGTTGTCATGCCTTAGGCTTGCCTCGCCTGACCGTGCTTTCCCATGCGTTACCCTTTCCTTGCCTTGCCGTGCATTGCCTAGCGTGCGTTGTGGTGCCTTAGCCTTGTTTCCCCTTGCCGTGCCGTTCCTTCCGTTACACTTGCCTTTCTTTGCTTTCCCTTGCCTTGCTTACCTTCCGTTACTCTTTGCTTCCCTTCCCTGCATTGCCTAGCCTTGCGTTGTCGTGCCTTAGCCTTATCTCGCCTGACCGTGCCTTCCTTTGCTTTAAGCTTTCCTTGCATTGTCGTGCATTGCCTAGCCTTGCGTTGTCGTGCATTAGCCTTGCCTAGCCTCACCGTGCCTTGCCTTGCGTTACCCTTTCCTTGCCTTGCGGTGCATTGCCTAGCCGTGCGTTGTCGTGCCTTAGCCTTGATTCCCCTTGCCGTGGCGTGCCTTTTGTTACACTTGCCTTGCCTGGCTTTGCCTTGCCTTCCTTTCCTTCCGTTACTCTTTGCTTGCCTTCCGTGCATTGCCTAGCCTTGCGTTTTCGTGCCTTAGCCTTATCTCGCCTGACCGTCCTTCCTTTGCTTTAAGCTTTCCTTGCATTGTCGTGCATTGCCTAGCCTTGCATTGTCGTGCATTAACCTTGCCTAGCCTCACCGTGCCTTGCCTTGCGTTACCCTTTCCTTGCCTTGCCGTGCGTTTCCTAGCCGTGTGTTGTCGTGCCTTAGCCTTGTTACCCCTTGCCGTGCCGTTCCTTCCGTTACCCTTGCCTTCCCTTGCTTTCCCTTTCCTTCCTTGCATTCCGTTACTCCTTGCTAGCTTTCCGTGCATTGCCTAGCCTTGCGTTGGCTTTCCTTAGCCTTGCCTCGCCTGACCGTGCTTTCCCATGCGTTACCCTTTCCTTGCCTTCCCGTGCATTGCCTAGCGTGCGTTGTCGTGCCATAGCCTTGTTTCCCCTTGCCGTGTCGTTCCTTCCGTTACACTTGCCTTTCTTTGCTTTCCCTTGCCTTCCTTACCTTCCGTTACTCTTTGCTTGCCTTCCGTGCATTGCCTAGCCTTGCGTTGTCGTGCCTTAGCCTTATCTCGCCTGACCGTGCCTTCCTTTGCTTTAAGCTTTACTTGCATTGTCGTGCATTGCCTAGCCTTGCGTTGTCGTGCATTAGCCTTGCCTAGCCTCACCGTGCCTTGCCTTGCGTTACCCATTCCTTGCCTTGCCGTGCATTTCCTAGCCGTGTGTTGTCGTGCCTTAGCCTTGTTTCCCCTTGCCGTTGCGTGCCTTTTGTTACAATTGCCTTGCCTGGCTTTGCCTTGCCTTCCTTTCCTTCCGTTACTCTTTCCTTGCCTTGCCGTGCATTGCCTAGCCCTGCGTTGTCGTGCCATAGCCTTGTTTCCCCTTGCCGTGCCGTTCCTTCCGTTACACCTTCCGTTACTCTTCGCTTTCCTTCCGTGCATTGCCTAGCCTTGCGTTGTCGTGCCTTAGCCTTGCCTCGCCAGACAGTGCCTTGCCTTCCGTTACCCTTTCCTTGCCTTGCCGTGCACTGCCTAGCCTTGCCTTGTCGTGCATTAGCCTTGCCTTGCCTGACCGTGCCTTGCCTGGCGTTACCATTTCCTTGCCTTGCCGTGCATTGCCTAGCCCTGCGTTGTCGTGACTTAGCCTTGTTTCCCCTTGCCGTGCCGTTCCTTCCGTTACCCTTGCCTTGCCTTGCTTTCCCTTGCCTTCCTTGGTTTCCGTTACTCTTTGCTTGCCTTCCGTGCATTGCCTAGCCTTGCGCTGTCATGCATCAGCCTTGCCTTGGCTCAGAGTGCCTTGCATTGCGTTACCTTTTCCTTGGCTGGCCGTGCATTGCCTAGTCGTGCGTTGTGGTGCCTTAGCCTTGTTTCACCTTGCCATAGCCTTGCTTGCTTTGCCTTGCTTTCCCTTGCCTTCCTTGCCTTCCGTTACTCTTTGCTTGCCTTCCGTGCATTGCCTAGCCTTGCGTTGTCGTGTCTTAGCCTTTTTTCACCTTGCCATAGCCTTGCTTGCGTTGCCTTGCTTTGCCTTGCCTTCCTTGCCTTCCGTTACTCTTTGCTTCCCTTGCGTGCATTGCCTAGCCGTGCGTGGTCGTGCCTTAGCCTTTTTTCACCTTGCCATAGCCTTGCTTGCGTTGCCTTGCTTTGCCTTGCATTCCTTGCCTTCCGTTACTCTTCACTTGCCTTCCGTGCATTGCCTAGCCTTGCGTTGTCGTGCATTAGCCTTGCCTCCCCAAACCGTGCCTTGCCTTGCGTTACCCTTTCCTTGCCTTGCCGTGCATTGCCTAGCCGTGCGTTGTCGTGCATTAGCCTCGCCTTGCCTTACCGTGCCTTGCCTTGCGTTACCCTTTCCTTGCCTGGCCGTGAATTGCTTAGCCTTGCGTTGCCGTGCCTTAGCCTTGTTTCCCCTTGCCGTGCCGTGCCTTTTGTTACACTTGCCTTGCCTTGCTTTGCCTTGCCTTCCTTTCCTTCCGTTACTCTTTCCTTGCCTAGCCGTGCACTGCGTAGCCTTGCGTTGTCGTGTATTACCCTTGCCTCGCCTGACCGTGCCTTGCCTTGCGTTACCCTTTCCTTGCCTTGCCCTGCATTGCCTAGCCCTGCGTTGTCGTGCCTTAGCCTTGTTTCCCCTTACCGTGCCGTTCCTTCCGTTACCCTTGCCTTCCCCTGCTTTCCCTTGCGTTCCTTGCCTTCCATTACTCTTTGCTTGCCTTCCGTGCATTGCCTAGCCTTGCGTTGTCGTGCCTTAGCCTTGCCTCGCCTGACCGTGCCTTGCCTTGCGTTACTCTTTCCTTGCCTTGCCGTGCATTGCGTAGCCGTGCGTTGCCGTGCGTTAGCCTTGTTTCCCCTTGTCGTGCCGTTCCTTCCGTTACCCTTGCCTTGCCTTGCTTTCCCTTGCCTTCCTTGCCTTCCGTTACTCTTTGCTTGCCTTCCGTGCATTGCCTAGCCTTGCGTTGTCGTGCATTAGCCTTGCCTCCCCAAACCGTGCCTTGCCTTCCGTTACCCTTTCCTTGCCTTGCCCTGCATTGCCTAGCCCTGTGTTGTCGTGCCTTAGCCTTGTTTCCCCTTACCGTGCCGTTCCTTTCGTTACCCTTGCCTTCCCCTGCTTTCCTTTGCATTCCTTGCCTTCCGTTACTCTTTGCTTGCCTTCCGTGCATTGCCTAGCCTTGCGTTGTCGTGCCTTAGCCTTGTTTCCCCTTCCCGTGCCGTGCCTGTTGTTACACTTGCCTTGCCATGCTTTTCCTTGCCTTCCTTTCCTTCCATTACTCTTTCCTTGCCTAGCCGTCCACTGCCTATCCTTGCGTTGTCGTGCATTAGCCTTGCCTCCCCAAACCGTGCCTTGCCTTGCGTTACCCTTTCCTTGCCTTGCCGTGCATTGCCTAGCCGTGCGTTGTCGTGCATTAGCCTTGTCTTGCCTTACCGTGCCTTGCCTTGCGTTACCCTTTCCTTGCCTGGCCGTGCATTGCCTAGCCGTGCGTTGCCGTTCCTTAGCCTTGTTTCCCCTTGCCGTGCCTTGCCTTTTGTTGCACTTGCCTTCCCTTGCTTTGCCTTGCCTTCCTTTCCTTCCGTTGCTCTTTCCTTGCCTAGCCGTGCACTGCCTATCCTTGCGTTGTCGTGCATTAGCCTTGCCTCCCCAAACCGTGCCTTGCCTTGCGTTACCATTTCCTTGCCTTGCCCTGCATTGCCTAGCCGTGCGTTACCGTGCCTTAGCCTTGTTTCCCCTTGCCGTGCCGTTCCTTCCGTTAACCTTGCCTTGCCTTGCATTCCCTTGCCTTCCTTGCGTTCCGTTACTCTTTGCTTGCCTTCCGTGCATGGCCTAGCCTTGCGTTGTCTTGTCTTAGCCTTTTTTCACCTTGCCATAGCCTTGCTTGAGTTGCCTTGCTTTGCCTTGCCTTCCTTGCCTTCCGTTACTCTTTGCTTGCCTTCCGTGCATTGCCTAGCCTTGCGTGGTCGTGCCTTAGCCTTTTTTCACCTTGCCATAGACTTCCTTGCGTTGCCTTGCTTTGCCTTGCATTCCTTGCCTTCCGTTACTCTTTGCTTGCCTTCCGTGCATTGCCTAGCCTTGTGTTGTCGTGCCTTAGCCTTGTTTCCCCTTGCCGGGCCTTGCCTGTTGTTACACTTGCCTTGCCATGCTTTTCCTTGCCTTCCTTTCCTTCCATTACTCTTTCCTTGCCTAGCCGTGCACTGCCTAGCCTTGCGATGTCGTGCATTAGCTTTGCCTCGCCTGACAGTGCCTTGCCTTGCGTTACCCTTTCCTTGCCTTGCCGTGCATTGCCAAGCCCTGCGTTGCCTTGCCTTAGCCTTGTTTCCCCTTGCCGAGCCGTTCCTTCCGTTACCCTTGCCTTGCCTTGGTTTCCCTTGCCTTCCTTGCCTTCCGTTACTCTTTGCTTGCCTTCCGTGCATTGCCTAGCCTTGCGTTGTCGTGCATTAGCCTTGCCTCGCCTGACCGTGCCTTTCCTTGCGTTACCCTTTCCTTGCCTTGCCGTGCATTGCCAAGCCGTGCGTTGTCGTGCATTAGCCTTGTCTTGCCTTACCGTGCCTTGCCTTGCGTTACCCTTTCCTTGCCTGGCCGTGCATTGCCTAGCCGTGCGTTGCCGTTCCTTAGCCTTGTTTCCCCTTGCCGTGCCTTGCCTTTTGTTACACTTGCCTTGCCTTGCTTTGCCTTGCCTTCCTTTCCTTCCGTTACTCTTTCCTTGCCTAGCCGTGCACTGCCTAGCCTTGCGTTGTCGTGCATTAGCCTTGCCTCCCCAAACCGTGCCTTGCCTTGCGTTACCATTTCCTTGCCTTGCCCTGCATTGCCTAGCCGTGCGTTACCGTGCCTTAGCCTTGTTTCCCCTTGCCGTGCCGTTCCTTCCGTTAACCTTGCCTTGCCTTGCATTCCCTTGCCTTCCTTGCGTTCCGTTACTCTTTGCTTGCCTTCCGTGCATTGCCTAGCCTTGCGTTGTCGTGCCTTAGCCTTACCTCGCCTGACCGTGCCCTGCCTTGCGTTACCCTTACCTTGCCTTGCCCTGCATTGCCTAGCCCTGTGTTGTCGTGCCTTAGCCTTGTTTCCCCTTACCGTGCCGTCCCTTTCGTTACCCTTGCCTTCCCCTGCTTTCCCTTGCATTCCTTGCCTTCCGTTACTCTTTGCTTGCCTTCCGTGCATTGCCTAGCCTTGCGTCGTCGTGCCTTAGCATTGCCTCGCCTGACCGTGCCTTGCCTTGCGTTACCCTTTCCTTGCCTTGCAGTGCATTGCCTAGCCGTTCGTTGTCGTGCCTTAGCCTTGTTTGCCCTTGCCGTGCCGTTCCTTCCGTTACCCTTGCCTTGCTTTCCCTTGCCTTCCTTGCCTTCCGTTACTCTTTGCTTGCCTTCCGTGCATTGCCTAGCCTTGCGTTGTCGTGTCTTAGCCTTTTTTCACCTTGCCATAGCCTTGCTTGCGTTGCCTTGCTTTGCCTTGCCTTCCTTGCTTTCCATTACTCTTTGCTTGCCTTCCGTGCATTGCCTAGCCTTGCGCTGTCGTGCATTAGCCTTGCCTTGCCTCACAGTGCCTTGCCTTGCGTTACCTTTTCCTTGGCTGGCCGTGCATTGCCTAGCCGTGCGTTGTGGTGCCTTACCCTTGTTTCACCTTGCCATAGCCTTGCTTGCTTTGACTTGCCTTCCTTCCATTCCGTTACTCTTTGCTTGCCTTCCGTGGATTGCCTAGCCTTGCGTTGTCGTGCCTTAGCCTTTTTTCACCTTGCAATAGCCTTGCTTGCGTTGCCTTGCTTTGCCTTGCATTCCTTGCCTTCCGTTACTCTTTGCTTGCCTTCCGTGCATTGCCTAGCCTAGCGTTGTCGTGCCTTAGCCTTACCTCGCCTAACCGTGCCTTGCCTTGCGTTACCCTTTCTTGTCTTGCCGTGCATTGCCAAGCCGTGCGTTGTCGTGCATTAGCCTCGCCTTGCCTTACCGTGCCTTACCTTGCGTTACCCTTTCCTTGCCTGGCCGTGCATTGCTTAGCCTTGCGTTGCCGTACCTTAGCCTTGTTTCCCCTTGCCGTGCCGTGCCTTTTGTTACACTTGCCTTGCCTTCCTTTGCCTTGCCTTCCTTTCCTTCCGTTACTCTTTCCTTGCCTAGCCGTGCACTGCGTAGCCTTGCGTTGTCGTGCATTACCCTTCCCTCGCCTGACCGTGCCTTGCCTTGCGTTACCCTTTCCTTGCCTTGCCGTGCATTGCCTAGCCCTGCGTTGTCGTGCCTTAGCCTTGTTTCCCCTTACCGTGCCGTTCCTTCCGTTATCCTTGCTTTCCCCTGCTTTCCCTTGCCTTCCTTGCCTTCCGTTACTCTTTGCTTGCCTTTCGTGCATTGCCTAGCCTTGCGTTTTCGTGCCTTAGCCTTGCGTCGCCTGACCGTGCCTTGCCTTGCGTTACCCTTTCCCTGCCTTGCCGTGCATTGTCTAGCCGTGCGTTGTCGTGCATCAGCCTTGCCTTGCCTCACCGTGCCTTGCCTTGCGTTACACTTTCCTTGCCTTGCCGTGCATTGCCTAGCCGTGCGTTGTCGTGCATTAGCCTTGTTTCCCCTTACCGTGCCGTTCCTTCCGTTACCCTTGCCTTCCCTTGCTTTCCCTTGCCTTCCTTGCCTTCCGTTACTCTTTGCTTGCCTTCCGTGCATTACCTAGCCTTGCGTTGTCGTGCCTTAGCCTTGCCTCGCCTGACCGTGCCTTGCCTTGCGTTACACTTTCCTTGCCTTGCCGTGCATTGCCTAGCCGTGCGTTGCCGTGCCTTAGCCTTGTTTCCCCTTGCCGTGCCGTTCCTTCCGTTACCCTTCCCTTGCCTTGCTTTCCCTTGCCTTCCTTGGTTTCCGTTACTCTTTGCTTGCCTTCCGTGCATTGCCTAGCCTTGTGCTGTCGTGCATTAGCCTTGCCTTGCCTCTGAGTGCCTTGCTTTCCGTAACCTTTTCCTTGGCTGGCCGTGCATTGCCTAGCCGTGCGTTGTGGTGCTTTAGCCTTGTTTCACCTTGCCATAGCCTTGCTTGCTTTGCCTTGCTTTGCCTTGCATTCCTTGCCTTCCGTTACTCTTTGCTTGCCTTCCGTGCATTGCCTAGCCTTGCGTTGTCGTGCCTTAGCCTTCCCTCGCCTGACAGTGCCTTGCCTTGCGTTACACTTTCCTTGCCTGGCCGTGCATTGCTTAGTCTTGCGTTGCCGTGCCTTAGCCTTGTTTCCGCTTGCCGTGCCGTACCTTTTCTTACACTTGCCTTGCCTTGCTTTGCCTTGCCTTCCTTTCCTTCCGTTACTCTTTCCTTGCCTAGCCGTGCACTGCGTAGCCTTGCGTTTTCGTGCATTACCCTTGCCTCGCCTGACCGTGCCTTGCCTTGCGTTACCCTTTCCTTGCCTTGCCGTGCATTGCCTAGCCCTTAGTTACCGTGCCTTAGCCTTGTTTCCCCATGCCGTGCCGTTCCTTCCGTTACCCTGGCCTTTCCTTCCTTTTCCTTGCCTTGCTTACCTTCCGTTACCCTTTACTTGCCTTCCCTGAATTTCCTAGCCTTGCGTTGTCGTGCCTTAGCCTTATCTCGCCTGACCTTGCCTTCCTTTGCTTTAAGCTTTCCTTGCATTTTCGTGCATCGCCTAGCCATGCGTTTTCGTGCATTAGCCTTGCCTAGCCTCACCGTGCCTTTCCTTGCGTTACCGTTTGCTTGCCTTGCCGTGTATTGCCTAGCCGTGCCTTGTCGTGCCTTAGCCTTGTTTCCCCTTGCCGTGCCGTTCCATCCGTTACACTTGCCTTTCTTTGCTTTCCCTTTCCTTCCTTACCTTCCGTTTCTCTTTGCTTGCCTTCCGTGCATTGCCTAGCCTTGGGTTGTCGTGCCTTAGCCTTGCCTCGCCTGACCGTGCTTTCCCATGCGTTACCCTTTCCTTGCCTTGCCGTGCATTGCCTAGCGTGCGTTGTCGTGCCTTAGCCTTGTTTCCCCTTGCCGTTGCGTGCCTTTTGTTACACTTGCCTTGCCTGGCTTTGCCTTGCCTTCCTTTCCTTCCGTTACTCTTTCCTTGCCTTGCCGTGCATGGCCTAGCCCTGCGTTGTCGTGCCTTAGATTTGTTACCCCTTGCCGTGCCGTTCCTTCCGTTACCCTTGCCTTCCCTTGCTTTCCCTTGCCTTCCTTGCGTTCCGTTACTCTTTGCTTGCTTTCCGTGCATTGCCTAGTCTTGCGTTGTCATGCCTTAGGCTTGCCTCGCCTGACCGTGCTTTCCCATGCGTTACCCTTTCCTTGCCTTGCCGTGCATTGCCTAGCGTGCGTTGTCGTGCCTTAGCCTTGTTTCCCCTTGCCGTGCCGTTCCTTCCCTTACACTTGCCTTTCTTTGCTTTCCCTTGCCTTGCTTACCTTCCGTTACTCTTTGCTTGCCTTCCGTGCATTGCCTAGCCTTGCGTTGTCGTGCCTTAGCCTTATCTCGCCTGACCGTGCCTTCCTTTGCTTTAAGCTTTCCTTGCATTGTCGTGCATTGCCTAGCCTTGCGTTGTCGTGCATTAGCCTTGCCTAGCCTCACCGTGCCTTGCCTTGCGTTACCCTTTCCTTGCCTTGCGGTGCATTGCCTAGCCGTGCGTTGTCGTGCCTTAGCCTTGATTCCCCTTGCCGTGGCGTGCCTTTTGTTACACTTGCCTTGCCTGGCTTTGCCTTGCCTTCCTTTCCTTCCGTTACTCTTTGCTTGCCTTCCGTGCATTGCCTAGCCTTGCGTTTTCGTGCCTTAGCCTTATCTCGCCTGACCGTCCTTCCTTTGCTTTAAGCTTTCCTTGCATTGTCGTGCATTGCCTAGCCTTGCATTGTCGTGCATTAACCTTGCCTAGCCTCACCGTGCCTTGCCTTGCGTTACCCTTTCCTTGCCTTGCCGTGCGTTTCCTAGCCGTGTGTTGTCGTGCCTTAGCCTTGTTACCCCTTGCCGTGCCGTTCCTTCCGTTACCCTTGCCTTCCCTTGCTTTCCCTTTCCTTCCTTGCATTCCGTTACTCCTTGCTAGCTTTCCGTGCATTGCCTAGCCTTGCGTTGGCTTTCCTTAGCCTTGCCTCGCCTGACCGTGCTTTCCCATGCGTTACCCTTTCCTTGCCTTCCCGTGCATTGCCTAGCGTGCGTTGTCGTGCCATAGCCTTGTTTCCCCTTGCCGTGTCGTTCCTTCCGTTACACTTGCCTTTCTTTGCTTTCCCTTGCCTTCCTTACCTTCCGTTACTCTTTGCTTGCCTTCCGTGCATTGCCTAGCCTTGCGTTGTCGTGCCTTAGCCTTATCTCGCCTGACCGTGCCTTCCTTTGCTTTAAGCTTTACTTGCATTGTCGTGCATTGCCTAGCCTTGCGTTGTCGTGCATTAGCCTTGCCTAGCCTCACCGTGCCTTGCCTTGCGTTACCCATTCCTTGCCTTGCCGTGCATTTCCTAGCCGTGTGTTGTCGTGCCTTAGCCTTGTTTCCCCTTGCCGTTGCGTGCCTTTTGTTACAATTGCCTTGCCTGGCTTTGCCTTGCCTTCCTTTCCTTCCGTTACTCTTTCCTTGCCTTGCCGTGCATTGCCTAGCCCTGCGTTGTCGTGCCATAGCCTTGTTTCCCCTTGCCGTGCCGTTCCTTCCGTTACACCTTCCGTTACTCTTCGCTTTCCTTCCGTGCATTGCCTAGCCTTGCGTTGTCGTGCCTTAGCCTTGCCTCGCCAGACAGTGCCTTGCCTTCCGTTACCCTTTCCTTGCCTTGCCGTGCACTGCCTAGCCTTGCCTTGTCGTGCATTAGCCTTGCCTTGCCTGACCGTGCCTTGCCTGGCGTTACCATTTCCTTGCCTTGCCGTGCATTGCCTAGCCCTGCGTTGTCGTGACTTAGCCTTGTTTCCCCTTGCCGTGCCGTTCCTTCCGTTACCCTTGCCTTGCCTTGCTTTCCCTTGCCTTCCTTGGTTTCCGTTACTCTTTGCTTGCCTTCCGTGCATTGCCTAGCCTTGCGCTGTCATGCATCAGCCTTGCCTTGGCTCAGAGTGCCTTGCATTGCGTTACCTTTTCCTTGGCTGGCCGTGCATTGCCTAGTCGTGCGTTGTGGTGCCTTAGCCTTGTTTCACCTTGCCATAGCCTTGCTTGCTTTGCCTTGCTTTCCCTTGCCTTCCTTGCCTTCCGTTACTCTTTGCTTGCCTTCCGTGCATTGCCTAGCCTTGCGTTGTCGTGTCTTAGCCTTTTTTCACCTTGCCATAGCCTTGCTTGCGTTGCCTTGCTTTGCCTTGCCTTCCTTGCCTTCCGTTACTCTTTGCTTCCCTTGCGTGCATTGCCTAGCCGTGCGTGGTCGTGCCTTAGCCTTTTTTCACCTTGCCATAGCCTTGCTTGCGTTGCCTTGCTTTGCCTTGCATTCCTTGCCTTCCGTTACTCTTCACTTGCCTTCCGTGCATTGCCTAGCCTTGCGTTGTCGTGCATTAGCCTTGCCTCCCCAAACCGTGCCTTGCCTTGCGTTACCCTTTCCTTGCCTTGCCGTGCATTGCCTAGCCGTGCGTTGTCGTGCATTAGCCTCGCCTTGCCTTACCGTGCCTTCCCTTGCGTTACCCTTTCCTTGCCTGGCCGTGAATTGCTTAGCCTTGCGTTGCCGTGCCTTAGCCTTGTTTCCCCTTGCCGTGCCGTGCCTTTTGTTACACTTGCCTTGCCTTGCTTTGCCTTGCCTTCCTTTCCTTCCGTTACTCTTTCCTTGCCTAGCCGTGCACTGCGTAGCCTTGCGTTGTCGTGTATTACCCTTGCCTCGCCTGACCGTGCCTTGCCTTGCGTTACCCTTTCCTTGCCTTGCCCTGCATTGCCTAGCCCTGCGTTGTCGTGCCTTAGCCTTGTTTCCCCTTACCGTGCCGTTCCTTCCGTTACCCTTGCCTTCCCCTGCTTTCCCTTGCGTTCCTTGCCTTCCATTACTCTTTGCTTGCCTTCCGTGCATTGCCTAGCCTTGCGTTGTCGTGCCTTAGCCTTGCCTCGCCTGACCGTGCCTTGCCTTGCGTTACTCTTTCCTTGCCTTGCCGTGCATTGCGTAGCCGTGCGTTGCCGTGCGTTAGCCTTGTTTCCCCTTGTCGTGCCGTTCCTTCCGTTACCCTTGCCTTGCCTTGCTTTCCCTTGCCTTCCTTGCCTTCCGTTACTCTTTGCTTGCCTTCCGTGCATTGCCTAGCCTTGCGTTGTCGTGCATTAGCCTTGCCTCCCCAAACCGTGCCTTGCCTTCCGTTACCCTTTCCTTGCCTTGCCCTGCATTGCCTAGCCCTGTGTTGTCGTGCCTTAGCCTTGTTTCCCCTTACCGTGCCGTTCCTTTCGTTACCCTTGCCTTCCCCTGCTTTCCTTTGCATTCCTTGCCTTCCGTTACTCTTTGCTTGCCTTCCGTGCATTGCCTAGCCTTGCGTTGTCGTGCCTTAGCCTTGTTTCCCCTTCCCGTGCCGTGCCTGTTGTTACACTTGCCTTGCCATGCTTTTCCTTGCCTTCCTTTCCTTCCATTACTCTTTCCTTGCCTAGCCGTCCACTGCCTATCCTTGCGTTGTCGTGCATTAGCCTTGCCTCCCCAAACCGTGCCTTGCCTTGCGTTACCCTTTCCTTGCCTTGCCGTGCATTGCCTAGCCGTGCGTTGTCGTGCATTAGCCTTGTCTTGCCTTACCGTGCCTTGCCTTGCGTTACCCTTTCCTTGCCTGGCCGTGCATTGCCTAGCCGTGCGTTGCCGTTCCTTAGCCTTGTTTCCCCTTGCCGTGCCTTGCCTTTTGTTGCACTTGCCTTCCCTTGCTTTGCCTTGCCTTCCTTTCCTTCCGTTGCTCTTTCCTTGCCTAGCCGTGCACTGCCTATCCTTGCGTTGTCGTGCATTAGCCTTGCCTCCCCAAACCGTGCCTTGCCTTGCGTTACCATTTCCTTGCCTTGCCCTGCATTGCCTAGCCGTGCGTTACCGTGCCTTAGCCTTGTTTCCCCTTGCCGTGCCGTTCCTTCCGTTAACCTTGCCTTGCCTTGCATTCCCTTGCCTTCCTTGCGTTCCGTTACTCTTTGCTTGCCTTCCGTGCATGGCCTAGCCTTGCGTTGCAGTGCCTTAGCCTTGCCTCGCCTGACCGTGCCTTGCCTTCCGTTACCCTTACCTTGCCTTGCCCTGCATTGCCTAGCCCTGTGCCTTAGCCTTGTTTCCCCTTACCGTGCCGTTCCTTTCGTTACCCTTGCCTTCCACTGCTTTCCCTTGCATTCCTTGCCTTCCGTTACTCTTTGCTTGCCTTCCGTGCATTGCCTAGCCTTGCGTAGTCGTGCCTTAGCCTTGCCTCGCCTCACCGTGCCTTGCCTTGCGTTACCCTTTCCTTGCCTTGCAGTGCATTGCCTAGCCGTTCGTTGTCGTTCCTTAGCCTTGTTTGCCCTTGCCGTGCCGTTCCTTCCATTACCCTTGCCTTGCTTTCCCTTGCCTTCCTTGCCTTCCGTTACTCTTTGCTTGCCTTCCGTGCATTGCCTAGCCTTGCGTTGTCTTGTCTTAGCCTTTTTTCACCTTGCCATAGCCTTGCTTGAGTTGCCTTGCTTTGCCTTGCCTTCCTTGCCTTCCGTTACTCTTTGCTTGCCTTCCGTGCATTGCCTAGCCTTGCGTGGTCGTGCCTTAGCCTTTTTTCACCTTGCCATAGACTTCCTTGCGTTGCCTTGCTTTGCCTTGCATTCCTTGCCTTCCGTTACTCTTTGCTTGCCTTCCGTGCATTGCCTAGCCTTGTGTTGTCGTGCCTTAGCCTTGTTTCCCCTTGCCGGGCCTTGCCTGTTGTTACACTTGCCTTGCCATGCTTTTCCTTGCCTTCCTTTCCTTCCATTACTCTTTCCTTGCCTAGCCGTGCACTGCCTAGCCTTGCGATGTCGTGCATTAGCTTTGCCTCGCCTGACAGTGCCTTGCCTTGCGTTACCCTTTCCTTGCCTTGCCGTGCATTGCCAAGCCCTGCGTTGCCTTGCCTTAGCCTTGTTTCCCCTTGCCGAGCCGTTCCTTCCGTTACCCTTGCCTTGCCTTGGTTTCCCTTGCCTTCCTTGCCTTCCGTTACTCTTTGCTTGCCTTCCGTGCATTGCCTAGCCTTGCGTTGTCGTGCATTAGCCTTGCCTCGCCTGACCGTGCCTTTCCTTGCGTTACCCTTTCCTTGCCTTGCCGTGCATTGCCAAGCCGTGCGTTGTCGTGCATTAGCCTTGTCTTGCCTTACCGTGCCTTGCCTTGCGTTACCCTTTCCTTGCCTGGCCGTGCATTGCCTAGCCGTGCGTTGCCGTTCCTTAGCCTTGTTTCCCCTTGCCGTGCCTTGCCTTTTGTTACACTTGCCTTGCCTTGCTTTGCCTTGCCTTCCTTTCCTTCCGTTACTCTTTCCTTGCCTAGCCGTGCACTGCCTAGCCTTGCGTTGTCGTGCATTAGCCTTGCCTCCCCAAACCGTGCCTTGCCTTGCGTTACCATTTCCTTGCCTTGCCCTGCATTGCCTAGCCGTGCGTTACCGTGCCTTAGCCTTGTTTCCCCTTGCCGTGCCGTTCCTTCCGTTAACCTTGCCTTGCCTTGCATTCCCTTGCCTTCCTTGCGTTCCGTTACTCTTTGCTTGCCTTCCGTGCATTGCCTAGCCTTGCGTTGTCGTGCCTTAGCCTTACCTCGCCTGACCGTGCCCTGCCTTGCGTTACCCTTACCTTGCCTTGCCCTGCATTGCCTAGCCCTGTGTTGTCGTGCCTTAGCCTTGTTTCCCCTTACCGTGCCGTCCCTTTCGTTACCCTTGCCTTCCCCTGCTTTCCCTTGCATTCCTTGCCTTCCGTTACTCTTTGCTTGCCTTCCGTGCATTGCCTAGCCTTGCGTCGTCGTGCCTTAGCATTGCCTCGCCTGACCGTGCCTTGCCTTGCGTTACCCTTTCCTTGCCTTGCAGTGCATTGCCTAGCCGTTCGTTGTCGTGCCTTAGCCTTGTTTGCCCTTGCCGTGCCGTTCCTTCCGTTACCCTTGCCTTGCTTTCCCTTGCCTTCCTTGCCTTCCGTTACTCTTTGCTTGCCTTCCGTGCATTGCCTAGCCTTGCGTTGTCGTGTCTTAGCCTTTTTTCACCTTGCCATAGCCTTGCTTGCGTTGCCTTGCTTTGCCTTGCCTTCCTTGCTTTCCATTACTCTTTGCTTGCCTTCCGTGCATTGCCTAGCCTTGCGCTGTCGTGCATTAGCCTTGCCTTGCCTCACAGTGCCTTGCCTTGCGTTACCTTTTCCTTGGCTGGCCGTGCATTGCCTAGCCGTGCGTTGTGGTGCCTTACCCTTGTTTCACCTTGCCATAGCCTTGCTTGCTTTGACTTGCCTTCCTTCCATTCCGTTACTCTTTGCTTGCCTTCCGTGGATTGCCTAGCCTTGCGTTGTCGTGCCTTAGCCTTTTTTCACCTTGCAATAGCCTTGCTTGCGTTGCCTTGCTTTGCCTTGCATTCCTTGCCTTCCGTTACTCTTTGCTTGCCTTCCGTGCATTGCCTAGCCTAGCGTTGTCGTGCCTTAGCCTTACCTCGCCTAACCGTGCCTTGCCTTGCGTTACCCTTTCCTTGTCTTGCCGTGCATTGCCAAGCCGTGCGTTGTCGTGCATTAGCCTCGCCTTGCCTTACCGTGCCTTACCTTGCGTTACCCTTTCCTTGCCTGGCCGTGCATTGCTTAGCCTTGCGTTGCCGTACCTTAGCCTTGTTTCCCCTTGCCGTGCCGTGCCTTTTGTTACACTTGCCTTGCCTTCCTTTGCCTTGCCTTCCTTTCCTTCCGTTACTCTTTCCTTGCCTAGCCGTGCACTGCGTAGCCTTGCGTTGTCGTGCATTACCCTTCCCTCGCCTGACCGTGCCTTGCCTTGCGTTACCCTTTCCTTGCCTTGCCGTGCATTGCCTAGCCCTGCGTTGTCGTGCCTTAGCCTTGTTTCCCCTTACCGTGCCGTTCCTTCCGTTATCCTTGCTTTCCCCTGCTTTCCCTTGCCTTCCTTGCCTTCCGTTACTCTTTGCTTGCCTTTCGTGCATTGCCTAGCCTTGCGTTTTCGTGCCTTAGCCTTGCGTCGCCTGACCGTGCCTTGCCTTGCGTTACCCTTTCCCTGCCTTGCCGTGCATTGTCTAGCCGTGCGTTGTCGTGCATCAGCCTTGCCTTGCCTCACCGTGCCTTGCCTTGCGTTACACTTTCCTTGCCTTGCCGTGCATTGCCTAGCCCTGCGTTGTCGTGCCTTAGCCTTGTTTCCCCTTAACGTGCCGTTCCTTCCGTTACCCTTGCCTTCCCCTGCTTTCCCTTGCCTTCCTTGCCTTCCGTTACTCTTTGCTTGCCTTTCGTGCATTGCCTATCCTTGCGTTGTCGTGCCTTAGCCTTGCCTCGCCTGACCGTGCCTTGCCTTGCGTTACCCTTTCCTTGCCTTGCCGTGCATTGCCTAGCCGTGCGTTGCCGTGCCTTAGCCTTGTTTCCCCTTGCCGTGCCGTTCCTTCCGTTACCCTTCCCTTGCCTTGCTTTCCCTTGCCTTCCTTGGTTTCCGTTACTCTTTGCTTGCCTTCCGTGCATTGCCTAGCCTTGTGCTGTCGTGCATTAGCCTTGCCTTGCCTCTGAGTGCCTTGCTTTCCGTAACCTTTTCCTTGGCTGGCCGTGCATTGCCTAGCCGTGCGTTGTGGTGCTTTAGCCTTGTTTCACCTTGCCATAGCCTTGCTTGCTTTGCCTTGCTTTGCCTTGCATTCCTTGCCTTCCGTTACTCTTTGCTTGCCTTCCGTGCATTGCCTAGCCTTGCGTTGTCGTGCCTTAGCCTTCCCTCGCCTGACAGTGCCTTGCCTTGCGTTACACTTTCCTTGCCTGGCCGTGCATTGCTTAGTCTTGCGTTGCCGTGCCTTAGCCTTGTTTCCGCTTGCCGTGCCGTACCTTTTCTTACACTTGCCTTGCCTTGCTTTGCCTTGCCTTCCTTTCCTTCCGTTACTCTTTCCTTGCCTAGCCGTGCACTGCGTAGCCTTGCGTTTTCGTGCATTACCCTTGCCTCGCCTGACCGTGCCTTGCCTTGCGTTACCCTTTCCTTGCCTTGCCGTGCATTGCCTAGCCCTTAGTTACCGTGCCTTAGCCTTGTTTCCCCTTGCCGAGCCGTTCCTTCCGTTACCCTTCCCTTCCCCTGCTTTCCCTTGCCTTCCTTGCCTTCCGTTACTCTTTGCTTGCCTTCCGTGCATTGCCTAGCCTTGAGTTGTCGTGCCTTAGCCTTGCCTCGACTGACCGTGCCTTGCCTTGCGTTACCCTTTCCTTGCCTTGCCGTGCATTGCCTAGCCGTGCGTTGTCGTGCATCAGCCTTGCCTTGCCTCACCGTGCCTTGCCTTGCGTTACCCTTTCCTTGCCTTGCCGTGCATTGCCTAGCCGTGCGTTGCCGTGCCTTAGCCTTGTTTCCCCTTGTCGTGCCGTTCCTTCCGTTACCCTTGCCTTGCCTTGCTTTCCCTTGCCTTCCTTGCCTTCCGTAACTCTTTGCTTGCCTTCCGTGCATTGCCTAGCCTTGCGTTGTCGTGCATTAGCCTTGCCTCCCCAAACCGTGCCTTGCCTTGCGTTACCCTTTCCTTGCCTTGCCCTGCATTGCCTAGCCCTGTGTTGTCGTGCCTTAGCCTTGTTTCCCCTTACCGTGCCGTTCCTTTCGTTACCCTTGCCTTCCCCTGCTTTCCTTTGCATTCCTTGCCTTCCGTTACTCTTTGCTTGCCTTCCGTGCATTGCCTAGCCTTGCGTTGTCGTGCCTTAGCCTTGTTTCCCCTTGCCGTGCCGTGCCTGTTGTTACACTTGCCTTGCCATGCTTTTCCTTGCCTTCCTTTCCTTCCATTACTCTTTCCTTGCCTAGCCGTGCACTGCCTAGCCTTGCGATGTCGTGCATTAGCTTTGCCTCGCCTGACAGTGCCTTGCCTTGCGTTACCCTTTCCTTGCCTTGCCGTGCATTGCCTAGCCCTGCGTTGCCGTTCCTTAGCCTTGTTTCCCCTTGCCGTGCCTTGCCTTTTGTTACACTTGCCTTGCCTTGCTTTGCCTTGCCTTCCTTTCCTTCCGTTACTCTTTCCTTGCCTAGCCGTGCACTGCCTAGCCTTGCGTTGTCGTGCATTAGCCTTGCCTCCCCAAACCGTGCCTTGCCTTGCGTTACCATTTCCTTGCCTTGCCCTGTATTGCCTAGCCGTGCGTTACCGTGCCTTAGTGTTGTTTCCCCTTGCCGTGCCGTTCCTTCCGTTAACCTTGCCTTGCCTTGCATTCCCTTGCCTTCCTTGCGTTCCGTTACTCTTTGCTTGCCTTCCGTGCATTGCCTAGCCTTGCGTTGTCGTGCCTTACCCTTGCCTCGCCTGACCGTGCCTTGCCTTGCGTTACCCTTACCTTGCCTTGCCCTGCATTGCCTAGCCCTGTGTTGTCGTGCCTTAGCCTTGTTTCCCCTTACCGTGCTGTTCCTTTCGTTACCCTTGCCTTCGCCTGCTTTCGCCTGCATTCCTTGCCTTCCGTTACTCTTTGCTTGCCTTCCGTGCATTGCCTAGCCTTGTGTAGTCGTGCCTTAGCCTTGCCTCGCCTCACCGTGCCTTGCCTTGCGTTACCCTTTCCTTGCCTTGAAGTGCATTTCCTAGCCGTTCGTTGTCGTGCCTTAGCCTTGTTTGCCCTTGCCGTGCCGTTCCTTCCGTTACCCTTGCCTTGCTTTCCCTTGCCTTCCTTGCCTTCCGTTACTCTTTGCTTGCCTTCCGTGCATTGCCTAGCCTTGCGTTGTCGTGTCTTAGCCTTTTTTCACCTTGCCATAGCCTTGCTTGCGTTGCCTTGCTTTGCCTTGCCTTCCTTGCCTTCCGTTACTCTTTGCTTGCCTTCCGTGCATTGCCTAGCCTTGCGTGGTCGTGCCTTAGCCTTTTTTCACCTTGCCATAGCCTTGCTTGCGTTGCCTTGCTTTGCCTTGCATTCCTTGCCTTCCGTTACTCTTTGCTTGCCTTCCGTGCATTGGCTAGCCTTGCGTTGTCGTGCCTTAGCCTTGCTTCGCCTGACAGTGCCTTGCCTTGCGTTACCCTTTCCTTGCCTTGCCGTGCACTGCCAAGCCTTGCCTTGTCGTGCCTCAGCCTTGCCTTGCCTGACCGTGCCTTCCCTTGCTTTACCCTTTCCTTACCTTGCCGTGCCTTGCCTAGCCGTGCGTTGTCGTGCCTTAGCGTTGTTTCCCCTTGCCGTGCCGTTACTTCCGTTACCCTTGCCTTGCCTTGCTTTCCCTTGCCTTCCTTGGTTTCCGTTACTCTTTGCTTGCCTTCCGTGCATTGCCTAGCCTTGCGCTGTCGTGCATTAGCCTTGCCTTGCCTCACAGTGCCTTGCCTTGCGTTACCTTTTCCTTGGCTGGCCGTGCATTGCCTAGCCGTGCGTTGTGGTGCCTTAGCCTTGTTTCACCTTGCCATAGCCTTGCTTGCTTTGCCTTGCCTTCCTTCCATTCCGTTACTCTTTGCTTGCCTTCCGTGCATTGCCTAGCCTTGCGTTGTCGTGCCTTAGCCTTTTTTCACCTTGCCATAGCCTTGCTTGCGTTGCCTTGCTTTGCCTTGCATTCCTTGCCTTCCGTTACTCTTTGCTTGCCTTCCGTGCATTGCCTAGCCTAGCGTTGTCGTGCCTTAGCCTTGCCTCGCCTAACCGTGCCTTGCCTTGCGTTACCCTTTCCTTGCCTGGCCGTGCATTGCTTAGCCTTGCGTTGCCGTACCTTAGCCTTGTTTCCCCTTGCCGTGCCGTGCCTTTTGTTACACTTGCCTTGCCTTGCTTTGCCTTGCCTTCCTTTCCTTCCGTTACTCTTTCCTTGCCTAGCCGTGCACTGCGTAGCCTTGCATTGTCGTGCATTACCCTTGCCTCGCCTGACCGTGCCTTGCCTTGCGTTACCCTTTCCTTGCCTTGCCGTGCATTGCCTAGCCCTGCGTTGTCGTGCCTTAGCCTTGTTTCCCCTTACCGTGTCGTTCCTTCCGTTACCCTTGCCTTCCCCTGCTTTCCCTTGCCTTCCTTGCCTTCCGTTACTCTTTGCTTGCCTTCCGTGCATTGCCTAGCCTTGCGTTGTCGTGCCTTAGCCTTGCCTCGCCTAACCGTGCCTTGCCTTGCGTTACCCTTTCCTTGCCTTCCCGTGCATTGCCTAGCCGTGCGTTGTCGTGCATCAGCCTTGCCTTGCCTCACCGTGCCTTGCCTTGCGTTACCCTTTCCTTGCCTTCCCGTGCATTGCCTAGCCCTGCGTTGCCGTGCCTTAGCCTTGTTTCCCCTTGCCGTGCCGTTCCTTCCGTTACCCTTGCCTTGACTTGCTTTCCCTTGCCTTCCTTGCCTTCCGTTACTCTTTGCTTGCCTTCCGTGCATTGCCTAGCCTTGCGTTGTCGTGCCTTAGCCTTGTTTCCCCTTGCCGTGCCGTGCGTGTTGTTACACTTGCCTTGCCGTGCTTTGCCTTGCCTTCCTTTCCTTCCGTTACTCTTTCCTTGCGTAGCCGTGCACTGCCTAGCCTTGCGATGTCGTGCATTAGCTTTGCCTCGCCTGACAGTGCCTTGCCTTGCGTTACCCTTTCCTTGCCTTGCCGTGCATTGCCTAGCCCTGCGTTGCCGTGCCTTAGCCTTGTTTCCCCTTGCCGAGCCGTTCCTTCCGTTACTCTTGCCTTGCCTTGGTTTCCCTTGCCTTCCTTGCCTTCCGTTACTCTTTGCTTGCCTTCCGTGCATTGCCTAGCCTTGCGTTGTCGTCATTAGCCTTGCCTCGCCTGACCGTGCCTTGCCTTGCGTTACACTTTCCTTGCCTTGCCGAGCATTGCCTAGCCGTGCGTTGTCGTGCATTAGCCTTGTCTAGCCTTACCGTGCCTCGCCTTGCGTTACCCTTTCCTTGCCTGGCCGTGCATTGCCTAGCCGTGCGTTGCCGTTCCTTAGCCTTGTTTCCCCTTGCCGTGCCTTTCCTTTTGTTACACTTGCCTTGCCTTGCTTTGCCTTGCCTTCCTTTCCTTCCGTTACTCTTTCCTTGCCTAGCCGTGCACTGCCTAGCCTTGCGATGTCGTGCATTAGCTTTGCCTCGCCTGACAGTGCCTTGCCTTGCGTTACCCTTTCCTTGCCTTGCCGTGCATTGCCTACCCCTGCGTTGCCGTGCCTTAGCCTTGTTTCCCCTTGCCGAGGCGTTCCTTCCGTTACCCTTGCCTTGCCTTGGTTTCCCTTGCCTTCCTTGCCTTCCGTTACTCTTTGCTTGCTTTCCGTGCATTGCCTAGCCTTGCGTTGTCGTGCCTTAGCCTTGCCTCGCCTGACCGTGCCTTGCCTTGCGTTACCCTTTCCTTGCCTTGCCGTGCATTGCCTAGCCGTGCGTTGTCGTGCATTAGCCTTGCCTTGCCTTACCGTGCCTTGCCTTGCGTTACCCTTTCCTTGCCTGGCCGTGCATTGCCTAGCCGTGCGTGGCCGTTCCTTAGCCTTGTTTCCCCTTGCCGTGCCTTGCCTTTTGTTACACTTGCCTTGCCTTGCTTTGCCTTGCCTTCCTTTCCTTCCGTTACTCTTTCCTTGCCTAGCCGTGCACTGCCTAGCCTTGCGTTGTCGTGCATTAGCTTTGCCTCCCCAAACCGTGCCTTGCCTTGCGTTACCATTTCTTTGCCTTGCCCTGCATTGCCTAGCCGTGCGTTGCCGTTCCTTAGCCTTGTTTCCCCTTGCCGTGCCGTTCCTTCCGGTAACCTTGCCTTGCCTTGCTTTCCCTTGCCTTCCTTACGTTCCGTTACTCTTTGCTTGCCTTCCGTGCATTGCCTAGCCTTTCGTTGTCGTGCCTTAGCCTTGCCTTGCCTGACCGTGCCTTTCCTTGCGTTACCCTTTCCTTGCCTTGCCGTGCATTGCCTAGCCGTGCGTTGTCGTGCCTTTGCCTTGTTTCCCCTTGCCATAGCCTTGCTTGCGTTGCCTTGCTTTGCCTTGCCTTCCTTGCTTTCCGTTACTCTTTGCTTGCCTTCCGTGCTTTGCCTAGCCTTGCGTGGTCGTGCCTTAGCCTTTTTTCACCTTGCCATAGCATTGCTTGCGTTGCCTTGCTTTGCCTTGCATTCCTTGCCTTCCGTTACTCTTTGCTTGCTTTCCGTGCATTGCCTAGCCTTGCGTTGTCGTGCATTAGACTTGCCTCCCCAAACCGTGCCTTGCCTTGTGTTACCCTTTCCTTACCTTACCCTGCATTGCCTAGCCCTGTGTTGTCGTGCCTTAGCCTTGTTTCCCCTTGCCGTGCCGTTCCTTACGTTACCCTTGCCTTCCCTTGCTTTCCCTTGCTTTCCTTGCCTTCCGTTACTCTTCGCTTTCCTTCCGTGCATTGCCTAGCCTTGCGTTGTCGTGCCTTAGCCTTGCCTCGCCAGACAGTGCCTTGCCTTCCGTTACCCTTTCCTTGCCTTGCCGTGCACTGCCTAGCCTTGCCTTGTCGTGCATTAGCCTTGCCTTGCCTGACCGTGCCTTGCCTGGCGTTACCATTTCCTTGCCTTGCCGTGCATTGCCTAGCCCTGCGTTGTCGTGACTTAGCCTTGTTTCCCCTTGCCGTGCCGTTCCTTCCGTTACCCTTGCCTTGCCTTGCTTTCCCTTGCCTTCCTTGGTTTCCGTTACTCTTTGCTTGCCTTCCGTGCATTGCCTAGCCTTGCGCTGTCATGCATCAGCCTTGCCTTGGCTCAGAGTGCCTTGCATTGCGTTACCTTTTCCTTGGCTGGCCGTGCATTGCCTAGTCGTGCGTTGTGGTGCCTTAGCCTTGTTTCACCTTGCCATAGCCTTGCTTGCTTTGCCTTGCTTTCCCTTGCCTTCCTTGCCTTCCGTTACTCTTTGCTTGCCTTCCGTGCATTGCCTAGCCTTGCGTTGTCGTGTCTTAGCCTTTTTTCACCTTGCCATAGCCTTGCTTGCGTTGCCTTGCTTTGCCTTGCCTTCCTTGCCTTCCGTTACTCTTTGCTTCCCTTGCGTGCATTGCCTAGCCGTGCGTGGTCGTGCCTTAGCCTTTTTTCACCTTGCCATAGCCTTGCTTGCGTTGCCTTGCTTTGCCTTGCATTCCTTGCCTTCCGTTACTCTTCACTTGCCTTCCGTGCATTGCCTAGCCTTGCGTTGTCGTGCATTAGCTTTGCCTCCCCAAACCGTGCCTTGCCTTGCGTTACCCTTTCCTTGCCTTGCCGTGCATTGCCTAGCCGTGCGTTGTCGTGCATTAGCCTCGCCTTGCCTTACCGTGCCTTGCCTTGCGTTACCCTTTCCTTGCCTGGCCGTGCATTTTTTAGCCTTGCGTTGCCGTGCCTTAGCCTTGTTTCCCCTTGCCGTGCCGTGCCTTTTGTTACACTTGCCTTGCCTTGCTTTGCCTTGCCTTCCTTTCCTTCCGTTACTCTTTCCTTGCCTAGCCGTGCACTGCGTAGCCTTGCGTTGTCGTGTATTACCCTTGCCTCGCCTGACCGTGCCTTGCCTTGCGTTACCCTTTCCTTGCCTTGCCCTGCATTGCCTAGCCCTGCGTTGTCGTGCCTTAGCCTTGTTTCCCCTTACCGTGCCGTTCCTTCCGTTACCCTTGCCTTCCCCTGCTTTCCCTTGCGTTCCTTGCCTTCCATTACTCTTTGCTTGCCTTCCGTGCATTGCCTAGCCTTGCGTTGTCGTGCCTTAGCCTTGCCTCGCCTGACCGTGCCTTGCCTTGCGTTACCCTTTCCTTGCCTTGCCGTGCATTGCGTAGCCGTGCGTTGCCGTGCGTTAGCCTTGTTTCCCCTTGTCGTGCCCTTCCTTCAGTTACCCTTGCCTTGCCTTGCTTTCCCTTGCCTTCCTTGCCTTCCGTTACTCTTTGCTTGCCTTCCGTGCATTGCCTAGCCTTGCGTTGTCGTGCATTAGCCTTGCCTCCCCAAACCGTGCCTTGCCTTCCGTTACCCTTTCCTTGCCTTGCCCTGCATTGCCTAGCCCTGTGTTGTCGTGCCTTAGCCTTGTTTCCCCTTACCGTGCCGTTCCTTTCGTTACCCTTGCCTTCCCCTGCTTTCCTTTGCATTCCTTGCCTTCCGTTACTCTTTGCTTGCCTTCCGTGCATTGCCTAGCCTTGCGTTGTCGTGCCTTAGCCTTGTTTCCCCTTCCCGTGCCGTGCCTGTTGTTACACTTGCCTTGCCATGCTTTTCCTTGCCTTCCTTTCCTTCCATTACTCTTTCCTTGCCTAGCCGTCCACTGCCTATCCTTGCGTTGTCGTGCATTAGCCTTGCCTCCCCAAACCGTGCCTTGCCTTGCGTTACCCTTTCCTTGCCTGGCCGTGCATTGCCTAGCCGTGCGTTGTCGTGCATTGCCTTAGCCGTGCGTTGCCATTCCTTAGCCTTGTTTCCCCTTGCCGTGCCTTGCCTTTTGTTGCACTTGCCTTCCCTTGCTTTGCCTTGCCTTCCTTTCCTTCCGTTACCGTTTCCTAGCCTTGCCGTGCACTGCCTATCCTTGCGTTGTTGTGCATTGGCCTTGCCTCCCCAAACCGTGCCTTGCCTTGCGTTACCATTTCCTTGCCTTGCCCTGCATTGCCTAGCCTTGCGTTGTCGTGCCTTAGCCTTGTTTCCCCTTGCCGTGCCGTTCCTTCCGTTAACCTTGCCTTGCCTTGCATTCCCTTGCCTTCCTTGCGTTCCGTTACTCTTTGCTTGCCTTCCGTGCATGGCCTAGCCTTGCGTTGTAGTGCCTTAGCCTTGCCTCGCCTGACCGTGCCTTGCCTTCCGTTACCCTTACCTTGCCTTGCCCTGCATTGCCTAGCCCTGTGCCTTAGCCTTGTTTCCCCTTACCGTGCCGTTCCTTTCGTTACCCTTGCCTTCCCCTGCTTTCCCTTGCATTCCTTGCCTTCCGTTACTCTTTGCTTGCCTTCCGTGCATTGCCTAGCCTTGCGTAGTCGTGCCTTAGCCTTGCCTCGCCTCACCGTGCCTTGCCTTGCGTTACCCTTTCCTTGCCTTGCAGTGCATTGCCTAGCCGTTCGTTGTCGTTCCTTAGCCTTGTTTGCCCTTGCCGTGCCGTTCCTTCCATTACCCTTGCCTTGCTTTCCCTTGCCTTCCTTGCCTTCCGTTACTCTTTGCTTGCCTTCCGTGCATTGCCTAGCCTTGCGTTGTCTTGTCTTAGCCTTATTTCACCTTGCCATAGCCTTGCTTGAGTTGCCTTGCTTTGCCTTGCCTTCCTTGCCTTCCGTTACTCTTTGCTTGCCTTCCGTGCATTGCCTAGCCTTGCGTGGTCGTGCCTTAGCCTTTTTTCACCTTGCCATAGACTTCCTTGCGTTGCCTTGCTTTGCCTTGCATTCCTTGCCTTCCGTTACTCTTTGCTTGCCTTCCGTGCATTGCCTAGCCTTGTGTTGTCGTGCCTTAGCCTTGTTTCCCCTTGCCGGGCCTTGCCTGTTGTTACACTTGCCTTGCCATGCTTTTCCTTGCCTTCCTTTCCTTCCATTACTCTTTCCTTGCCTAGCCGTGCACTGCCTAGCCTTGCGATGTCGTGCATTAGCTTTGCCTCGCCTGACAGTGCCTTGCCTTGCGTTACCCTTTCCTTGCCTTGCCGTGCATTGCCAAGCCCTGCGTTGCCTTGCCTTAGCCTTGTTTCCCCTTGCCGAGCCGTTCCTTCCGTTACCCTTGCCTTGCCTTGGTTTCCCTTGCCTTCCTTGCCTTCCGTTACTCTTTGCTTGCCTTCCGTGCATTGCCTAGCCTTGCGTTGTCGTGCATTAGCCTTGCCTCGCCTGACCGTGCCTTTCCTTGCGTTACCCTTTCCTTGCCTTGCCGTGCATTGCCAAGCCGTGCGTTGTCGTGCATTAGCCTTGTCTTGCCTTACCGTGCCTTGCCTTGCGTTACCCTTTCCTTGCCTGGCCGTGCATTGCCTAGCCGTGCGTTGCCGTTCCTTAGCCTTGTTTCCCCTTGCCGTGCCTTGCCTTTTGTTACACTTGCCTTGCCTTGCTTTGCCTTGCCTTCCTTTCCTTCCGTTACTCTTTCCTTGCCTAGCCGTGCACTGCCTAGCCTTGCGTTGTCGTGCATTAGCCTTGCCTCCCCAAACCGTGCCTTGCCTTGCGTTACCATTTCCTTGCCTTGCCCTGCATTGCCTAGCCGTGCGTTACCGTGCCTTAGCCTTGTTTCCCCTTGCCGTGCCGTTCCTTCCGTTAACCTTGCCTTGCCTTGCATTCCCTTGCCTTCCTTGCGTTCCGTTACTCTTTGCTTTCCTTCCGTGCATTGCCTAGCCTTGCGTTGTCGTGCCTTAGCCTTACCTCGCCTGACCGTGCCCTGCCTTGCGTTACCCTTACCTTGCCTTGCCCTGCATTGCCTAGCCCTGTGTTGTCGTGCCTTAGCCTTGTTTCCCCTTACCGTGCCGTCCCTTTCGTTACCCTTGCCTTCCCCTGCTTTCCCTTGCATTCCTTGCCTTCCGTTACTCTTTGCTTGCCTTCCGTGCATTGCCTAGCCTTGCGTCGTCGTGCCTTAGCATTGCCTCGCCTGACCGTGCCTTGCCTTGCGTTACCCTTTCCTTGCCTTGCAGTGCATTGCCTAGCCGTTCGTTGTCGTGCCTTAGCCTTGTTTGCCCTTGCCGTGCCGTTCCTTCCGTTACCCTTGCCTTGCTTTCCCTTGCCTTCCTTGCCTTCCGTTACTCTTTGCTTGCCTTCCGTGCATTGCCTAGCCTTGCGTTGTCGTGTCTTAGCCTTTTTTCACCTTGCCATAGCCTTGCTTGCGTTGCCTTGCTTTGCCTTGCCTTCCTTGCTTTCCATTACTCTTTGCTTGCCTTCCGTGCATTGCCTAGCCTTGCGCTGTCGTGCATTAGCCTTGCCTTGCCTCACAGTGCCTTGCCTTGCGTTACCTTTTCCTTGGCTGGCCGTGCATTGCCTAGCCGTGCGTTGTGGTGCCTTACCCTTGTTTCACCTTGCCATAGCCTTGCTTGCTTTGACTTGCCTTCCTTCCATTCCGTTACTCTTTGCTTGCCTTCCGTGGATTGCCTAGCCTTGCGTTGTCGTGCCTTAGCCTTTTTTCACCTTGCCATAGCCTTGCTTGCGTTGCCTTGCTTTGCCTTCCATTCCTTGCCTTCCGTTACTCTTTGCTTGCCTTCCGTGCATTGGCTAGCCTTGCGTTGTCGTGCCTTAGCCTTGCCTCGCCTGACAGTGCCTTGCCTTGCGTTACCCTTTCCTTGCCTTGCCGTGCACTGCCAAGCCTTGCCTTGTCGTGCATTAGCCTTGCCTTGCCTGACCGTGCCTTGCCTGGCGTTACCCTTTCCTTGCCTTGCCGTGCATTGCCTAAGCCGTGCGTTGTCGTGCCTTAGCGTTGTTTCCCCTTGCCGTGCCGTTACTTCCGTTACCCTTGCCTTGCCTTGCTTTCCCTTGCCTTCCTTGGTTTCCGTTACTCTTTCCTTGCCTTGCCGTGCATTGCCTAGCCTTGCGTTGTCGTGCATTAGCCTTGCCTTGCCTCACAGTGCCTTGCCTTGCGTTACCCTTTCCTTGCCTTGCCGTGCATTGCCTAGCCCTGCGTTGCCGTTCCTTAGCCTTGTTTCCCCTTGCCGTGCCTTGCCTTTTGTTACACTTGCCTTGCCTTGCTTTGCCTTGCCTTCCTTTCCTTCCGTTACTCTTTCCTTGCCTAGCCGTGCACTGCCTAGCCTTGCGTTGTCGTGCATTAGCCTTGCCTCCCCAAACCGTGCCTTGCCTAGCGTTACCATTTCCTTGCCTTGCCCTGTATTGCCTAGCCGTGCGTTACCGTGCCTTAGTGTTGTTTCCCCTTGCCGTGCCGTTCCTTCCGTTAACCTTGCCTTGCCTTGCATTCCCTTGCCTTCCTTGCATTCCGTTACTCTTTTCTTGCCTTCCGTGCATTACCTAGCGTTGCGTTGTCGTGCCTTACCCTTGCCTCGCCTGACCGTGCCTTGCCTTGCGTTACCCTTACCTTGCCTTGCCCTGCATTGCCTAGCCCTGTGTTGTCGTGCCTTAGCCTTGTTTCCCCTTACCGTGCTGTTCCTTTCGTTACCCTTGCCTTCGCCTGCTTTCGCCTGCATTCCTTGCCTTCCGTTACTCTTTGCTTGCCTTCCGTGCATTGCCTAGCCTTGTGTAGTCGTGCCTTAGCCTTGCCTCGCCTGGCCGTGCCTTGCCTTGCGTTACCCTTTCCTTGCCTTGAAGTGCATTTCCTAGCCGTTCGTTGTCGTGCCTTAGCCTTGTTTGCCCTTGCCGTGCCGTTCCTTCCGTTACCCTTGCCTTGCTTTCCCTTGCCTTCCTTGCCTTCCGTTACTCTTTGCTTGCCTTCCGTGCATTGCCTAGCCTTGCGTTGTCGTGTCTTAGCCTTTTTTCACCTTGCCATAGCCTTGCTTGCGTTGCCTTGCTTTGCCTTGCCTTCCTTGCCTTCCGTTACTCTTTGCTTGCCTTCCGTGCATTGCCTAGCCTTGCGTGGTCGTGCCTTAGCCTTTTTTCACCTTGCCATAGCCTTGCTTGCGTTGCCTTGCTTTGCCTTGCATTCCTTGCCTTCCGTTACTCTTTGCTTGCCTTCCGTGCATTGGCTAGCCTTGCGTTGTCGTGCCTTAGCCTTGCCTCGCCTGACAGTGCCTTGCCTTGCGTTACCCTTTCCTTGCCTTGCCGTGCACTGCCAAGCCTTGCCTTGTCGTGCATTAGCCTTGCCTTGCCTGACCGTGCCTTGCCTGGCGTTACCCTTTCCTTGCCTTGCCGTGCATTGCCTAAGCCGTGCGTTGTCGTGCCTTAGCCTTGTTTCCCCTTGCCGTGCCGTTCCTTCCGTTACCCTTCCCTTGCCTTGCTTTCCCTTGCCTTCCTTGGTTTCCGTTACTCTTTGCTTGCCTTCCGTGCATTGCCTAGCCTTGCGCTGTCGTGCATTAGCCTTGCCTTGCCTCTGAGTGCCTTGCTTTGCGTAACCTTTTCCTTGGCTGGCCGTGCATTGCCTAGCCGTGCGTTGTGGTGCTTTAGCCTTGTTTCACCTTGCCATAGCCTTGCTTGCGTTGCCTTGCTTTGCCTTGCATTCCTTGCCTTCCGTTACTCTTTGCTTGCCTTCCGTGCATTGCCTAGCCTTGCGTTGTCGTGCCTTAGCCTTCCCTCGCCTGACAGTGCCTTGCCTTGCGTTACCCTTTCCTTGCCTGGCCGTGCATTGCTTAGTCTTGCGTTGCCGTTCCTTAGCCTTGTTTCCCCTTGCCGTGCCGTGCCTTTTGTTACACTTGCCTTGCCTTGCTTTGCCTTGCCTTCCTTTCCTTCCGTTACTCTTTCCTTGCCTAGCCGTGCACTGCGTAGCCTTGCGTTTTCGTGCATTACCCTTGCCTCGCCTGACCGTGCCTTGCCTTGCGTTACCCTTTCCTTGCCTTGCCGTGCATTGCCTAGCCCTTAGTTACCGTGCCTTAGCCTTGTTTCCCCTTGCCGAGCCGTTCCTTCCGTTACCCTTCCCTTCCCCTGCTTTCCCTTGCCTTCCTTGCCTTCCGTTACTCTTTGCTTGCCTTCCGTGCATTGCCTAGCCTTGAGTTGTCGTGCCTTAGCCTTGCCTCGCCTGACCGTGCCTTGCCTTGCGTTACCCTTTCCTTGCCTTGCCGTGCATTGCCAAGCCGTGCGTTGTCGTGCATCAGCCTTGCCTTGCCTCACCGTGCCTTGCCTTGCGTTACCCTTTCCTTGCCTTGCCGTGCATTGCCTAGCCGTGCGTTGTCGTGCCTTAGCCTTGTTTCCCCTTGTCGTGCCGTTCCTTCGGTTACCCTTGCCTTGCCTTGCTTTCCCTTGCCTTCCTTGCCTTCCGTTACTCTTTGCTTGCCTTCCGTGCATTGCCTATACTTGCGTTGTCGTGCCTTAGCCTTGTTTCCCCTTGCCGTGCCGTGCCTGTTGTTACACTTGCCTTGCCATGCTTTGCCTTGCCTTCCTTTCCTTCCGTTACTCTTTCCTTGCCTAGCCGTGCACTGCCTAGCCTTGCGATGTCGTGCATTAGCTTTGCCTCGCCTGACAGTGCCTTGCCTTGCGTTACCCTTTCCTTGCCTTGCCGTGCATTGCCTAGCCCTGCGTTGCCGTGCCTTAGCCTTGTTTCCCCTTGCCGTGCCTTGCCTTTTGTTACACTTGCCTTGCCTTGCTTTGCCTTGCCTTCCTTTCCTTCCGTTACTCTTTCCTTGCCTAGCCGTGCACTGCCTAGCCTTGCGTTGTCGTGCATTAGCCTTGCCTCCCCAAACCGTGCCTTGCCTAGCGTTACCATTTCCTTGCCTTGCCCTGTATTGCCTAGCCGTGCGTTACCGTGCCTTAGTGTTGTTTCCCCTTGCCGTGCCGTTCCTTCCGTTAACCTTGCCTTGCCTTGCATTCCCTTGCCTTCCTTGCGTTCCGTTACTCTTTGCTTGCCTTCCGTGCATTGCCTAGCCTTGCGTTGTCGTGCCTTAACCTTGCCTCGCCTGACCGTGCCTTGCCTTGCGTTACCCTTACCTTGCCTTGCCCTGCATTGCCTAGCCCTGTGTTGTCGTGCCTTAGCCTTGTTTCCCCTTACCGTGCTGTTCCTTTCGTTACCCTTGCCTTCGCCTGCTTTCGCCTGCATTCCTTGCCTTCCGTTACTCTTTGCTTGCCTTCCGTGCATTGCCTAGCCTTGTGTAGTCGTGCCTTAGCCTTGCCTCGCCTGACCGTGCCTTGCCTTGCGTTACCCTTTCCTTGCCTTGAAGTGCATTTCCTAGCCGTTCGTTGTCGTGCCTTAGCCTTGTTTGCCCTTGCCGTGCCGTTCCTTCCGTTACCCTTGCCTTGCTTTCCCTTGCCTTCCTTGCCTTCCGTTACTCTTTGCTTGCCTTCCGTGCATTGCCTAGCCTTGCGTTGTCGTGTCTTAGCCTTTTTTCACCTTGCCATAGCCTTGCTTGCGTTGCCTTGCTTTGCCTTGCCTTCCTTGCCTTCCGTTACTCTTTGCTTGCCTTCCGTGCATTGCCTAGCCTTGCGTGGTCGTGCCTTAGCCTTTTTTCACCTTGCCATAGCCTTGCTTGCGTTGCCTTGCTTTGCCTTGCATTCCTTGCCTTCCGTTACTCTTTGCTTGCCTTCCGTGCATTGGCTAGCCTTGCGTTGTCGTGCCTTAGCCTTGCCTCGCCTGACAGTGCCTTGCCTTGCGTTACCCTTTCCTTGCCTTGCCGTGCACTGCCAAGCCTTGCCTTGTCGTGCATTAGCCTTGCCTTGCCTGACCGTGCCTTGCCTGGCGTTACCCTTTCCTTGTCTTGCCGTGCATTGCCTAAGCCGTGCTTTGTCGTGCCTTAGCGTTGTTTCCCCTTGCCGTGCAGTTACTTCCGTTACCCTTGCCTTGCCTTGCTTTCCCTTGCCTTCCTTGGTTTCCGTTACTCTTTGCTTGCCTTCCGTGCATTGCCTAGCCTTGCGCTGTCGTGCATTAGCCTTGCCTTGCCTCACAGTGCCTTGCCTTGCGTTACCTTTTCCTTGGCTGGCCGTGCATTGCCTAGCCCTGCGTTGCCGTTCCTTAGCCTTGTTTCCCCTTGCCGTGCCTTGCCTTTTGTTACACTTGCCTTGCCTTGCTTTGCCTTGCCTTCCTTTCCTTCCGTTACTCTTTCCTTGCCTAGCCGTGCACTGCGTAGCCTTGCGTTGTCGTGCATTAGCCTTGCCTCCCCAAACCGTGCCTTGCCTAGCGTTACCATTTCCTTGCCTTGCCCTGTATTGCCTAGCCGTGCGTTACCGTGCCTTAGTGTTGTTTCCCCTTGCCGTGCCGTTCCTTCCGTTAACCTTGCCTTGCCTTGCATTCCCTTGCCTTCCTTGCGTTCCGTTACTCTTTGCTTGCCGTCCGTGCATTGCCTAGCCTTGCGTTGTCGTGCCTTACCCTTGCCTCGCCTGACCGTGCCTTGCCTTGCGTTACCCTTACCTTGCCTTGCCCTGCATTGCCTAGCCCTGTGTTGTCGTGCCTTAGCCTTGTTTCCCCTTACCGTGCTGTTCCTTTCGTTACCCTTGCCTTCGCCTGCTTTCGCCTGCATTCCTTGCCTTCCGTTACTCTTTGCTTGCCTTCCGTGCATTGCCTAGGCTTGTGTAGTCGTGCCTTAGCCTTGCCTCGCCTGACCGTGCCTTGCCTTGCGTTACCCTTTCCTTGCCTTGAAGTGCATTTCCTAGCCGTTCGTTGTCGTGCCTTAGCCTTGTTTGCCCTTGCCGTGCCGTTCCTTCCGTTACCCTTGCCTTGCTTTCCCTTGCCTTCCTTGCCTTCCGTTACTCTTTGCTTGCCTTCCGTGCATTGCCTAGCCTTGCGTTGTCGTGTCTTAGCCTTTTTTCACCTTGCCATAGCCTTGCTTGCGTTGCCTTGCTTTGCCTTGCCTTCCTTGCCTTCCGTTACTCTTTGCTTGCCTTCCGTGCATTGCCTAGCCTTGCGTGGTCGTGCCTTAGCCTTTTTTCACCTTGCCATAGCCTTGCTTGCGTTGCCTTGCTTTGCCTTGCATTCCTTGCCTTCCGTTACTCTTTGCTTGCCTTCCGTGCATTGGCTAGCCTTGCGTTGTCGTGCCTTAGCCTTGCCTCGCCTGACAGTGCCTTGCCTTGCGTTACCCTTTCCTTGCCTTGCCGTGCACTGCCAAGCCTTGCCTTGTCGTGCATTAGCCTTGCCTTGCCTGACCGTGCCTTGCCTGGCGTTACCCTTTCCTTGCCTTGCCGTGCATTGCCTAAGCCGTGCGTTGTCGTGCCTTAGCGTTGTTTCCCCTTGCCGTGCCGGTACTTCCGTTACCCTTGCCTTGCCTTGCTTTCCCTTGCCTTCCTTGGTTTCCGTTACTCTTTGCTTGCCTTCCGTGCATTGCCTAGCCTTGCGCTGTCGTGCATTAGCCTTGCCTTGCCTCACAGTGCCTTGCCTTGCGTTACCTTTTCCTTGGCTGGCCGTGCATTGCCTAGCCGTGCGTTGTGGTGCCTTAGCCTTGTTTCACCTTGCCATAGCCTTGCTTGCTTTGCCTTGCCTTCCTTCCATTCCGTTACTCTTTGCTTGCCTTCCGTGCATTGCCTAGCCTTGCGTTGTCGTGCCTTAGCATTTTTTCACCTTGCCATAGCCTTGCTTGCGTTGCCTTGCTTTGCCTTGCATTCCTTGCCTTCCGTTACTCTTTGCTTGCCTTCCGTGCTTTGCCTAGCCTAGCGTTGTCGTGCCTTAGCCTTGCCTCGCCTAACCGTGCCTTGCCTTGCGTTACCCTTTCCTTGCCTGGCCGTGCATTGCTTAGCCTTGCGTTGCCGTACCTTAGCCTTGTTTCCCCTTGCCGTGCCGTGCCTTTTGTTACACTTGCCTTGCCTTGCTTTGCCTTGCCTTCCTTTCCTTCCGTTACTCTTTCCTTGCCTAGCCGTGCACTGCGTAGCCTTGCGTTGTCGTGCATTACCCTTGCCTCGCCTGACCGTGCCTTCCCTTGCGTTACCCTTTCCTTGCCTTGCCGTGCATTGCCTAGCCCTGCGTTGTCGTGCCTTAGCCTTGTTTCCCCTTACCGTGCCGTTCCTTCCGTTACCCTTGCCTTCCCCTGCTTTCCCTTGCCTTCCTTGCCTTCCGTTACTCTTTGCTTGCCTTTCGTGCGTTGCCTAGCCTTGCGTTGTCGTGCCTTAGCCTTGCGTCGCCTGACCGTGCCTTGCCTTGCGTTACCCTTTCCTTGCCTTGCCGTGCATTGCCTAGCCGTGCGTTGTCGTGCATCAGCCTTGCCTTGCCTCACCGTGCCTTGCCTTGCGTTACCCTTTCCTTGCCTTGCCGTACATTGCCTAGCCGTGCGTTGCCGTGCCTTAGCCTTGTTTCCCCTTGCCGTGCCGTTCCTTCCGTTACCCTTGCCTTGCCTTGCTTTCCCTTGCCTTCCTTGCCTTCCGTTACTCTTTGCTTGCCTTCCGTGCATTGCCTAGCCTTGCGTTGTCGTGCCTTAGCCTTGTTTCCCCTTGCCGTGCCGTGCCTGTTGTTACACTTGCCTTGCCATGCTTTTCCTTGCCTTCCTTTCCTTCCATTACTCTTTCCTTGCCTAGCCGTGCACTGCCTAGCCTTGCGATGTCGTGCATTAGCTTTGCCTCGCCTGACAGTGCCTTGCCTTGCGTTACCCTTTCCTTCCCTTGCCGTGCATTGCCTAGCCCTGCGTTGCCGTTCCTTAGCCTTGTTTCCCCTTGCCGTGCCTTGCCTTTTGTTACACTTGCCTTGCCTTGCTTTGCCTTGCCTTCCTTTCCTTCCGTTACTCTTTCCTTGCCTAGCCGTGCACTGCCTAGCCTTGCGTTGTCGTGCATTAGCCTTGCCTCCCCAAACCGTGCCTTGCCTAGCGTTACCATTTCCTTGCCTTGCCCTGTATTGCCTAGCCGTGCGTTACCGTGCCTTAGTGTTGTTTCCCCTTGCCGTGCCGTTCCTTCCGTTAACCTTGCCTTGCCTTGCATTCCCTTGCCTTCCTTGCGTTCCGTTACTCTTTGCTTGCCTTCCGTGCATTGCCTAGCCTTGCGTTGTCGTGCCTTAACCTTGCCTCGCCTGACCGTGCCTTGCCTTGCGTTACCCTTACCTTGCCTTGCCCTGCATTGCCTAGCCCTGTGTTGTCGTGCCTTAGCCTTGTTTCCCCTTACCGTGCTGTTCCTTTCGTTACCCTTGCCTTCGCCTGCTTTCGCCTGCATTCCTTGCCTTCCGTTACTCTTTGCTTGCCTTCCGTGCATTGCCTAGCCTTGTGTAGTCGTGCCTTAGCCTTGCCTCGCCTGACCGTGCCTTGCCTTGCGTTACCCTTTCCTTGCCTTGAAGTGCATTTCCTAGCCGTTCGTTGTCGTGCCTTAGCCTTGTTGCCCTTGCCGTGCCGTTCCTTCCGTTACCCTTGCCTTGCTTTCCCTTGCCTTCCTTGCCTTCCGTTACTCTTTGCTTGCCTTCCGTGCATTGCCTAGCCTTGCGTTGTCGTGTCTTAGCCTTTTTTCACCTTGCCATAGCCTTGCTTGCGTTGCCTTGCTTTGCCTTGCCTTCCTTGCCTTCCGTTACTCTTTGCTTGCCTTCCGTGCATTGCCTAGCCTTGCGTGGTCGTGCCTTAGCCTTTTTTCACCTTGCCATAGCCTTGCTTGCGTTGCCTTGCTTTGCCTTGCATTCCTTGCCTTCCGTTACTCTTTGCTTGCCTTCCGTGCATTGGCTAGCCTTGCGTTGTCGTGCCTTAGCCTTGCCTCGCCTGACAGTGCCTTGCCTTGCGTTACCCTTTCCTTGCCTTGCCGTGCACTGCCAAGCCTTGCCTTGTCGTGCATTAGCCTTGCCTTGCCTGACCGTGCCTTGCCTGGCGTTACCCTTTCCTTGTCTTGCCGTGCATTGCCTAAGCCGTGCTTTGTCGTGCCTTAGCGTTGTTTCCCCTTGCCGTGCAGTTACTTCCGTTACCCTTGCCTTGCCTTGCTTTCCCTTGCCTTCCTTGGTTTCCGTTACTCTTTGCTTGCCTTCCGTGCATTGCCTAGCCTTGCGCTGTCGTGCATTAGCCTTGCCTTGCCTCACAGTGCCTTGCCTTGCGTTACCTTTTCCTTGGCTGGCCGTGCATTGCCTAGCCCTGCGTTGCCGTTCCTTAGCCTTGTTTCCCCTTGCCGTGCCTTGCCTTTTGTTACACTTGCCTTGCCTTGCTTTGCCTTGCCATCCTTTCCTTCCGTTACTCTTTCCTTGCCTAGCCGTGCACTGCCTAGCCTTGCGTTGTCGTGCATTAGCCTTGCCTCCCCAAACCGTGCCTTGCCTAGCGTTACCATTTCCTTGCCTTGCCCTGTATTGCCTAGCCGTGCGTTACCGTGCCTTAGTGTTGTTTCCCCTTGCCGTGCCGTTCCTTCCGTTAACCTTGCCTTGCCTTGCATTCCCTTGCCTTCCTTGCGTTCCGTTACTCTTTGCTTGCCGTCCGTGCATTGCCTAGCCTTGCGTTGTCGTGCCTTACCCTTGCCTCGCCTGACCGTGCCTTGCCTTGCGTTACCCTTACCTTGCCTTGCCCTGCATTGCCTAGCCCTGTGTTGTCGTGCCTTAGCCTTGTTTCCTCTTACCGTGCTGTTCCTTTCGTTACCCTTGCCTTCGCCTGCTTTCGCCTGCATTCCTTGCCTTCCGTTACTCTTTGCTTGCCTTCCGTGCATTGCCTAGCCTTGTGTAGTCGTGCCTTAGCCTTGCCTCGCCTGACCGTGCCTTGCCTTGCGTTACCCTTTCCTTGCCTTGAAGTGCATTTCCTAGCCGTTCGTTGTCGTGCCTTAGCCTTGTTTGCCCTTGCCGTGCCGTTCCTTCCGTTACCCTTGCCTTGCTTTCCCTTGCCTTCCTTGCCTTCCGTTACTCTTTGCTTGCCTTCCGTGCATTGCCTAGCCTTGCGTTGTCGTGTCTTAGCCTTTTTTCACCTTGCCATAGCCTTGCTTGCGTTGCCTTGCTTTGCCTTGCCTTCCTTGCCTTCCGTTACTCTTTGCTTGCCTTCCGTGCATTGCCTAGCCTTGCGTGGTCGTGCCTTAGCCTTTTTTCACCTTGCCATAGCCTTGCTTGCGTTGCCTTGCTTTGCCTTGCATTCCTTGCCTTCCGTTACTCTTTGCTTGCCTTCCGTGCATTGGCTAGCCTTGCGTTGTCGTGCCTTAGCCTTGCCTCGCCTGACAGTGCCTTGCCTTGCGTTACCCTTTCCTTGCCTTGCCGTGCACTGCCAAGCCTTGCCTTGTCGTGCATTAGCCTTGCCTTGCCTGACCGTGCCTTGCCTGGCGTTACCCTTTCCTTGCCTTGCCGTGCATTGCCTAAGCCGTGCGTTGTCGTGCCTTAGCGTTGTTTCCCCTTGCCGTGCCGGTACTTCCGTTACCCTTGCCTTGCCTTGCTTTCCCTTGCCTTCCTTGGTTTCCGTTACTCTTTGCTTGCCTTCCGTGCATTGCCTAGCCTTGCGCTGTCGTGCATTAGCCTTGCCTTGCCTCACAGTGCCTTGCCTTGCGTTACCTTTTCCTTGGCTGGCCGTGCATTGCCTAGCCGTGCGTTGTGGTGCCTTAGCCTTGTTTCACCTTGCCATAGCCTTGCTTGCTTTGCCTTGCCTTCCTTCCATTCCGTTACTCTTTGCTTGCCTTCCGTGCATTGCCTAGCCTTGCGTTGTCGTGCCTTAGCATTTTTTCACCTTGCCATAGCCTTGCTTGCGTTGCCTTGCTTTGCCTTGCATTCCTTGCCTTCCGTTACTCTTTGCTTGCCTTCCGTGCTTTGCCTAGCCTAGCGTTGTCGTGTCTTAGCCTTTTTTCACCTTGCCATAGCCTTGCTTGCGTTGCCTTGCTTTGCCTTGCCTTCCTTGCCTTCCGTTACTCTTTGCTTGCCTTCCGTGCATTGCCTAGCCTTGCGTGGTCGTGCCTTAGCCTTTTTTCACCTTGCCATAGCCTTGCTTGCGTTGCCTTGCTTTGCCTTGCATTCCTTGCCTTCCGTTACTCTTTGCTTGCCTTCCGTGCATTGGCTAGCCTTGCGTTGTCGTGCCTTAGCC
This sequence comes from Macrotis lagotis, assembly GCF_037893015.1. Classification (NCBI taxonomy): domain Eukaryota; kingdom Metazoa; phylum Chordata; class Mammalia; order Peramelemorphia; family Peramelidae; genus Macrotis; species Macrotis lagotis. The sequence continues at coordinate 94,879 of NW_027422024.1, forward strand.
TTGCCTCGCCTAACCGTGCCTTGCCTTGCGTTACCCTTTCCTTGCCTGGCCGTGCATTGCTTAGCCTTGCGTTGCCGTACCTTAGCCTTGTTTCCCCTTGCCGTGCCGTGCCTTTTGTTACACTTGCCTTGCCTTGCTTTGCCTTGCCTTCCTTTCCTTCCGTTACTCTTTCCTTGCCTAGCCGTGCACTGCGTAGCCTTGCGTTGTCGTGCATTACCCTTGCCTCGCCTGACCGTGCCTTCCCTTGCGTTACCCTTTCCTTGCCTTGCCGTGCATTGCCTAGCCCTGCGTTGTCGTGCCTTAGCCTTGTTTCCCCTTACCGTGCCGTTCCTTCCGTTACCCTTGCCTTCCCCTGCTTTCCCTTGCCTTCCTTGCCTTCCGTTACTCTTTGCTTGCCTTTCGTGCGTTGCCTAGCCTTGCGTTGTCGTGCCTTAGCCTTGCGTCGCCTGACCGTGCCTTGCCTTGCGTTACCCTTTCCTTGCCTTGCCGTGCATTGCCTAGCCGTGCGTTGTCGTGCATCAGCCTTGCCTTGCCTCACCGTGCCTTGCCTTGCGTTACCCTTTCCTTGCCTTGCCGTACATTGCCTAGCCGTGCGTTGCCGTGCCTTAGCCTTGTTTCCCCTTGCCGTGCCGTTCCTTCCGGTAACCTTGCCTTGCCTTGCTTTCCCTTGCCTTCCTTGCATTCCGTTATTCTTTGCTTGCCTTCCGTGCATGGCCTAGCCTTGCGTTGTCGTGCCTTAGCCTTCCCTTGCCTGACCGTGCCTTGCCTTGCGTTAACCTTACCTTGCCTTGCCCTGCATTGCCTAGCCGTTCGTTGTCGTGCCTTAGCCTTGTTTGCCCTTGCCGTGCCGTTCCTTCCGTTACCCTTGCCTTGCTTTCCCTTGCCTTCCTTGGTTTCCGTTACTCTTTGCTTGCCTTCCGTGCATTGCCTAGACTTGCGCTGTCATGCATTAGCCTTGCCTTGCCTCAGAGTGCCTTGCCTTGCGTTACCTTTTCCTTGGCTGGCCGTGCATTGCCTAGTCGTGCGTTGTGGTGCCTTAGCCTTGTTCACCTTGCCATAGCCTTGCTTGCTTTGCCTTTCTTTCCCTTGCCTTCCTTGCCTTCCGTTACTCTTTCCTTGCCTTCCGTGCATTGCCTAACCGTGCGTTGTCGTGCCTTAGCCTTGTTTCACCTTGCCATAGCCTTGCTTGCGTTGCCTTGCTTTGCCTTGCCTTCCTTGCCTTACGTTACTCTTTGCTTGCCTTCCGTGCATTGCCTAGTTGTGCGTTGTCGTGCCTTAGGCTTGTTTCACCTTGCCATAGCCTTGCTTGCGTTGCCTTGCTTTGCCTTGCATTCCTTGCCTTCCATTACTCTTCGCTTGCCTTCCGTGCATTGCCTAGCCTTGCGTGGTCGTGCCTTAGCCTTTTTTCACCTTGCCATACCCTTGCTTGCGTTGCCTTGCTTTGCCTTGCATTCCTTGCCTTCCGTTACTCTTTGCTTGCCTTCCGTGCATTGCCTAGCCTTGCGTTGTCGTGCATTAGCCTTGCCTCCCCAAACCGTGCCTTGCCTTGCGTTACCCTTTCCTTGCCTTGCCCTGCATTGCCTAGCCCTGTGTTGTCGTGCCTTAGCCTTGTTTCCCCTTGCCGTGCCGTTCCTTTCGTTACCCTTGCCTTCCCCTGCTTTCCCTTGCATTCCTTGCCTTCCGTTACTCTTTGCTTGCCTTCCGTGCATTGCCGAGCCTTGCGTAGTCGTGCCTTAGCCTTGCCTCGCCTGACCGTGCCTTGCCTTGGGTTACCCTTTCCTTGCGTTGCCGTGAATTGCCTAGCCGTGCGTTGTCGTGCATTAGCCTCGCCTTGCCTTACCGTGCCTTGCCTTGCGTTACCCTTTTCTTGCCTGGCCGTTCATTGCTTCGCCTTGCGTTGCCGTGCCTTAGCCTTGTTTCCCCTTGCCGTGCTGTGCCTTTTGTTACACTTGACTTGCCTTGTTTGCCTTGCCTTTATTTCCTTCCGTTACTCTTTCCTTGCCTAGCCGTGCACTGCGTAGCCTTGCGTTGTCGTGCATTACCCTTGCCTCGCCTGACCGTGCCTTGCCTTGCGTTACCCTTTCCTTGCCTTGCCGTGCATTGCCTAGCCCTGCGTTGTCGTGCCTTAGCCTTGTTTCCCCTTACCGTGCCGTTCCTTCCGTTACCCTTGCCTTCCCTTGCTTTCCCTTGCCTTCCTTGCCTTCCGTTACTCTTTGCTTGCCTTCCGTGCATTGCCTAGCCTTGCGTTGTCGTGCCTTAGCCTTGCCTCGCCTGACCGTGCCTTGCCTTGCGTTACCCTTTCCTTGCCTTGCCGTGCATTGCCTAGCCGTGCGTTGTCGTGCATCAGCCTTGCCTTGCCTCACCGTGCCTTGCCTTGCGTTACCCTTTCCTTGCCTTCCCGTGCATTGCCTAGCCCTGCGTTGCCGTGCCTTAGCCTTGTTTCCCCTTGCCGTGCCGTTCCTTCCGTTACCCTTGCCTTGACTTGCTTTCCCTTGCCTTCCTTGCCTTCCGTTACTCTTTGCTTGCCTTCCGTGCATTGCCTAGCCTTGCGTTGTCGTGCAATAGCCTTGCCTCCCCAAACCGTGCCTTGCCTTGCGTTACCCTTTCCTTGCCTTGCCCTGCATTGCCTAGAACTGTGTTGTCGTGCCTTAGCCTTGTTTCCCCTTACCGTACCGTTCCTTTCGTTACCCTTGCCTTCCCCTGCTTTCCTTTGCATTCCTTGCCTTCCGTTACTCTTTGCTTGCCTTCCGTGCATTGCCTAGCCTTGCGTTGTCGTGCCTTAGCCTTGTTTCCCCTTGCCGTGCCGTGCGTGTTGTTACACTTGCCTTGCCGTGCTTTGCCTTGCCTTCCTTTCCTTCCGTTACTCTTTCCTTGCGTAGCCGTGCACTGCCTAGCCTTGCGATGTCGTGCATTAGCTTTGCCTCGCCTGACAGTGCCTTGCCTTGCGTTACCCTTTCCTTGCCTTGCCGTGCATTGCCTAGCCCTGCGTTGCCGTGCCTTAGACTTGTTTCCCCTTGCCGAGCCGTTCCTTCCGTTACTCTTGCCTTGCCTTGGTTTCCCTTGCCTTCCTTGCCTTCCGTTACTCTTTGCTTGCCTTCCCTGCATTGCCTAGCCTTGCGTTGTCGTCATTAGCCTTGCCTCGCCTGACCGTGCCTTGCCTTGCGTTACACTTTCCTTGCCTTGCCGAGCATTGCCTAGCCGTGCGTTGTCGTGCATTAGCCTTGTCTAGCCTTACCGTGCCTCGCCTTGCGTTACCCTTTCCTTGCCTGGCCGTGCATTGCCTAGCCGTGCGTTGCCGTTCCTTAGCCTTGTTTCCCCTTGCCGTGCCTTGCCTTTTGTTACACTTGCCTTGCCTTGCTTTGCCTTGCCTTCCTTTCCTTCCGTTACTCTTTCCTTGCCTAGCCGTGCACTGCCTAGCCTTGCGATGTCGTGCATTAGCTTTGCCTCGCCTGACAGTGCCTTGCCTTGCGTTACCCTTTCCTTGCCTTGCCGTGCATTGCCTACCCCTGCGTTGCCGTGCCTTAGCCTTGTTTCCCCTTGCCGAGCCGTTCCTTCCGTTACCCTTGCCTTGCCTTGGTTTCCCTTGCCTTCCTTGCCTTCCGTTACTCTTTGCTTGCTTTCCGTGCATTGCCTAGCCTTGCGTTGTCGTGCATTAGCCTTGCCTCTCCTGACCGTGCTTTGCCTTGCGTTACCCTTTCCTTGCCTTGCCGTGCATTGCCTAGCCGTGCGTTGTCGTGCATTAGCCTTGTCTTGCCTTACCGTGCCTTGCCTTTCGTTACCCTTTCCTTGCCTGGCCGTGCATTCCCTAGCCGTGCGTTGCCGTTCCTTAGCCTTGTTTCCCCTTGCCGTGCCTTGCCTTTCGTTACACTTGCCTTGCCTTGCTTTGCCTTGCCTTCCTTTCCTTCCGTTACTCTTTCCTTGCCTAGCCGTGCACTGCCTAGCCTTGCGTTGTCGTGCATTAGCCTTGCCTCCCCAATCCGTGCATTGCCTTGCGTTACCATTTCTTTGCCTTGCCCTGCATTGCCTAGCCGTGCGTTGCCGTGCCTTAGCCTTGTTTCCCCTTGCCGTGCCGTTCCTTCCGGTAACCTTTCCTTGCCTTGCTTTCCCTTGCCTTCCTTGCGTTCCGTTACTCTTTGCTTGCCTTCCGTGCATTGCCTAGCCTTTCGTTGTCGTGCCTTAGCCTTGCCTTGCCTGACCGTGCCTTGCCTTGCGTTACCCTTTCCTTGCCTTGCCGTGCATTGCCTAGCCGTGCGTTGTCGTGCCTTAGCCTTGTTTCCCCTTGCCATAGACTTGCTTGCGTTGCCTTGCTTTGCCTTGCCTTCCTTGCCTTCCGTTACTCTTTGCTTGCCTTCCGTGCATTGCCTAGCCGTGCGTTGTCGTGCCTTAGCCTTGTTTCACCTTGCCATAGCCTTGCTTGCGTTGCCTTGCTTTGCCTTGCCTTCCTTGCCTTCCGTTACTCTTTGCTTGCCTTCCGTGCATTGCCTAGCCGTGCGTTGTCGTGCCTTAGCCTTGTTTCCCCTTGCCGTGCCTTGCCTTGTTACACTTGCCTTGCCTTGCTTTGCCTTGCCTTCCTTGCCTTCCGTTACTCTTTGCTTCCCTTCCGTGCATTGCCTAGCCGTGCGTGGTCGTGCCTTAGCCTTTTTTCACCTTGCCATAGCCTTGCTTGCGTTGCCTTGCTTTGCCTTGCATTCCTTGCCTTCCGTTACTCTTCACTTGCCTTCCGTGCATTGCCTAGCCTTGCGTTGTCGTGCATTAGCCTTGCCTCCCCAAACCGTGCCTTGCCTTGCGTTACCCTTTCCTTGCCTTGCCGTGCATTGCCTAGCCGTGCGTTGTCGTGCATTAGCCTCGCCTTGCCTTACCGTGCCTTGCCTTGCGTTACCCTTTCCTTGCCTGGCCGTGCATTGCTTAGCCTTGCGTTGCCGTGCCTTAGCCTTGTTTCCCCTTGCCGTGCCGTGCCTTTTGTTACACTTGCCTTGCCTTGCTTTGCCTTGCCTTCCTTTCCTTCCGTTACTCTTTCCTTGCCTAGCCGTGCACTGCGTAGCCTTGCGTTGTCGTGTATTACCCTTGCCTCGCCTGACCGTGCCTTGCCTTGCGTTACCCTTTCCTTGCCTTGCCGTGCATTGCCTAGCCCTGCGTTGTCGTGCCTTAGCCTTGTTTCCCCTTACCGTGCCGTTCCTTCCGTTACCCTTGCCTTCCCCTGCTTTCCCTTGCGTTCCTTGCCTTCCGTTACTCTTTGCTTGCCTTCCGTGCATTGCCTAGCCTTGCGTTGTCGTGCCTTAGCCTTGCCTCGCCTGACCGTGCCTTGCCTTGCGTTACCCTTTCCTTGCCTTGCCGTGCATTGCGTAGCCGTGCGTTGCCGTGCGTTAGCCTTGTTTCCCCTTGTCGTGCCGTTCCTTCCGTTACCCTTGCCTTGCCTTGCTTTCCCTTGCCTTCCTTGCCTTCCGTTACTCTTTGCTTGCCTTCCGTGCATTGCCTAGCCTTGCGTTGTCGTGCATTAGCCTTGCCTCCCCAAACCGTGCCTTGCCTTCCGTTACCCTTTCCTTGCCTTGCCCTGCATTGCCTAGCCCTGTGTTGTCGTGCCTTAGCCTTGTTTCCCCTTCCCGTGCCGTTCCTTTCGTTACCCTTGCCTTCCCCTGCTTTCCTTTGCATTCCTTGCCTTCCGTTACTCTTTGCTTGCCTTCCGTGCATTGCCTAGCCTTGCGTTGTCGTGCCTTAGCCTTGTTTCCCCTTCCCGTGCCGTGCCTGTTGTTACACTTGCCTTGCCATGCTTTTCCTTGCCTTCCTTTCCTTCCGTTACTCTTTCCTTGCCTAGCCGTGCACTGCCTAGCCTTGCGTTGTCGTGCATTAGCCTTGCCTCCCCAAACCGTGCCTTGCCTTCCGTTACCCTTTCCTTGCCTTGCCGTGCATTGCCTAGCCGTGCGTTGTCGTGCATTAGCCTTGTCTTGCCTTACCGTGCCTTGCCTTGCGTTACCCTTTCCTTGCCTGGCCGTGCATTGCCTAGCCGTGCGTTGCCGTGCCTTAGCCTTGTTTCCCCTTGCCGTGCCTTGCCTTTTGTTACACTTGCCTTGCCTTGCTTTGCCTTGCCTTCCTTTCCTTCCGTTACTCTTTCCTTGCCTAGCCGTTCACTGCCTAGCCTTGCGTTGTCGTGCATTAGCCTTGCCTCCCCAAACCGTGCCTTGCCTTGCGTTACCATTTCCTTGCCTTGCCGTGCATTGCCTAGCCGTGCGTTGTCGTGCCTTAGCCTTGTTTCCCCTTGCCGTGCCGTTCCTTCAGTTACCCTTGCCTTGCCTTGGTTTCCCTTGCCTTCCTTGCCTTCCGTTACTCTTTGCTTGCCTTCCGTGCATTGCCTAGCCTTGCGTTGTCGTGCATTAGCCTTGCCTCGCCTGACCGTGCCTTTCCTTGCGTTACCCTTTCCTTGCCTTGCCGTGCATTGCCAAGCCGTGCGTTGTCGTGCATTAGCCTTGTCTTGCCTTACCGTGCCTTGCCTTGCGTTACCCTTTCCTTGCCTGGCCGTGCATTGCCTAGCCGTGCGTTGCCGTTCCTTAGCCTTGTTTCCCCTTGCCGTGCCTTGCCTTTTGTTACACTTGCCTTGCCTTGCTTTGCCTTGCCTTCCTTTCCTTCCGTTACTCTTTCCTTGCCTAGCCGTGCACTGCCTAGCCTTGCGTTGTCGTGCATTAGCCTTGCCTCCCCAAACCGTGCCTTGCCTTGCGTTACCATTTCCTTGCCTTGCCCTGCATTGCCTAGCCGTGCGTTACGTGCCTTAGCCTTGTTTCCCCTTGCCGTGCCGTTCCTTCCGTTAACCTTGCCTTGCCTTGCATTCCCTTGCCTTCCTTGCGTTCCGTTACTCTTTGCTTGCCTTCCGTGCATTGCCTAGCCTTGCGTTGTCGTGCCTTAGCCTTACCTCGCCTGACCGTGCCCTGCCTTGCGTTACCCTTACCTTGCCTTGCCCTGCATTGCCTAGCCCTGTGTTGTCGTGCCTTAGCCTTGTTTCCCCTTACCGTGCCGTCCCTTTCGTTACCCTTGCCTTCCCCTGCTTTCCCTTGCATTCCTTGCCTTCCGTTACTCTTTGCTTGCCTTCCGTGCATTGCCTAGCCTTGCGTCGTCGTGCCTTAGCATTGCCTCGCCTGACCGTGCCTTGCCTTGCGTTACCCTTTCCTTGCCTTGCAGTGCATTGCCTAGCCGTTCGTTGTCGTGCCTTAGCCTTGTTTGCCCTTGCCGTGCCGTTCCTTCCGTTACCCTTGCCTTGCTTTCCCTTGCCTTCCTTGCCTTCCGTTACTCTTTGCTTGCCTTCCGTGCATTGCCTAGCCTTGCGTTGTCGTGTCTTAGCCTTTTTTCACCTTGCCATAGCCTTGCTTGCGTTGCCTTGCTTTGCCTTGCCTTCCTTGCTTTCCATTACTCTTTGCTTGCCTTCCGTGCATTGCCTAGCCTTGCGCTGTCGTGCATTAGCCTTGCCTTGCCTCACAGTGCCTTGCCTTGCGTTACCTTTTCCTTGGCTGGCCGTGCATTGCCTAGCCGTGCGTTGTGGTGCCTTACCCTTGTTTCACCTTGCCATAGCCTTGCTTGCTTTGACTTGCCTTCCTTCCATTCCGTTACTCTTTGCTTGCCTTCCGTGCATTGCCTAGCCTTGCGTTTTCGTGCCTTAGCCTTTTTTCACCTTGCAATAGCCTTGCTTGCGTTGCCTTGCTTTGCCTTGCATTCCTTGCCTTCCGTTACTCTTTGCTTGCCTTCCGTGCATTGCCTAGCCTAGCGTTGTCGTGCCTTAGCCTTACCTCGCCTAAACGTGCCTTGCCTTGCGTTACCCTTTCCTTGTCTTGCCGTGCATTGCCAAGCCGTGCGTTGTCGTGCATTAGCCTCGCCTTGCCTTACCGTGCCTTACCTTGCGTTACCCTTTCCTTGCCTGGCCGTGCATTGCTTAGCCTTGCGTTGCCGTACCTTAGCCTTGTTTCCCCTTGCCGTGCCGTGCCTTTTGTTACACTTGCCTTGCCTTGCTTTGCCTTGCCTTCCTTTCCTTCCGTTACTCTTTCCTTGCCTAGCCGTGCACTGCGTAGCCTTGCGTTGTCGTGCATTACCCTTCCCTCGCCTGACCGTGCCTTGCCTTGCGTTACCCTTTCCTTGCCTTGCAGTGCATTGCCTAGCAGTGCGTTGCCGTGCCTTAGCCTTGTTTCCCCTTGCCGTGCCGTTCCTTCCGGTAACCTTGCCTTGCCTTGCTTTCCCTTGCCTTCCTTGCGTTCCGTTACTCTTTGCTTGCCTTCCGTGCATTGCCTAGCCTTGCGTTGTCGTGCCTTAGCCTTGCCTCGCCTGACCGTGCCTTGCCTTGCGTTACCCTTTCCTTGCCTTGCAGTGCATTGCCTAGCAGTGCGTTGTCGTGCCTTAGCCTTGTTTCCCCTTGCCGTGCCGTTCTTTCCGTTACCATTGCCTTGCCTTGCTTTCCCTTGCCTTCCTTGCCTTCCGTTACTCTTTGCTTGCCTTCCGTGCATTGCCTAGCCTTGCCTTGTCGTGTCTTAGCCTTTTTTCACCTTGCCATAGCCTTGCTTGCGTTGCCTTGCTTTGCCTTGCCTTCCTTTCTTTCCGTTACTCTTTGCTTGCCTTCCGTGCATTGCCTAGCCTTGCGTGGTCGTGCCTTAGCCTTTTTTCACCTTGCCATAGCCTTGCTTGCGTTGCCTTGCTTTGCCTTGCATTCCTTGCCTTCCGTTACTCTTTGCTTGCTTTCCGTGCATTGCCTAGCCTTGCGTTGTCGTGCATTAGACTTGCCTCCCGAAACCGTGCCTTGCCTTGCGTTTCCCTTTCCTTGCCTTACCCTGCATTGCCTAGCCCTGTGTTGTCGTGCCTTAGCCTTGTTTCCCCTTGTCGTGCCGTTCCTTCCGTTACCCTTGCCTTCCCTTGCTTTCCCTTGCTTTCCTTGCCTTCCGTTACTCTTCGCTTTGCTTCCGTGCATTGCCTAGCCTTGCGTTGTCGTGCCTTAGCCTTGCCTCGCCTGACAGTGCCTTGCCTTGCGTTACCCTTTCCTTGCCTTGCCGTGCACTGCCTAGCCTTGCCTTGTCGTGCATTAGCCTTGCCTTGCCTGACCGTGCCTTGCCTGGCGTTACCCTTTCCTTGCCTTGCCGTGCATTGCCTAGCCGTGCGTTGTCGTGCCTTAGCCTTGTTTCCCCTTGCCGTGCCGTTCCTTCCGTTACCCTTGCCTTGCTTTCCCTTGCCTTCCTTGGTTTCCGTTACTCTTTGCTTGCCTTCCGTGCATTGCCTAGCCTTGCGCTGTCATGCATTAGCCTTGCCTTGCCTCAGAGTGCCTTGCCTTGCGTTACCTTTTCCTTGGCTGGCCGTGCATTGCCTAGTCGTGCGTTGTGGTGCCTTAGCCTTGTTTCACATTGCCATAGCCTTGCTTGCTTTGCCTTGCTTTCCCTTGCCTTCCTTGCCTTCCGTTACTCTTTGCTTGCCTTCCGTGCATTGCCTAGCCTTGCGTTGTCGTGTCTTAGCCTTTTTTCACCTTGCCATAGCCTTGCTTGCTTTGCCTTGCTTTGCCTTGCCTTCCTTGCCTTCCGTTACTCTTTGCTTCCCTTCCGTGCATTGCCTAGCCTTGCGTGTCGTGCCTTAGCCTTTTTTCACCTTGCCATAGCCTTGCTTGCGTTGCCTTGCTTTGCCTTGCATTGCTTGCCTTCCGTTACTCTTTACTTGCCTTCCGTGCATTGCCTAGCCTTGCGTTGTCGTGCATTATCCTTGCCTCCCCAAACCGTGCCTTGCCTTGCGTTACCCTTTCCTTGCCTTGCCGTGCATTGCCTAGCGGTGCGTTGTCGTGCATTAGCCTCGCCTTGCCTTACCGTGCCTTGCCTTGCGTTACCCTTTCCTTGCCTGGCCGTGCATTGCTTAGCCTTGCGTTGCCGTGCCTTAGCCTTGTTTCCCCTTGCCGTGCCGTGCCTTTTGTTACACTTCCCTTGCCTTGCTTTGCCTTGCCTTCCTTTCCTTCCGTTACTCTTTCCTTGCCTAGCCGTGCACTGCGTAGCCTTGCGTTGTCGTGCATTACCCTTGCCTCGCCTGACCGAGCCTTGCCTTGCGTTACCCTTTCCTTGCCTTGCCGTGCATTGCCTAGCCCTGCGTTGTCGTGCCTTAGCCTTGTTTCCCCTTACCGTGCCGTTCCTTCCGTTACCCTTGCCTTCCCCTGCTTTCCCTTGCCTTCCTTACCTTCCGTTACTCTTTGCTTGCCTTTCGTGCATTGCCTATCCTTGCGTTGTCGTGCCTTAGCCTTGCCTCGCCTGACCGTGCCTTGCCTTGTGTTACCCTTTCCTTGCCTTGCCGTGCATTGCCTAGCCGTGCGTTGCCGTGCCTTAGCCTTGTTTCCCCTTGCCGTGCCGTTCCTTCCGTTACCCTTCCCTTGCCTTGCTTTCCCTTGCCTTCCTTGGTTTCCGTTACTCTTTGCTTGCCTTCCGTGCATTGCCTAGCCTTGCGCTGTCGTGCATTAGCCTTGCCTTGCCTCTGAGTGCCTTGCTTTGCGTAACCTTTTCCTTGGCTGGCCGTGCATTGCCTAGCCGTGCGTTGTGGTGCTTTAGCCTTGTTTCACCTTGCCATAGCCTTGCTTGCTTTGCCTTGCTTTGCCTTGCATTCCTTGCCTTCCGTTACTCTTTGCTTGCCTTCCGTGCATTGCCTAGCCTTGCGTTGTCGTGCCTTAGCCTTCCCTCGCCTGACAGTGCCTTTCCTTGCGTTACCCTTTCCTTGCCTGGCCGTGCATTGCTTAGTCATGCGTTGCCGTGCCTGAGCCTTGTTTCCGCTTGCCGTGCCGTACCTTTTCTTACACTTGCCTTGCCTTGCTTTGCCTTGCCTTCCTTTCCTTCCGTTACTCTTTCCTTGCCTAGCCGTGCACTGCGTAGCCTTGCGTTTTCGTGCATTACCCTTGCCTCGCCTGACCGTGCCTTGCCTTGCGTTACCCTTTCCTTGCCTTGCCGTGCATTGCCTAGCCCTTAGTTACCGTGCCTTAGCCTTGTTTCCCCTTGCCGAGCCGTTCCTTCCGTTGCCCTTCCCTTCCCCTGCTTTCCCTTGCCTTCCTTGCATTCCGTTACTCTTTGCTTGCCTTCCGTGCATTGCCTAGCCTTGCGTTGTCGTGCCTTAGCCTTGCCTCGCCTGACCGTGCCTTCCCTTGCGTTACCCTTTCCTTGCCTTGCCGTGCATTGCCTAGCCGTGCGTTGTCGTGCATTAGCCTTGCCTTGCCTCACCGTGCCTTGCCTTGCGTTACCCTTTCCTTGCCTTGCCGTGCATTGCCTAGCCCTGCGTTGTCGTGCCTTAGCCTTGTTTCCCCTTGTCGTGCCGTTCCTTCGGTTACCCTTGCCTTGCCTTGCTTTCCCTTGCCTTCCTTGACTTCCGTTACTCTTTGCTTGCCTTCCGTGCATTGCCTAGCCTTGCGTTGTCGTGCATTAGCCTTGCCTCCCCAAACCGTGCCTTGCCTTGCGTTACCCTTTCCTTGCCTTGCCCTGCATTGCCTAGCCCTGTGTTGTCGTGCCTTAGCCTTGTTTCCCCTTACCGTGCCGTTCCTTTCGTTACCCTTGCCTTCCCCTGCTTTCCTTTGCATTCCTTGCCTTCCGTTACTCTTTGCTTGCCTTCCGTGCATTGCCTAGCCTTGCATTGTCGTGCCTTAGCCTTGTTTCCCCTTGCCGTGCCGTGCCTGTTGTTACACTTGCCTTGCCATGCTTTTCCTTGCCTTCCTTTCCTTCCATTACTCTTTCCTTGCCTAGCCGTGCACTGCCTAGCCTTGCGATGTCGTGCATTAGCTTTGCCTCGCCTGACAGTGCCTTGCCTTGCGTTACCCTTTCCTTGCCTTGCCGTGCATTGCCTAGCCCTGCGTTGCCGTTCCTTAGCCTTGTTTCCCCTTGCCGTGCCTTGCCTTTTGTTACACTTGCCTTGCCTTGCTTTGCCTTGCCTTCCTTTCCTTCCGTTACTCTTTCCTTGCCTAGCCGTGCACTGCCTAGCCTTGCGTTGTCGTGCATTAGCCTTGCCTCCCCAAACCGTGCCTTGCCTTGCGTTACCATTTAGTTGCCTTGCCTTGTATTGCCTAGCCGTGCGTTACCGTGCCTTAGTGTTGTTTCCCCTTGCCGTGCCGTTCCTTCCGTTAACCTTGCCTTGCCTTGCATTCCCTTGCCTTCCTTGCGTTCCGTTACTCTTTGCTTGCCTTCCGTGCATTGCCTAGCCTTGCGTTGTCGTGCCTTACCCTTGCCTCGCCTGACCGTGCCTTGCCTTGCGTTACCCTTACCTTGCCTTGCCCTGCATTGCCTAGCCCTGTGTTGTCGTGCCTTAGCCTAGTTTCCCCTTACCGTGCTGTTCCTTTCGTTACCCTTGCCTTCGCCTGCTTTCGCCTGCATTCCTTGCCTTCCGTTACTCTTTGCTTGCCTTCCGTGCATTGCCTAGCCTTGTGTAGTCGTGCCTTAGCCTTGCCTCGCCTGACCGTGCCTTGCCTTGCGTTACCCTTTCCTTGCCTTGAAGTGCATTTCCTAGCCGTTCGTTGTCGTGCCTTAGCCTTGTTTGCCCTTGCCGTGCCGTTCCTTCCGTTACCCTTGCCTTGCTTTCCCTTGCCTTCCTTGCCTTCCGTTACTCTTTGCTTGCCTTCCGTGCATTGCCTAAGCTTGCGTTGTCGTGTCTTAGCCTTTTTTCACCTTGCCATAGCCTTGCTTGCGTTGCCTTGCTTTGCCTTGCCTTCCTTGCCTTCCGTTACTCTTTGCTTGCCTTCCGTGCATTGCCTAGCCTTGCGTGGTCGTGCCTTAGCCTTTTTTCACCTTGCCATAGCCTTGCTTGCGTTGCCTTGCTTTGCCTTGCATTCCTTGCCTTCCGTTACTCTTTGCTTGCCTTCCGTGCATTGGCTAGCCTTGCGTTGTCGTGCCTTAGCCTTGCCTCGCCTGACAGTGCCTTGCCTTGCGTTACCCTTTCCTTGCCTTGCCGTGCACTGCCAAGCCTTGCCTTGTCGTGCATTAGCCTTGCCTTGCCTGACCGTGCCTTGCCTGGCGTTACCCTTTCCTTGCCTTGCCGTGCATTGCCTAGCCGTGCGTTGTCGTGCCTTAGCGTTGTTTCCCCTTGCCGTGCCGTTACTTCCGTTACCCTTGCCTTGCCTTGCTTTCCCTTGCCTTCCTTGGTTTCCGTTACTCTTTGCTTGCCTTCCGTGCATTGCCTAGCCTTGCGCTGTCGTGCATTAGCCTTGCCTTGCCTCACAGTGCCTTGCCTTGCGTTACCTTTTCCTTGGCTGGCCGTGCATTGCCTAGCCGTGCGTTGTGGTGCCTTAGCCTTGTTTCACCTTGCCATAGCCTTGCTTGCATTGCCTTGCCTTCCTTCCATTCCGTTACTCTTTGCTTGCCTTCCGTGCATTGCCTAGCCTTGCGTTGTCGTGCCTTAGCCTTTTTTCACCTTGCCATAGCCTTGCTTGCGTTGCCTTGGTTTGCCTTGCATTCCTTGCCTTCCGTTACTCTTTGCTTGCCTTCCGTGCATTGCCTAGCCTAGCGTTGTCGTGCCTTAGCCTTGCCTCGCCTAACCGTGCCTTGCCTTGCGTTACCCTTTCCTTGCCTGGCCGTGCATTGCTTAGCCTTGCGTTGCCGTACCTTAGCCTTGTTTCCCCTTGCCGTGCCGTGCCTTTTGTTACACTTGCCTTGCCTTGCTTTGCCTTGCCTTCCTTTCCTTCCGTTACTCTTTCCTTGCCTAGCCGTGCACTGCGTAGCCTTGCGTTGTCGTGCATTACCCTTGCCTCGCCTGACCGTGCCTTGCCTTGCGTTACCCTTTCCTTGCCTTGCCGTGCATTGCCTAGCCCTGCGTTGTCGTGCCTTAGCCTTGTTTCCCCTTACCGTGCCGTTCCTTCCGTTACCCTTGCCTTCCCCTGCTTTCCCTTGCCTTCCTTGCCTTCCGTTACTCTTTGCTTGCCTTTCGTGCGTTGCCTAGCCTTGCGTTGTCGTGCCTTAGCCTTGCGTCGCCTGACCGTGCCTTGCCTTGCGTTACCCTTTCCTTGCCTTGCCGTGCATTGCCTAGCCGTGCGTTGCCGTGCCTTAGCCTTGTTTCCCCTTGCCGTGCCGTTCCTTCCGGTAACCTTGCCTTGCCTTGCTTTCCCTTGCCTTCCTTGCATTCCGTTATTCTTTGCTTGCCTTCCGTGCATTGCCTAGCCTTGCGTTGTCGTGCCTTAGCCTTCCCTTGCCTGACCGTGCCTTGCCTTGCGTTAACCTTACCTTGCCTTGCCCTGCATTGCCTAGCCGTTCGTTGTCGTGCCTTAGCCTTGTTTGCCCTTGCCGTGCCGTTCCTTCCGTTACCCTTGCCTTGCTTTCCCTTGCCTTCCTTGGTTTCCGTTACTCTTTGCTTGCCTTCCGTTCATTGCCTAGACTTGCGCTGTCATGCATTAGCCTTGCCTTGCCTCAGAGTGCCTTGCCTTGCGTTACCTTTTCCTTGGCTGGCCGTGCATTGCCTAGTCGTGCGTTGTGGTGCCTTAGCCTTGTTCACCTCCTTGCATTCCGTTATTCTTTGCTTGCCTTCCGTGCATTGCCTAGCCTTGCGTTGTCGTGTCTTGGCCTTTTTTCACCTTGCCATAGCCTTGCTTGCGTTGCCTTGTTTTGCCTTGCCTTCCTTGCCTTCCGTTACTCTTTGCTTGCCTTCCGTGCATTGCCTAGACTTGCGTGGTCGTGCCTTAGCCTTTTTTCACCTTGCCATAGCCTTGCTTGCGTTGCCTTGCTTTGCATTGCATTCCTTGCCTTCCGTTACTCTTTGCTTGCCTTCCGTGCATTGCCTAGACTTGCGTGGTCGTGCCTTAGCCTTTTTTCACCTTGCCATAGCCTTGCTTGCGTTGCCTTGCTTTGCATTGCATTCCTTGCCTTCCATTACTCTTTGCTTGCCTTCCGTGCATTGCCTAGCCTTGCGTGGTCGTGCCTTAGCCTTTTTTCACCTTGCCATACCCTTGCTTGCGTTGCCTTGCTTTGCCTTGCATTCCTTGCCTTCCGTTACTCTTTGCTTGCCTTCCGTGCATTGCCTAGCCTTGCGTTGTCGTGCATTAGCCTAGCCTCCCCAAACCGTGCCTTGCCTTGCGTTACCCTTTCCTTGCCTTGCCTTGCATTGCCTAGCCCTGTGTTGTCGTGCCTTAGCCTTGTTTCCCCTTGCCGTGCCGTTCCTTTCGTTACCCTTGCCTTCCCCTGCTTTCCCTTGCATTCCTTGCCTTCCGTTACTCTTTGCTTGCCTTCCGTGCATTGCCTAGCCTTGCGTTGTCGTGCCTTAGCCTTGCCTCGCCTGACCGTGCTTTCCCATGCGTTACCCTTTCCTTGCCTTGCCGTGCATTGCCTAGCCGTGCGTTGTCGTGCCTTAGCCTTGTTTCCCCTTGCCGTGCCGTTCCTTCCGTTAAACTTGCCTTTCCTTCCTTTCCCTTGCCTTCCTTACCTTCCGTTACTCTTTGCTTGCCTTCCGTGCATTGCCTAGCCTTGCGTTGTCGTGCCTTAGCCTTATCTCGCCTGACCGTGCCTTCCTTTGCTTTAAGCTTTCCTTGCATTGTCGTGCATTGCCTAGCCTTGCGTTGTAGTGCATTAGCCTTGCCTCGCCTGACCGTGCCTTGCCTTGCGTTACCCTTTCCTTGCCCAGCCGTGCATTGCCAAGCCGTGCTTTGTCGTGCCTTAGCCTTGATTCCCCTTGCCGTGGCGTGCCTTTTGTTACACTTGCCTTGCCTGGCTTTGCCTTGCCTTCCTTTCCTTCCGTTACTCTTTCCTTCCCTTGCCGTGCATTGCCTAGCCTTGCATTGTCGTGCCTTATCCTTGCCTCACCTGACCGTGCCTTCCCCTGCGTTACCCTTTCCTTGACTTGCCGTGCATTGCCTAGCCCTGCGTTGTCGTGCCTTAGCCTTGTTACCCCTTGCCGTGCCGTTCCTTCCGTTACACTTGCCTTCCCTTGCTTTCCCTTGCCTTCCTTACGTTCCGTTACTCTTTGCTTGCTTTCCGTGCATTGCCTAGCCTTTCGTTGGCTTTCCTTAGCCTTGCCTCGCCTGACCGTGCTTTCCCATGCGTTACCCTTTCCTTGCCTTGCCGTGCATTGCCCAGCGTGCGTTGTCGTGCCTTAGCCTTGTTTCCCCTTGCCGTGCCGTTCCTTCCGTTACACTTGCCTTTCTTTGCTTTCCCTTGCCTTCCTTACCTTCCGTTACTCTTTGCTTGCCTTCCGTGCATTGCCTAGCCTTGCGTTGTCGTGCCTTAGCCTTATCTCGCCTGACCGTGCCTTCCTTTGCTTTAAGCTTTACTTGCATTGTCGTGCATTGCCTAGCCTTGCGTTGTCGTGCATTAGCCTTGCCTAGCCTCACCGTGCCTTGCCTTGCGTTACTCTTTCCTTGCCTTGCCGTGCATTGCCTAGCCTTGCATTGTCGTGCCTTATCCTTGCCTCACCTGACCGTGCCTTCCCCTGCGTTACCCTTTCCTTGCCTTGCCGTGCATTGCCTAACCCTGCGTTGCCGTGCCTTAGCCTTGTTACCCCTTGCCGTGACGTTCCTTCCGTTACCCTTGCCTTCCCTTGCTTTCCCTTGCCTTCCTTGCGTTCCGTTACTCTTTGCTTGCTTTCCGTGCATTGCCTAGCCTTGCGTTGTCATGCCTTAGCCTTGCATCGCCTGACCGTGCTTTCCCATGCGTTACCCTTTCCTTGCCTTGCCGTGCATTGCCTAGCCGTGCGTTGTCGTGCCTTAGCCTTGTTTCCCCTTGCCGTGCCGTTCCTTCCGTTACACTTGCCTTTCCTTCCTTTCCCTTGCCTTCCTTACCTTCCGTTACTCTTTGCTTGCCTTCCGTGCATTGCCTAGCCTTGCGTTGTTGTGCCTTAGCCTTGCCTCGCCTGAACGTGCTTTCCCATGCGTTACCCTTTCCTTGCCTTGCCGTGCATTGCCTAGCCTGCGTTGCCGTGCCTTAGCCTTGTTTCCCCTTGCCGTGCCGTTCCTTCCGTTACCCTGGCCTGTCCTTCCTTTTCCTTGCCTAGCTTACCTTCCGTTACTCTTTGCTTGCCTTCCTTGAATGTCCTAGCCTTGCGTTGTCGTGCCTTAGCCTTATCTCGCCTGACCTTGCCTTCCTTTGCTTTAAGCTTTCCTTGCATTGTCGTGCATCGCCTAGCCTTGCGTTTTCGTGCATTAGCCTTGCCTAGCCTCACCGTGCCTTTCCTTGCGTTACCCTTTCCTTGCCTTGCCGTGCATTGCCTAGCCGTGCGTTGTCGTGCCTTAGCCTTGTTTCCCCTTGCCGTGCCGTTCCTTCCGTTACACTTGCCTTTCTTTGCTTTCCCTTGCCTTCCTTACCTTCCGTTACTCTTTCCTTGCCTTCCGTGCATTGCCTAGCCTTGCGTTGTCGTGCCTTAGCCTTGCCTCGCCTGAACGTGCTTTCCCATGCGTTACCCTTTCCTTGCCTTGCCGTGCATTGCCTAGCCTACGTTGCCGTGCCTTAGCCTTGTTTCCCCTTGCCGTGCCGTTCCTTCCGTTACCCTTACCTTCCCTTGCTTTCCCTTGCCTTCCTTGCGTTCCGTTACTCTTTGCTTGCTTTCCGTGCATTGCCTAGCCTTCCGTTGTCATACCTTAGCCTTGCCTCGCCTGACCGTGCTTTCCCATGCGTTACCCTTTCCTTGCCTTGCCGTGCATTGCCTAGCCTGCGTTGCCGTGCCTTAGCCTTGTTTATCCTTGCCGTGCCGTTCCTTCCGTTACCCTTGACTTTCCTTGCTTTTCCTTGCCTTGCTTACCTTCCGTTACTCTTTGCTTGCCTTCCGTGCATTGCCTAGCCTTGCGATGTCGTGCCTTAGCCTTATCTCGCCTGACCGTGCCTTCCTTTGCTTTAAGCTTTCCTTGCATTGTCGTGCATTGCCTAGCCTTGCGTTGTCGTGCATTAGCCTTGCCTAGCCTCACCGTGCCTTGCCTTGCGTTACCCTTTCCTTGCCTTGCCGTGCATTGCCTAGCCGTGCGTTGTCGTGCCTTAGCCTTGTTTCCCCTTGCCGTGGCGTGCCTTTTGTTACACTTGCTTTGCCTGGCTTTGCCTTGCCTTCCTTTCCTTCCGTTACTCTTTCCTTGCCTTGCCGTGCATTGCCTAGCCTTGCATTATCGTGCCTTATCCTTGCCTCACCTGACCGTGCCTTCCCCTGCGTTACCCTTTCCTTGCCTTGCCGTGCATTGCCTAGCGTGCGTTGTCGCGCCTTAGCCTTGTTTCCCCTTGCCGTGCCGTTCCTTCCGTTACACTTGCCTTTCCTTGCTTTCCCTTGCCTTCCTTACCTTCCGTTACTCTTTGCTTGCCTTCCGTGCATTGCCTAGCCTTGCGTTGTCGTGCCTTAGCCTTGCCTCGCCTGACCGTGGTTTCCCATGCGTAACCCTTTCCTTGCCTTGCCGTTCATTGCCTAGCGTTCGGTGTCGTGCCTTAGACTTGTTTCCCCTTGCCGTGCCGTTCCTTCCGTTACCCTTGACTTTCCTTGCTTTTCCTTGCCTTGCTTACCTTCCGTTACTCTTTGCTTGCCTTCCCTGAATTGCCTAGCCTTGCGTTGTCGTGCCTTTGCCTTATCTCGCCTGACCTTACCTTCCTTTGCTTTAAGCTTTCCTTGCCTTGCCGTGCATTGCCTAGCCGTGCGTTGTCGTGCCTTAGCCTTGTTTCCCCTTGCCGTGCCGTTCGTTCCGTTACACTTACCTTTCCTTGCTTTCCCTTGCCTTCCTTGCGTTCCGTTACTCTTTGCTTGCTTTCCGTGCATTGCCTAGCCTTGCGTTGTCATGCCTTAGCCTTGCCTCGCCTGACCGTGCTTTCCCATGCGTTACCCTTTCCTTGCCTTGCCGTGCATTGCCTAGCCGTGCGTTGTCGTGCCTTAGCCTTGTTTCGCCTTGCCGTGCCGTTCCTTCCGTTACACTTGCCTTTCCTTGCTTTCCCTTGCCTTCCTTACCTTCCGTTACTCTTTGCTTGCCTTCCCTGAATTTCCTAGCCTTGCGTTGTCGTGCCTTAGCCTTATATCGCCTGACCTTGCCTTCCTTTGCTTTAAGCTTTCCTTGCATTGTCGTGCATCGCCTAGCCTTGCGTTTTCGTGCATTAGCCTTGCCTAGCCTCACCGTGCCTTTCCTTGCGTTACTTTTTGCTTGCCTTGCCGTGCATTGCCTAGCCGTGCGTTGGCTTTCCTTAGCCTTGCCTCGCCTGACCGTGCTTTCCCATGCGTTACCCTTTCCTTGACTTGCCGTTCATTGCCTAGCGTGCGTTGTCGTGCCTTAGCCTTGTTTCCCCTTGCCGTGCCGTTCCTTCCGTTACACTTGCCTTTCTTTGCTTTCCCTTGCCTTCCTTACCTTCCGTTACTCTTTCCTTGCCTTGCCGTGCATTGCCTAGCCTTGCATAGTCGTGCCTTATCCTTGCCTCACCTGACCGTGCCTTCCACTGCGTTACCCTTTCCTTGCCTTGCCGTGCATTGCCTAAACCTGCGTTGCCGTGCCTTAGCCTTGTTACCCCTTGCCGTGCCGTTCCTTCCGTTACCCTTGCCTTCCCTTGCTTTCCCTTGCCTTCCTTGCGTTCCGTTACTCTTTGCTTGCTTTCCGTGCATTGCCTAGCCTTGCGTTGTCATGCCTTAGCCTTGCATCGCCTGACCGTGCTTTCCCTTGCGTTACCCTTTCCTTGCCTTGCCGTGCATTGCCTAGCTGTGCGTTGTCGTGCCTTAGCCTTGTTTCCCCTTGCCGTGCCGTGCCTTCCGTTACCCTTGCCTTTCCTTGCTTTCCCTTGCCTTCCTTGCCTTCCGTTACTCTTTGCTTGCCTTCCGTGCATTGCCTAGCCTTGCGTTGTCGTGCCTTAGCCTTATCTCGCCTGACCGTGCCTTCCTTTGCTTTAAGCTTTCCTTGCATTGTCGTGCATTGCCTAGCCTTGCGTTGTCGTGCATTAGCCTTGCCTCACCTGACCGTGCCTTCCCTTGCGTTACCCTTTCCTTGCCTTGCCGTGCATTGCCTAGCCTTGCGTTGTCGTGCCTTAGCCTTGTTTCCCCTTGCCGTGGCGTGCCTTTTGTTACACTTGCCTTGCCTGGCTTTGCCTTGCCTTCCTTTCCTTCCGTTACTCTTTCCTTGCCTTGCCGTGCATTGCCTAGCCTTGCATTGTCGTGCCTTATCCTTGCCACACCTGACCGTGCCTTCCCCTGCGTTACCCTTTCCTTGACTTGCCGTGCATTGCCTAGCCCTGCGTTGTCGTGCCTTAGCCTTCTTACCCCATGCCGTGCCGTTCCTTCCGTTACACTTGCCTTCCCTTGCTTTCCCTTGCCTTCCTTAGGTTCCGTTACTCTTTGCTTGCTTTCCGTGCATTGCCTAGCCTTGCGTTGTCGTGCCTTAGCCTTGCCTCGCCTGACCGTGCTTTCCCATGCGTTACCCTTTCCTTGCCTTGCCGTTCATTGCCTAGCATTCGGTGTCGTGCCTTAGACTTGTTCCCCCTTGCCGTGCCGTTCCTTCCGTTACCTTGCCATTCCTTGCTTTCCCTTTCCTTCCTTGCATTCCGTTACTCCTTGCTTGCTTTCCGTGCATTGCCTAGCCTTGCGTTGGCTTTCCTTAGCCTTGCCTCGCCTGACCGTGCTTTCCCATGCGTTACCCTTTCCTTGCCTTGCCGTGCATTGCCCAGCGTGCGTTGTCGTGCCTTAGCCTTGTTTCCCCTTGCCGTGCCGTTCCTTCCGTTACACTTGCCTTTCTTTGCTTTCCCTTGCCTTCCTTACCTTCCGTTACTCTTTGCTTGCCTTCCGTGCATTGCCTAGCCTTGCGTTGTCGTGCCTTAGCCTTATCTCGCCTGACCGTGCCTTCCTTTGCTTTAAGCTTTACTTGCATTGTCGTGCATTGCCTAGCCTTGCGTTGTCGTGCATTAGCCTTGCCTAGCCTCACCGTGCCTTGCCTTGCGTTACTCTTTCCTTGCCTTGCCGTGCATTGCCTAGCCTTGCATTGTCGTGCCTTATCCTTGCCTCACCTGACCGTGCCTTCCCCTGCGTTACCCTTTCCTTGCCTTGCCGTGCATTGCCTAACCCTGCGTTGCCGTGCCTTAGCCTTGTTACCCCTTGCCGTGACGTTCCTTCCGTTACCCTTGCCTTCCCTTGCTTTCCCTTGCCTTCCTTGCGTTCCGTTACTCTTTGCTTGCTTTCCGTGCATTGCCTAGCCTTGCGTTGTCATGCCTTAGCCTTGCATCGCCTGACCGTGCTTTCCCATGCGTTACACTTTCCTTGCCTTGCCGTGCATTGCCTAGCCGTGCGTTGTCGTGCCTTAGCCTTGTTTCCCCTTGCCGTGCCGTTCCTTCCGTTACACTTGCCTTTCCTTCCTTTCCCTTGCCTTCCTTACCTTCCGTTACTCTTTGCTTGCCTTCCGTGCATTGCCTAGCCTTGCGTTGTTGTGCCATAGCCTTGCCTCGCCTGAACGTGCTTTCCCATGCGTTACCCTTTCCTTGCCTTGCCGTGCATTGCCTAGCCTGCGTTGCCGTGCCTTAGCCTTGTTTCCCCTTGCCGTGCCGTTCCTTCCGTTACCCTGGCCTTTCCTTCCTTTTCCTTGCCTTGCTTACCTTCCGTTACTCTTTACTTGCCTTCCCTGAATTTCCTAGCCTTGCGTTGTCGTGCCTTAGCCTTATCTCGCCTGACCTTGCCTTCCTTTGCTTTAAGCTTTCCTTGCATTGTCGTGCATCGCCTAGCCATGCGTTTTCGTGCATTAGCCTTCCCTAGCCTCACCGTGCCTTTCCTTGCGTTACCGTTTGCTTGCCTTGCCGTGCATTGCCTAGCCGTGCCTTGTCGTGCCTTAGCCTTGTTTCCCCTTGCCGTGCCGTTCCTTCCATTACCCTGGCCTGTCCTTCCTTTTCCTTGCCTAGCTTACCTTCCGTTACTCTTTGCTTGCCTTCCTTGAATTTCCTAGCCTTGCGTTGTCGTGCCTTAGCCTTATCTCGCCTGACCTTGCCTTCCTTTGCTTTAAGCTTTCCTTGCATTGTCGTGCATCGCCTAGCCTTGCGTTTTCGTGCATTAGCCTTGCCTAGCCTCACCGTGCCTTTCCTTGCGTTACCCTTTCCTTGCCTTGCCGTGCATTGCCTAGCCGTGCGTTGTCGTGCCTTAGCCTTGTTTCCCCTTGCCGTGCCGTTCCTTCCGTTACACTTGCCTTTCTTTGCTTTCCCTTGCCTTCCTTACCTTCCGTTACTCTTTGCTTGCCTTCCGTGCATTGCCTAGCCTTGCGTTGTCGTGCCTTAGCCTTGCCTCGCCTGAACGTGCTTTCCCATGCGTTACCCTTTCCTTGCCTTGCCGTGCATTGCCTAGCCTACGTTGCCGTGCCTTAGCCTTGTTTCCCCTTGCCGTGCCGTTCCTTCCGTTACCCTTACCTTCCCTTGCTTTCCCTTGCCTTCCTTGCGTTCCGTTACTCTTTGCTTGCTTTCCGTGCATTGCCTAGCCTTCCGTTGTCATACCTTAGCCTTGCCTCGCCTGACCGTGCTTTCCCATGCGTTACCCTTTCCTTGCCTTGCCGTGCATTGCCTAGCCTGCGTTGCCGTGCCTTAGCCTTGTTTATCCTTGCCGTGCCGTTCCTTCCGGTACCCTTGACTTTCCTTGCTTTTCCTTGCCTTGCTTACCTTCCGTTACTCTTTGCTTGCCTTCCGTGCATTGCCTAGCCTTGCGATGTCGTGCCTTAGCCTTATCTCGCCTGACCGTGCCTTCCTTTGCTTTAAGCTTTCCTTGCATTGTCGTGCATTGCCTAGCCTTGCGTTGTCGTGCATTAGCCTTGCCTAGCCTCACCGTGCCTTGCCTTGCGTTACCCTTTCCTTGCCTTGCCGTGCATTGCCTAGCCGTGCGTTGTCGTGCCTTAGCCTTGTTTCCCCTTGCCGTGGCGTGCCTTTTGTTACACTTGCCTTGCCTGGCTTTGCCTTGCCTTCCTTTCCTTCCGTTACTCTTTCCTTGCCTTGCCGTGCATTGCCTAGCCTTGCATTGTCGTGCCTTATCCTTGCCTCACCTGACCGTGCCTTCCCCTGCGTTACCCTTTCCTTGCCTTGCCTTGCATTGCCTAGCGTGCGTTGTCGCGCCTTAGCCTTGTTTCCCCTTGCCGTGCCGTTCCTTCCGTTACACTTGCCTTTCCTTGCTTTCCCTTGCCTTCCTTACCTTCCGTTACTCTTTGGTTGCCTTCCGTGCATTGCCTAGCTTTGCGTTGTCGTGCCTTAGCCTTGCCTCGCCTGACCGTGGTTTCCCATGCGTAACCCTTTCCTTGCCTTGCCCTTCATTGCCTAGCGTTCGGTGTCGTGCCTTAGACTTGTTTCCCCTTGCCGTGCCGTTCCTTCCGTTACCCTTGACTTTCCTTGCTTTTCCTTGCCTTGCTTACCTTCCGTTACTCTTTGCTTGCCTTCCCTGAATTGCCTAGCCTTGCGTTGTCGTGCCTTTGCCTTATCTCGCCTGACCTTGCCTTCCTTTGCTTTAAGCTTTCCTTGCCTTGCCGTGCATTGCCTAGCCGTGCGTTGTCGTGCCTTAGCCTTGTTTCCCCTTGCCGTGCCGTTCTTTCCGTTACACTTACCTTTCCTTGCTTTCCCTTGCCTTCCTTGCGTTCCGTTACTCTTTGCTTGCTTTCCGTGCATTGCCTAGCCTTGCGTTGTCATGCCTTAGCCTTGCCTCGCCTGACCGTGCTTTCCCATGCGTTACCCTTTCCTTGCCTTGCCGTGCATTGCCTAGCCGTGCGTTGTCGTGCCTTAGCCTTGTTTCGCCTTGCCGTGCCGTTCCTTCCGTTACACTTGCCTTTCCTTGCTTTCCCTTGCCTTCCTTACATTCCGTTACTCTTTGCTTGCCTTCCCTGAATTTCCTAGCCTTGCGTTGTCGTGCCTTAGCCTTATCTCGCCTGACCGTATCTTCCTTTGCTTTAAGCTTTCCTTGCATTGTCGTGCATTGCCTAGCCTTGCGTTGTCGTGCATTAACCTTGCCTAGCCTCAGCGTGCCTTGCCTTGCGTTACCCTTTCCTTGCCTTGCCGTGCATTTCCTAGCTGTGTGTTTTCGTGGCTTAGCCTTGTTACCCCTTGCCGTGCCCTTCCTTCCGTTACCCTTGCCTTCCCTTGCTTTCCCTTTCCTTCCTTGCATTCCGTTACTCCTTCCTTGCCTTGCCGTGCATTGCCTAGCCTTGCGTTGGCTTTCCTTAGCCTTGCCTCGCCTGACCGTGCTTTCCCATGCGTTACCCTTTCCTTGCCTTGCCGTTCATTGCCTAGCGTGCGTTGTCGTGCCTTAGCCTTGTTTCCCCTTGCCGTGCCGTTCCTTCCGTTACACTTGCCTTTGTTTGCTTTCCCTTGCCTTCCTTACCTTCCGTTACTCTTTCCTTGCCTTGCCGTGCATTGCCTAGCCTTGCATAGTCGTGCCTTATCCTTGCCTCACCTGACCGTGCCTTCCCCTGCGTTACCATTTCCTTGCCTTGCCGTGCATTGCCTAACCCTGCGTTGCCGTGCCTTAGCCTTGTTACCCCTTGCCGTGCCTTTCCTTCCGTTACCCTTGCCTTCCCTTGCTTTCCCTTGCCTTCCTTGCGTTCCGTTACTCTTTGCTTGCTTTCCGTGCATTGCCTAGCCTTGCGTTGTCATGCCTTAGCCTTGCATCGCCTGACCGTGCTTTCCCATGCGTTACCCTTTCCTTGCCTTGCCGTGCATTGCCTAGCCGTGCGTTGTCGTGCCTTAGCCTTGTTTCCCCTTGCCGTGCCGTTCCTTCCTTTACACTTGCCTTTCCTTCCTTTCCCTTGCCTTCCTTACCTTCCGTTACTCTTTGCTTGCCTTCCGTGCATTGCCTAGCCTTGCGTTGTCGTGCCTTAGCCTTATCTCGCCTGACCGTGCCTTCCTTTGCTTTAAGCTTTCCTTGCATTGTCGTGCATTGCCTAGCCTTGCGTTGTCGTGCATTAGCCTTGCCTAGCCTCACCGTGCCTTGCCTTGCGTTACCCTTTCCTTGCCTTGCCGTGCATTGCCTAGCCGTGCTTTGTCGTGCCTTCGCCTTCTTTACCCTTGCCGTGGCGTGCCTTTTGTTACACTTGCCTTGCCTGGCTTTGCCTTGCCTTCCTTTCCTTCCGTTACTCTTTCCTTGCCTTGCCGTGCATTGCCTAGCCTTGCATTGTCGTGCCTTATCCTTGCCTCACCTGACCGTGCCTTCCCCTGCGTTACCCTTTCCTTGACTTGCCGTGCATTGCCTAGCCCTGCGTTGTCGTGCCTTAGCCTTCTTACCCCTTGCCGTGCCGTTCCTTCCGTTACACTTGCCTTCCCTTGCTTTCCCTTGCCTTCCTTAGGTTCCGTTACTCTTTGCTTGCTTTCCGTGCATTGCCTAGCCTTGCGTTGTCGTGCCTTAGCCTTGCCTCGCCTGACCGTGCTTTCCCATGCGTTACCCTTTCCTTGCCTTGCCGTTCATTGCCTAGCATTCGGTGTCGTGCCTTAGACTTGTTCCCCCTTGCCGTGCCGTTCCTTCCGTTACCTTGCCTTTCCTTGCTTTTCCTTGCCTTCCTTACCTTCCGTTACTCTTTGCTTGCCTTCCCTGAATTTCCTAGCCTTGCGTTGTCATGCCTTAGCCTTGCCTCGCCTGACCGTGCTTTCCCATGCGTTACCCTTTCCTTGCCTTTCCGTGCATTGCCTAGCGTGCGTTGTCGTGCCTTAGCCTTGTTTCCCCTTGCCGTGTCGTTCCTTCCGTTACCCTGGCCTTTCCTTCCTTTTCCTTTCCTTGCTTACCTTCCGTTACTCTTTGCTTGCCATCCCTGAATTTCCTAGCCTTGCGTTGTCGTGCCTTAGCCTTATCTCGCCTGACCGTGCCTTCCTTTGCTTTAAGCTTTCCTTGCATTGTCGTGCATCGCCTAGCCTTGCGTTTTCGTGCATTAGCCTTGCCTAGCCTCACCGTGCCTTTCCTTGCGTTACCCTTTCCTTGCCTTGCCGTGCATTGCCTAGCCGTGCGTTGTCGTGCCTTAGCCTTGTTTCCCCTTGCCGTGCCGTTCCTTCCGTTACACTTGCCTTTCTTTGCTTTCCCTTGCCTTCCTTACCTTCCGTTACTCTTTGCTTGCCTTCCGTGCATTGCCTAGCCTTGCGTTGTCGTGCCTTAGCCTTGCCTCGCCTGAACGTGCTTTCCCATGCGTTACCCTTTCCTTGCCTTGCCGTGCATTGCCTAGCCTACGTTGCCGTGCCTTAGCCTTGTTTCCCCTTGCCGTGCCGTTCCTTCCGTTACCCTTACCTTCCCTTGCTTTCCCTTGCCTTCCTTGCGTTCCGTTACTCTTTGCTTGCTTTCCGTGCATTGCCTAGCCTTCCGTTGTCATACCTTAGCCTTGCCTCGCCTGACCGTGCTTTCCCATGCGTTACCCTTTCCTTGCCTTGCCGTGCATTGCCTAGCCTGCGTTGCCGTGCCTTAGCCTTGTTTATCCTTGCCGTGCCGTTCCTTCCGTTACCCTTGACTTTCCTTGCTTTTCCTTGCCTTGCTTACCTTCCGTTACTCTTTGCTTGCCTTCCGTGCATTGCCTAGCCTTGCGTTGTCGTGCCTTAGCCTTATCTCGCCTGACCGTGCCTTCCTTTGCTTTAAGCTTTCCTTGCATTGTCGTGCATTGCCTAGCCTTGCGTTGTCGTGCATTAGCCTTGCCTAGCCTCACCGTGCCTTGCCTTGCGTTACCCTTTCCTTGCATTGCCGTGCATTGCCTAGCCGTGCGTTGTCGTGCCTTAGCCTTGTTTCCCCTTGCCGTGGCGTGCCTTTTCTTACACTTGCCTTGCCTGGCTTTGCCTTGCCTTCCTTTCCTTCCGTTACTCTTTCCTTGCCTTGCCGTGCATTGCCTAGCCTTGCATTGTCGTGCCTTATCCTTGCCTCACCTGACCGTGCCTTCCCCTGCGTTACCCTTTCCTTGCCTTGCCGTGCATTGCCTAGCGGGCGTTGTCGCGCCTTAGCCTTGTTTCCCCTTGCCGTGCCGTTCCTTCCGTTACACTTGCCTTTCCTTGCTTTCCCTTGCCTTCCTTACCTTCCGTTACTCTTTGCTTGCCTTCCGTGCATTGCCTAGCCTTGCGTTGTCGTGCCTTAGCCTTGCCTCGCCTGACCGTGGTTTCCCATGCGTAACCCTTTCCTTGCCTTGCCGTTCATTGCCTAGCGTTCGGTGTCGTGCCTTAGACTTGTTTCCCCTTGCCGTGCCGTTCCTTCCGTTACCCTTGACTTTCCTTGCTTTTCCTTGCCTTGCTTACCTTCCGTTACTCTTTGCTTGCCTCCCTGAATTGCCTAGCCTTGCGTTGTCGTGCCTTTGCCTTATCTCGCCTGACCTTGCCTTCCTTTGCTTTAAGCTTTCCTTGCCTTGCCGTGCATTGCCTAGCCGTGCGTTGTCGTGCCTTAGCCTTGTTTCCCCTTGCCGTGCCGTTCGTTCCGTTACACTTACCTTTCCTTGCTTTCCCTTGCCTTCCTTGCGTTCCGTTACTCTTTGCTTGCTTTCCGTGCATTGCCTAGCCTTGCGTTGTCATGCCTTAGCCTTGCCTCGCCTGACCGTGCTTTCCCATGCGTTACCCTTTCCTTGCCTTGCCGTGCATTGCCTAGCCGTGCGTTGTCGTGCCTTAGCCTTGTTTCGCCTTGCCGTGCCGTT
This sequence comes from Macrotis lagotis, assembly GCF_037893015.1. NCBI lineage: Eukaryota > Metazoa > Chordata > Mammalia > Peramelemorphia > Peramelidae > Macrotis > Macrotis lagotis. The sequence goes on from NW_027422024.1 coordinate 122,348, forward strand.
CCTTCCGTTACACTTGCCTTTCCTTGCTTTCCCTTGCCTTCCTTACATTCCGTTACTCTTTGCTTGCCTTCCCTGAATTTCCTAGCCTTGCGTTGTCGTGCCTTAGCCTTATCTCGCCTGACCTTGCCTTCCTTTGCTTTAAGCTTTCCTTGCATTGTCGTGCATCGCCTAGCCTTGCGTTTTCGTGCATTAGCCTTCCCTAGCCTCACCGTGCCTTTCCTTGCGTTACTTTTTGCTTGCCTTGCCGTGCATTGCCTAGCCGTGCGTTGTCGTGCCTTAGCCTTGTTTCCCCTTGCCGTGCCGTTCCTTCCGTTTCACTTGCCTTTCTTTGCTTTCCCTTTCCTTCCGTATCTTCCGTTATTCTTGGCTTGCCTTCCGTGCATTGCCTAGCCTTGGGTTGTCGTGCCTTAGCCTTGCCTCGCCTGACCATGCTTTCCCATGCGTTACCCTTTCCTTGCCTTGCCGTGCATTGCCTAGCGTCCGTTGTCGTGCCTTAGCCTTTTTTCCCCTTGCCGTGATGTTCCTTCCGTTACCATTGCCTTTCCTTGCTTTCCCTTGCCTTCCTTACCTTCCGTTATTCTTTGCTTGCCTTCCGTGCATTGCCTAGCCTTGCGTTGTCGTGCCTTAGCCTTGCCTCGCCTGACCGTGCTTTCCCATGCGTTACCCTTTCCTTGCCTTGCCGTGCATTGCCTAGCGTCCGTTGTCGTGCCTTAGCCTTTTTTCCCCTTGCCGTGATGTTCCTTCCGTTACCATTGCCTTTCCTTGCTTTCCCTTGCCTTCCTTACCTTCCGTTACTCTTTGCTTGCCTTCCGTTCATTGCCTAGCCTTGCGTTGTCGTGCCTTAGCCTTATCTCGCCTGACCGTACCTTCCTTTGCTTTAAGCTTTCCTTGAATTGTCGTGCATTGCCTAGCCTTGCGTTGTCGTGCATTAACCTTGCCTAGCCTCAGCGTGCCTTGCCTTGCGTTACCCTTTCCTTGCCTTGCCGTGCATTTCCTAGCTGTGTGTTTTCGTGCCTTAGCCTTGTTACCCCTTGCCGTGCCCTTCCTTCCGTTACCCTTGCCTTCCCTTGCTTTCCCTTTCCTTCCTTGCATTCCGTTACTCCTTGCTTGCTTTCCGTGCATTGCCTAGCCTTGCGTTGGCTTTCCTTAGCCTTGCCTCGCCTGACCGTGCTTTCCCATGCGTTACCCTTTCCTTGACTTGCCGTTCATTGCCTAGCGTGCGTTGTCGTGCCTTAGCCTTGTTTCCCCTTGCCGTGCCGTTCCTTCCGTTACACTTGCCTTTCTTTGCTTTCCCTTGCGTTCCTTACCTTCCGTTACTCTTTCCTTGCCTTGCCGTGCATTGCCTAGCCTTGCATAGTCGTGCCTTATCCTTGCCTCACCTGACCGTGCCTTCCACTGCGTTACCCTTTCCTTGCCTTGCCGTGCATTGCCTAACCCTGCGTTGCCGTGCCTTAGCCTTGTTACCCCTTGCCGTGCCGTTCCTTCCGTTACCCTTGCCTTCCCTTGCTTTCCCTTGCCTTCCTTGCGTTCCGTTACTCTTTGCTTGCTTTCCGTGCATTGCCTAGCCTTGCGTTGTCATGCCTTAGCCTTGCATCGCCTGACCGTGCTTTCCCATGCGTTACCCTTTCCTTGCCTTGCCGTGCATTGCCTAGCCGTGCGTTGTCGTGCCTTAGCCTTGTTTCCCCTTGCCGTGCCGTTCCTTCCGTTACACTTGCCTTTCCTTCCTTTCCCTTGCCTTCCTTACCTTCCGTTACTCTTTGCTTGCCTTCCGTGCATTGCCTAGCCTTGCGTTGTCGTACCTTAGCCTTATCTCGCCTGACCGTGCCTTCCTTTGCTTTAAGCTTTCCTTGCATTGTCGTGCATTGCCTAGCCGTGCGTTGTCGTGCATTAGCCTTGCCTTGCCTCACCGTGCCTTGCCTTGCGTTACCCTTTCCTTACCTTGCCGTGCCTTGCCTAGCCGTGCTTTGTCGTGCCTTAGCCTTGTTTCCCCTTGCCGTGGCGTGCCTTTTGTTACACTTCCCTTGCCTGGCTTTGCCTTGCCTTCCTTTCCTTCCGTTACTCTTTCCTTGCCTTGCCGTGCATTGCCTAGCCTTGCATTTTCGTGCCTTATCCTTGCCTCACCTGACCGTGCCTTCCCCTGCGTTACCCTTTCCTTGAATTGCCGTGCATTGCCTAGCCCTGCGTTGTCGTGCCTTAGCCTTCTTACCCCTTGCCGTGCCGTTCCTTCCGTTACACTTGCCTTCCCTTGCTTTCCCTTGCCTTCCTTAGGTTCCGTTACACTTTGCTTGCTTTCCGTGCATTGCCTAGCCTTGCGTTGTCGTGCCTTAGCCTTGCCTCGCCTGACCGTGCTTTCCCATGCGTTACCCTTTCCTTGCCTTGCCGTTCATTGCCTAGCATTCGGTGTCGTGCCTTAGACTTGTTCCCCCTTGCCGTGCCGTTCCTTCCGTTACCTTGCCTTTCCTTGCTTTCCCTTTCCTTCCTTGCATTCCGTTACTCCTTGCTTGCTTTCCGTGCATTGCCTAGCCTTGCGTTGGCTTTCCTTAGCCTTGCCTCGCCTGACCGCGCTTTCCCATGCGTTACCCTTTCCTTGCCTTGCCGTGCATTGCCCAGCGTGCGTTGTCGTGCCTTAGCCTTGTTTCCCCTTGCCGTGCCGTTCCTTCCGTTACACTTGCCTTTCTTTGCTTTCCCTTGCCTTCCTTACCTTCCGTTACTCTTTGCTTGCCTTCCGTGCATTGCCTAGCCTTGCGTTGTCGTGCCTTAGCCTTATCTCGCCTGACCGTGCCTTCCTTTGCTTTAAGCTTTACTTGCATTGTCGTGCATTGCCTAGCCTTGCGTTGTCGTGCATTAGCCTTGCCTAGCCTCACCGTGCCTTGACTTGAGTTACCCTTTCCTTGCCTTGCCGTGCATTTCCTAGCCGTGTGTTGTCGTGCCTTAGCCTTGTTTCCCCTTGCCGTTGCGTGCCTTTTGTTACACTTGCCTTGCCTGGCTTTGCCTTGCATTCCTTTCCTTCCGTAACTCTTTCCTTGCCTTGCCGTGCATTGCCTAGCCCTGCGTTGTCGTGCCTTAGCCTTGTTACGCCTTGCCGTGCCGTTCCTTCCGTTACCCTTGCCTTCCCTTGCTTTCCCTTGCCTTCCTTGCGTTCCGTTACTCTTTGCTTGCTTTCCGTGCATTGCCTAGCCTTGCGTTGTCGTGCCTTAGCCTTATCTCGCCTGACCGTGCCTTCCTTTGCTTTAAGCTTTACTTGCATTGTCGTGCATTGCCTAGCCTTGCGTTGTCGTGCATTAGCCTTGCCTAGCCTCACCGTGCCTTGCCTTGCGTTACTCTTTCCTTGCCTTGCCGTGCATTGCCTAGCCTTGCATTGTCGTGCCTTATCCTTGCCTCACCTGACCGTGCCTTCCCCTGCGTTACCCTTTCCTTGCCTTGCCGTGCATTGCCTAACCCTGCGTTGCCGTGCCTTAGCCTTGTTACCCCTTGCCGTGACGTTCCTTCCGTTACCCTTGCCTTCCCTTGCTTTCCCTTGCCTTCCTTGCGTTCCGTTACTCTTTGCTTGCTTTCCGTGCATTGCCTAGCCTTGCGTTGTCATGCCTTAGCCTTGCATCGCCTGACCGTGCTTTCCCATGCGTTACCCTTTCCTTGCCTTTCCGTGCATTGCCTAGCCGTGCGTTGTCGTGCCTTAGCCTTGTTTCCCCTTGCCGTGCCGTTCCTTCCGTTACACTTGCCTTTCCTTCCTTTCCCTTGCCTTCCTTACCTTCCGTTACTCTTTGCTTGCCTTCCGTGCATTGCCTAGCCTTGCGTTGTTGTGCCTTAGCCTTGCCTCGCCTGAACGTGCTTTCCCATGCGTTACCCTTTCCTTGCCTTGCCGTGCATTGCCTAGCCTGCGTTGCCGTGCCTTAGCCTTGTTTCCCCTTGCCGTGCCGTTCCTTCCATTACCCTGGCCTTTCCTTCCTTTTCCTTGCCTTGCTTACCTTCCGTTACTCTTTACTTGCCTTCCCTGAATTTCCTAGCCTTGCGTTGTCGTGCCTTAGCCTTATCTCGCCTGACCTTGCCTTCCTTTGCTTTAAGCTTTCCTTGCATTGTCGTGCATCGCCTAGCCATGCGTTTTCGTGCATTAGCCTTGCCTAGCATCACCGTGCCTTTGCTTGCGTTACCGTTTGCTTGCCTTGCCGTGCATTGCCTAGCCGTGCCTTGTCGTGCCTTAGCCTTGTTTCCCCTTGCCGTGCCGTTCCTTCCGTTACACTTGCCTTTCTTTGCTTTCCCTTTCCTTCCTTACCTTCCGTTTCTCTTTGCTTGCCTTCCGTGCATTGCCTAGCCTTGGGTTGTCGTGCCTTAGCCTTGCCTCGCCTGACCGTGCTTTCCCATGCGTTACCCTTTCCTTGCCTTGCCGTGCATTGCCTAGCGTGCGTTGTCGTGCCTTAGCCTTGTTTCCCCTTGCCGTGCCGTTCCTTCCGTTACCATTGCCTTTCCTTGCTTTCCCTTGCCTTCCTTACCTTCCGTTACTCTTTGCTTGCCTTCCGTGCATTGCCTAGCCTTGCGTTGTCGTGCCTTAGCCTTATCTCGCCTGACCGTGCCTTCCTTTGCTTTAAGCTTTCCTTGCATTGTCGTGCATTGCCTAGCCTTGCGTTGTCGTGCATTAACCTTGCCTAGCCTCACCGTGCCTTGCCTTGCGTTACCCTTTCCTTGCTTTGCCGTGCATTTCCTAGCCGTGTGTTGTCGTGCCTTAGCCTTGTTACCCCTTGCCGTACCGTTCCTTCCGTTACCCTTGCCTTCCCTTGCTTTCCCTTTCCTTCCTTGCATTCCGTTACTCCTTGCTTGCTTTCCGTGCATTGCCTAGCCTTGCGTTGGCTTTCCTTAGCCTTACCTCGCCTGACCGTGCTTTCCCATGCGTTACCCTTTCCTTGCCTTGCCGTGCATTGCCTAGCGTGCGTTGTCGTGCCTTAGCCTTGTTTCCGCTTGCCGTGCCGTTCCTTGCGTTACAGTTGCCTTCCCTTGCTTTCCCTTGCCTTCCTTGCGTTCCGTTACTCTTTGCTTGCTTTCCGTGCATTGCCTAGCCTTGCGTTGTCGTGCCTTAGCCTTGCCTCGCCTGACCGTGCTTTCCCATGCGTTACCCTTTCCTTGCCTTGCCGTGCATTGCCTAGCGTGCGTTGTCGTGCCTTAGCCTTGTTTCCCCTTGCCGTGCCGTTCCTTCCGTTACACTTGCCTTTCTTTGCTTTCCCTTGACTTCCTTACCTTCCGTTACTCTTTGCTTGCCTTCCGTGCATTGCCTAGCCTTGCGTTGTCGTGCCTTAGCCTTATCTCGCCTGACCGTGCCTTCCTTTGCTTTAAGCTTTACTTGCATTGTCGTGCATTGCCTAGCCTTGCGTTGTCGTGCATTAGCCTTGCCTAGCCTCACCGTGCCTTGCCTTGCGTTACCCTTTCCTTGCCTTGCCGTGCATTTCCTAGCCGTGTGTTGTCGTGCCTTAGCCTTGTTTCCCCTTGCCGTTGCGTGCCTTTTGTTACACTTGCCTTGCCTGGCTTTGCCTTGCCTTCCTTTCCTTCCGTTACTCTTTCCTTGCCTTGCCGTGCATTGCCTAGCCCTGCGTTGTCGTGCCTTAGCCTTGTTACCCCTTGCCGTGCCGTTCCTTCCGTTACCCTTGCCTTCCCTTGCTTTCCCTTAACTTCCTTGCGTTCCGTTACTCTTTGCTTGCTTTCCGTGCATTGCCTAGCCTTGCGTTGTCGTGCCTTAGCCTTATCTCGCCTGACCGTGCCTTCTTTTGCTTTAAGCTTTACTTGCATTGTCGTGCATTGCCTAGCCTTGCGTTGTCGTGCATTAGCCTTGCCTAGGCTCACCGTGCCTTGCCTTGCGTTACTCTTTCCTTGCCTTGCCGTGCATTGCCTAGCCTTGCATTGTCGTGCCTTATCCTTGCCTCACCTGACCGTGCCTTCCCCTGCGTTACCCTTTCCTTGCCTTGCCGTGCATTGCCTAACCCTGCGTTGCCGTGCCTTAGCCTTGTTACCCCTTGCCGTGACGTTCCTTCCGTTACCCTTGCCTTCCCTTGCTTTCCCTTGCCTTCCTTGCGTTCCGTTACTCTTTGCTTGCTTTCCGTGCATTGCCTAGCCTTGCGTTGTCATGCCTTTGCCTTGCATCGCCTGACCGTGCTTTCCCATGCGTTACCCTTTCCTTGCCTTGCCGTGCATTGCCTAGCCGTGCGTTGTCGTGCCTTAGCCTTGTTTCCCCTTGCCGTGCCGTTCCTTCCGTTACACTTGCCTTTCCTTCCTTTCCCTTGCCTTCCTTACCTTCCGTTACTCTTTGCTTGCCTTCCGTGCATTGCCTAGCCTTGCGTTGTTGTGCCTTAGCCTTGCCTCGCCTGAACGTGCTTTCCCATGCGTTACCCTTTCCTTGCCTTGCCGTGCATTGCCTAGCCTGCGTTGCCGTGCCTTAGCCTTGTTTCCCCTTGCCGTGCCGTTCCTTCCGTTACCCTGGCCTTTCCTTCCTTTTCCTTGCCTTGCTTACCTTCCGTTACTCTTTACTTGCCTTCCCTGAATTTCCTAGCCTTGCGTTGTCGTGCCTTAGCCTTATCTCGCCTGACCTTGCCTTCCTTTGCTTTAAGCTTTCCTTGCATTGTCGTGCATCGCCTAGCCATGCGTTTTCGTGCATTAGCCTTCCCCAGCCTCACCGTGCCTTTCCTTGCGTTACCGTTTGCTTGCCTTGCCGTGCATTGCCTAGCCGTGCCTTGTCGTGCCTTAGCCTTGTTTCCCCTTGCCGTGCCGTTCCTTCCGTTACCCTGGCCTGTCCTTCCTTTTCCTTGCCTAGCTTACCTTCCGTTACTCTTTGCTTGCCTTCCTTGAATTTCCTAGCCTTGCGTTGTCGTGCCTTAGCCTTGTTTCCCCTTGCCGTGGCGTGCCTTGCCTTCCTTTCCTTCCGTTACTCTTTCCTTGCCTTGCCGTGCATTGCCTAGCCTTGCATTGTCGTGCCTTATCCTTGCCTCACCTGACCGTGCCTTCCCCTGCGTTACCCTTTCCTTGCCTTGCCTTGCATTGCCTAGCGTGCGTTGTCGTGCCTTAGCCTTGTTTCCCCTTGCCGTGCCGTTCCTTCCGTTACACTTGCCTTTCCTTGCTTTCCCTTGCCTTCCTTACCTTCCGTTACTCTTTGGTTGCCTTCCGTGCATTGCCTAGCCTTGCGTTGTCGTGCCTTAGCCTTGCCTCGCCTGACCGTGGTTTCCCATGCGTAACCCTTTCCTTGCCTTGCCGTTCATTGCCTAGCGTTCGGTGTCGTGCCTTAGACTTGTTTCCCCTTGCCGTGCCGTTCCTTCCGTTACCCTTGACTTTCCTTGCTTTTCCTTGCCTTGCTTACCTTCCGTTACTCTTTGCTTGCCTTCCCTGAATTGCCTAGCCTTGCGTTGTCGTGCCTTTGCCTTATCTCGCCTGACCTTGCCTTCCTTTGCTTTAAGCTTTCCTTGCCTTGCCGTGCATTGCCTAGCCGTGCGTTGTCGTGCCTTAGCCTTGTTTCCCCTTGCCGTGCCGTTCTTTCCGTTACACTTACCTTTCCTTGCTTTCCCTTGCCTTCCTTGCGTTCCGTTACTCTTTGCTTGCTTTCCGTGCATTGCCTAGCCTTGCGTTGTCATGCCTTAGCCTTGCCTCGCCTGACCGTGCTTTCCCATGCGTTACCCTTTCCTTGCCTTGCCGTGCATTGCCTAGCCGTGCGTTGTCGTGCCTTAGCCTTGTTTCGCCTTGCCGTGCCGTTCCTTCCGTTACACTTGCCTTTCCTTGCTTTCCCTTGCCTTCCTTATATTCCGTTACTCTTTGCTTGCCTTCCCTGAATTTCCTAGCCTTGCGTTGTCGTGCCTTAGCCTTATCTCGCCTGACCTTGCCTTCCTTTGCTTTAAGCTTTCCTTGCATTGTCGTGCATCGCCTAGCCTTGCGTTTTCGTGCATTAGCCTTGCCTAGCCTCACCGTGCCTTTCCTTGCGTTACTTTTTGCTTGCCTTGCCGTGCATTGCCTAGCCGTGCGTTGTCGTGCCTTAGCCTTGTTTCCCCTTGCCGTGCCGTTCCTTCCGTTTCACTTGCCTTTCTTTGCTTTCGCTTTCCTTCCTTATCTTCCGTTACTCTTGGCTTGCCTTCCGTGCATTGCCTAGCCTTGGGTTGTCGTGCCTTAGCCTTGCCTCGCCTGACCATGCTTTCCCATGCGTTACCCTTTCCTTGCCTTGCCGTGCATTGCCTAGCGTCCGTTGTCGTGCCTTAGCCTTTTTTCCCCTTGCCGTGATGTTCCTTCCGTTACCATTGCCTTTCCTTGCTTTCCCTTGCCTTCCTTACCTTCCGTTACTCTTTGCTTGCCTTCCGTGCATTGCCTAGCCTTGCGTTGTCGTGCCTTAGCCTTATCTCGCCTGACAGTATCTTCCTTTGCTTTAAGCTTTCCTTGCATTGTCGTGCATTGCCTAGCCTTGCGTTGTCGTGCATTAACCTTGCCTAGCCTCACCGTGCCTTGCCTTGCGTTACCCTTTCCTTGCTTTGCCGTGCATTTCCTAGCCGTGTGTTGTCGTGCCTTAGCCTTGTTACCACTTGCCGTACCGTTCCTTCCGTTACCCTTGCCTTCCCTTGCTTTCCCTTTCCTTCCTTGCATTCCGTTACTCCTTGCTTGCTTTCCGTGCATTGCCTAGCCTTGCGTTGGCTTTCCTTAGCCTTACCTCGCCTGACCGTGCTTTCCCATGCGTTACCCTTTCCTTGCCTTGCCGTGCATTGCCTAGCGTGCGTTGTCGTGCCTTAGCCTTGTTTCGCCTTGCCGTGCCGTTCCTTCCGTTACACTTGCCTTTCCTTGCTTTCCCTTGCCTTCCTTATATTCCGTTACTCTTTGCTTGCCTTCCCTGAATTTCCTAGCCTTGCGTTGTCGTGCCTTAGCCTTATCTCGCCTGACCTTGCCTTCCTTTGCTTTAAGCTTTCCTTGCATTGTCGTGCATCGCCTAGCCTTGCGTTTTCGTGCATTAGCCTTGCCTAGCCTCACCGTGCCTTTCCTTGCGTTACTTTTTGCTTGCCTTGCCGTGCATTGCCTAGCCGTGCGTTGTCGTGCCTTAGCCTTGTTTCCCCTTGCCGTGCCGTTCCTTCCGTTTCACTTGCCTTTCTTTGCTTTCGCTTTCCTTCCTTATCTTCCGTTACTCTTGGCTTGCCTTCCGTGCATTGCCTAGCCTTGGGTTGTCGTGCCTTAGCCTTGCCTCGCCTGACCATGCTTTCCCATGCGTTACCCTTTCCTTGCCTTGCCGTGCATTGCCTAGCGTCCGTTGTCGTGCCTTAGCCTTTTTTCCCCTTGCCGTGATGTTCCTTCCGTTACCATTGCCTTTCCTTGCTTTCCCTTGCCTTCCTTACCTTCCGTTACTCTTTGCTTGCCTTCCGTGCATTGCCTAGCCTTGCGTTGTCGTGCCTTAGCCTTATCTCGCCTGACAGTATCTTCCTTTGCTTTAAGCTTTCCTTGCATTGTCGTGCATTGCCTAGCCTTGCGTTGTCGTGCATTAACCTTGCCTAGCCTCACCGTGCCTTGCCTTGCGTTACCCTTTCCTTGCTTTGCCGTGCATTTCCTAGCCGTGTGTTGTCGTGCCTTAGCCTTGTTACCACTTGCCGTACCGTTCCTTCCGTTACCCTTGCCTTCCCTTGCTTTCCCTTTCCTTCCTTGCATTCCGTTACTCCTTGCTTGCTTTCCGTGCATTGCCTAGCCTTGCGTTGGCTTTCCTTAGCCTTACCTCGCCTGACCGTGCTTTCCCATGCGTTACCCTTTCCTTGCCTTCCCGTGCATTGCCTAGCGTGCGTTGTCGTGCCTTAGCCTTGTTTCCCCTTGCCGTGCCGTTCCTTCCGTTACACTTGCCTTCCCTTGCTTTCCCTTGCCTTCCTTGCGTTCCGTTACACTTTGCTTGCTTTCCGTGCATTGCCTAGCCTTGCGTTGTCGTGCCTTAGCCTTGCCTCACCTGACCGTGCCTTCCCCTGCGTTACCCTTTCCTTGCCTTGCCGTGCATTGCCTAGCGTTCGGTGTCGTGCCTTAGCCTTGTTTCCCCTTGCCGTGCCGTTCCTTCCGTTACACTTGCCTTTCCTTGCTTTCCCTTTCCTTCCTTGCATTCCGTTACTCCTTGCTTGCTTTCCGTGCATTGCCTAGCCTTGCGTTGTCATGCCTTAGCCTTGCCTCGCCTGACCGTGCTTTCCCATGCGTTACCCTTTCCTTGCCTTGCCGTGCATTGCCCAGCGTGCGTTGTCGTGCCTTAGCCTTGTTTCCCCTTGCCGTGCCGTTCCTTCCGTTACACTTGCCTTTCTTTGCTTTCCCTTGCCTTCCTTACCTTCCGTTACTCTTTGCTTGCCTTCCGTGCATTGCCTAGCCTTGCGTTGTCGTGCCTTAGCCTTGCCTCGCCTGAACGTGCTTTCCCATGCGTTACCCTTTCCTTGCCTTGCCGTGCATTGCCCAGCCTGCGTTGCCGTGCCTTAGCATTGTTTCCCCTTGCCGTGCAGTTCCTTCCGTTACCCTTGCCTTGCCTTGCTTTTCCTTGCCTTGCTTACCTTCCGTTACTCTTTGCTTCCCTTCCCTGCATTGCCTAGCCTTGCGTTGTCGTGCCTTAGCCTTATCTCGCCTGACCGTGCCTTCCTTTGCTTTAAGCTTTCCTTGCATTGTCGTCCATTGCCTAGCCTTGCGTTGTCGTGAATTAGCCTTGCCTAGCCTCACCGTGCCTTGCCTTGCGTTACCCTTTCCTTGCCTTGCCGTGCATTGCCTAGCCGTGCGTTGTCGTGCCTTAGCCTTGTTTCCCCTTGCCCTGGCGTGCCTTTTGTTACACTTGCCTTTCCTGGCTTTGACTTGCCTTCCTTTCCTTCCGTTACTCTTTCCTTGCTTTGCCGTGCATTGCCTAGACCTGCGTTGCCGTGCCTTAGCCTTGATACCCCTTGCCGTGCCGTTCCTTCCGTTACCCTTGCCTTCCCTTGCTTTCCCTTGCCTTCCTTGCGTTCCCTTACTCTTTGCTTGCTTTCCGTGCATTGCCTAGCCTTGCGTTGTCATGCCTTAGCCTTGCATCGCCTGACCGTGCTTTCCCATGCATTACACTTTCCTTGCCTTGCCGTGCATTGCCTAGCCCTGCGTTGCCGTGCCTTAGCCTTGTTACCCCTTGCAGTGCCGTTCCTTCCGTTACCCTTGCCTTCCCTTGCTTTCCCTTGCCTTCCTTGCGTTCCGTTACTCTTTGCTTGCTTTCCGTGCATTGCCTAGCCTTGCGTTGTCATGCCTTACCCTTGCATCGCCTGACCGTGCTTTCCCATGCGTTACCCTTTCCTTGCCTTTCCGTGCATTGCCTAGCCGTGCGTTGTCGTGCCTTAGCCTTGTTTCCCCTTGCCGTGGCGTGCCTTTTGTTACACTTGCCTTTCCTGGCTTTGAATTGCCTTCCTTTCCTTCCGTTACTCTTTCCTTGCCTTGCCGTGCATTGCCTAGCCTTGCATTGTCGTGCCTTATCCTTGCCTCACCTGACGGTGCCTTCCCCTGCGTTACCCTTTCCTTGCCTTGCCGTGCATTGCCTAGCCCTGCGTTGCCGTGCCTTAGCCTTGTTACCCCTTACCGTGCCGTTCCTTCCGTTACCCTTGCCTTCCCTTGCTTTCCCTTGCCTTCCTTGCGTTCCGTTACTCTTTGCTTGCTTTCCGTGCATTGCCTAGCCTTGCGTTGTCATGCCTTAGCCTTGCATCGCCTGACCGTGCTTTCCCATGCGTTAGCCTTTCCTTGCCTTTCCGTGCATTGCCTAGCCGTGCGTTGTCCTGCCTTAGCCTTGTTTGCCCTTGCCGTGCCGTTCCTTCCGTTACACTTGCGTTTCCTTCCTTTCCCTTGCCTTCCTTACCTTCCGTTACTCTTTGCTTGCCTTCCGTGCATTGCCTAGCCTTGCGTTGTCGTGCCTTAGCGTTGCCTCACCTGACCGTGCTTTCAAATGCGTTACCCTTTCCTTGCCTTGCCGTTCATTGCCTAGCGTTCGGTGTCGTGCCTTAGACTTGTTTCCCCTTGCCGTGCCGTTCCTACCGTTACCCTGGCCTTTCCTTCCTTTTCCTTGCCTTACTTACCTTCCGTTACTCTTTGCTTGCCTTCCCTGAATTTCCTAGCCTTGCGTTGTCGTGCCTTAGCCTTATCTCGCCTGACCTTGCCTTCCTTTGCTTTAAGCTTTCCTTGCATTGTCGTGCATCGCCTAGCCTTGCGTTTTCGTGCATTAGCCTTGCCTAGCCTCACCGTGCCTTTCCTTGCGTTACCTTTTGATTGCCTTGCCGTGCATTGCCTAGCCGTGCGTTCTCGTGCCTTAGCCTTGTTTCCCCTTGCCGTGCCGTTCCTTCCGTTACACTTGCCTTTCTTTGCTTTCCCTTTCCTTCCTTACCTTCCGTTTCTCTTTGCTTGCCTTCCGTGCATTGCCTAGCCTTGGGTTGTCGTGCCTTAGCCTTGCCTCGCCTGACCGTGCTTTCCCATGCGTTACCCTTACCTTGCCTTGCCGTGCATTGCCTAGCCTTGCGTTGTCGTGCATTAACCTTGCCTAGCCTCACCGTGCCTTGCCTTGCGTTACCCTTTCCTTGCCTTGCCGTGCATTTCCTAGCCGTGTGTGGTCGTGCCTTAGCCTTGTTACCCCTTGCCGTGCCGTTCCTTCCGTTACCCTTACCTTCCCTTGCTTTCGCTTTCCTTCCTTGCATTCCGTTACTCCTTGCTTGCTTTCCGTGCATTGCCTAGCCTTGCGTTGGCTTTCCTTAGCCTTGCCTCGCCTGACCGTGCTTTCCCATGCGTTACCCTTTCCTTGCCTTGCCGTGCATTGCCTAGCGTGCGTTGTCGTGCCTTAGCCTTGTTTCCCCTTGCCATGGCTTTCCTTCCGTTACACTTGCCTTTCTTTGCTTTCCCTTGCCTTCCTTACCTTCCGTTACTCTTTGCTTGCCTTCCGTGCATTGCCAAGCCTTGCGTTGTCGTGCCTTAGCCTTATCTCGCCTGACCGTGCCTTCCTTTGCTTTAAGCTTTACTTGCATTGTCGTGCATTGCCTAGCCTTGCGTTGTCGTGCATTAGCCTTGCCTAGCCTCACCGTGCCTTGCCTTGCGTTACCCTTTCCTTGCCTTGCCGTGCATTTCCTAGCCGTGTGTTGTCGTGCCTTAGACTTGTTTCCCCTTGCCGTTGCGTGCCTTTTGTTACACTTGCCTTGCCTGGCTTTGCCTTGCCTTCCTTTCCTTCCGTTACTCTTTGCTTGTCTTGCCGTGCATTGCCTAGCCCTGCGTTGTCGTGCCTTAGCCTTGTTACCCCTTGCCGTGCCGTTCCTTCCGTTACCCTTGCCTTCCCTTGCTTTCCCTTGCCTTCCTTGCGTTCCGTTACTCTTTGCTTGCTTTCCGTGCATTGCCTAGCCTTGCGTTGTCATGCCTTAGCCTTGCCTCGCCTGACCGTGCTTTCCCCTGCGTTACACTTTCCTTGCCTTGCCGTGCATTGCCTAGCGTGCGTTGTCGTGCCTTAGCCTTGTTTCCCCTTGCCGTGCCGTTCCTTCCGTTACCATTGCCTTTCCTTGCTTTCCCTTGCCTTCCTTACCTTCCGTTACTCTTTGCTTGCCTTCCGCGCATTGCCTAGCCTTGCGTTGTCGTGCCTTAGCCTTATCTCGCCTGACCGTGCCTTCCTTTACTTTAAGCTTTCCTTGCATTGTCGTGCATTGCCTAGCCTTCCGTTGTCGTGCCTTAACCTTGCCTAGCCTCACCGTGCCTTGCCTTGCGTTACCCTTTCCTTGCCTTGCCGTGCATTTCCTAGCCGTGTGTTGTCGTGCCTTAGCCTTGTTACTCCTTGCCGTGCCGTTCCTTCCGTTACCCTTGCCTTCCCTTGCTTTCCATTTCCTTCCTTGCATTCCGTTACTCCTTGCTTGCTTACCGTGCATTGCCTAGCCTTGCGTTGGCTTTCCTTAGCCTTGCCTCGCCTGACCGTGCTTTCCCATGCGTTACCCTTTCCTTGCCTTGCCATGCATTGCCTAGCGTGCGTTGTCGTGCCTTAGCCTTGTTTCCCCTTGCCGTGCCGTTCCTTCCGTTACACTTGCCTTTCTTTGCTTTCCCTTGCCTTCCTTACTTCCGTTACTCTTTGCTTGCCTGCCGTTCATTGCCAAGCCTTGCGTTGTCGTGCCTTAGCCTTGCCTCCCCTGACCGTTCTTTCCCATGCGTTACCCTTTCCTTCCCTTGCCGTGCATTGCCTAGCGTGCGTTGTCGAGCCTTAGACTTGTTTCCCCTTGCCGTGCCGTTCCTTCCGTTACCATTGCCTTTCCTTGGTTTCCTTTGCCTTCCTTACCTTCCGTTACTCTTTGCTTGCCTTCCCTGCATTGCCTAGCCTTGCGTTGTCGTGCCTCAGCCTTATCTCTTCTGACCGTGCCTTCCTTTGCTTTAAGCTTTACTTGCATTGTCGTGCATTGCCTAGCCTTGCGTTGTCGTGCATTAGCCTTGCCTAGCCTCACCGTGCCTTGCCTTGCGTTACCCTTTCCTTGCCTTGCCGTGCATTTCCTAGCCGTGTGTTGTCGTGCCTTAGCCTTGTTTCCCCTTGCCGTTGCGTGCCTTTTGTTACACTTGCCTTGCCTGGCTTTGCCTTGCCTTCCTTTCCTTCCGTTACTCTTTCCTTGCCTTGCCGTGCATTGCCTAGCCCTGCGTTGTCGTGCCTTAGCCTTGTTACCCCTTGCCGTGCCGTTCCTTCCGTTACCCTTGCCTTCCCTTGCTTTCCCTTGCCTTCCTTGCGTTCCTTTACACTTTGCTTGCTTTCCGTGCAATGCCTAGCCTTGCGTTGTCATGCCTTAGCCTTGCCTCGCCTGACCGTGCTTTCCCATGCGTTACCCTTTCCTTGCCTTGCCGTGCATTGCCTAGCGTGCGTTGTCGTGCCTTAGCCTTGTTTCCCCTTGCCGTGCCGTTCCTTCCGTTACTCTTTGCTTGCTTTCCGTGCATTGCCTAGCCTTGCGTTGTCATGCCTTAGCCTTGCCTCGCCTGACCGTGCCTTCCTTTGCTTGCTTTCCGTGCATTGCCTAGCCTTGCGTTGTCATGCCTTAGCCTTGCCTCGCCTGACCGTGCTTTCCCATGCGTTACCCTTTCCTTGCCTTGCCGTGCATTGCCTAGCCGTGCGTTGTCGTGCCTTAGCCTTGTTTCCCCTTGCCGTGCCGTTCCTTCCGTTACTCTTTGCTTGCCTTCCGTGCATTGCCTAGCCTTGCGTTGTCGTGCCTTAGCCTTGCCTCGCCTGAACGTGCTTTCCCATGCGTTACCCTTTCCTTGCCTTGCCGTGCATTGCCCAGCCTGCGTTGCCGTGCCTTAGCCTTGTTCCTCCTTGCCGTGCCGTTCCTTCCGTTACCCTTGCCTTTCCTTGCTTTTCCTTGCCTTGCTTACCTTCCGTTACTCTTTGCTTCCCTTCCCTGCATTGCCTAGCCTTGCGTTGTCGTGCCTTAGCCTTATCTCGCCTGACCGTGCCTTCCTTTGCTTTAAGCTTTCCTTGCATTGTCGTGCATTGCCTAGCCTTGCGTTGTCGTGCATTAGCCTTGCCTAGCCTCACCGTGCCTTGCCTTGCGTTACCCTTTCCTTGCCTTGCCGTGCATTGCCTAGCCGTGCGTTGTCGTGCCTTAGCCTTGTTTCCCCTTGCCCTGGCGTGCCTTTTGTTACACTTGCCTTTCCTGGCTTTGACTTGCCTTCCTTTCCTTCCGTTACTCTTTCCTTGCCTTGCCGTGCATTGCCTAGCCCTGCGTTGCCGTGCCTTAGCCTTGATACCCCTTGCCGTGCCGTTCCTTCCGTTACCCTTGCCTTCCCTTGCTTTCCCTTGCCTTCCTTGCGTTCCCTTACTCTTTGCTTGCTTTCCGTGCATTGCCTAGCCTTGCGTTGTCATGCCTTAGCCTTGCATCGCCTGACCGTGCTTTCCCATGCGTTACTCTTTCCTTGCCTTGCCGTGCATTGCCTAGCCCTGCGTTGCCGTGCCTTAGCCTTGTTACCCCTTGCAGTGCCGTTCCTTCCGTTACCATTGCCTTCCCTTGCTTTCCCTTGCCTTCCTTGCGTTCCGTTACTCTTTGCTTGCTTTCCGTGCATTGCCTAGCCTTGCGTTGTCATGCCTTACCCTTGCATCGCCTGACCGTGCTTTCCCATGCGTTACCCTTTCCTTGCCTTTCCCTGCATTGCCTAGCCGTG
Source organism: Macrotis lagotis (assembly GCF_037893015.1). Lineage (NCBI taxonomy): Eukaryota > Metazoa > Chordata > Mammalia > Peramelemorphia > Peramelidae > Macrotis > Macrotis lagotis. Next base: position 138,458 of record NW_027422024.1, read on the forward strand.
CGTTGTCGTGCCTTAGCCTTGTTTCCCCTTGCCGTGGCGTGCCTTTTGTTACACTTGCCTTTCCTGGCTTTGACTTGCCTTCCTTTCCTTCCGTTACTCTTTCCTTGCCTTGCCGTGCATTGCCTAGCCTTGCATTGTCGTGCCTTATCCTTGCCTCACCTGACCGTGCCTTCCCCTGCGTTACCCTTTCCTTGCCTTGCCGTGCATTGCCTAGCCTTGCGTTGTCATGCCGTAGCCTTGCATCGCCTGACCGTGCTTTCCCATGCGTTAGCCTTTCCTTGCCTTTCCGTGCATTGCCTAGCCGTGCGTTGTCGTGCCTTAGCCTTGTTTCCCCTTGCCGTGCCGTTCCTTCCGTTACACTTGCCTTTCCTTCCTTTCCCTTGCCTTCCTTACCTTCCGTTACTCTTTGCTTGCCTTCCGTGCATTGCCTAGCCTTGCGTTGTCGTGCTTGAGCGTTGCCTCGCCTGACCGTGCTTTCAAACGCGTTACCCTTTCCTTGCCTTGCCGTTCATTGCCTAGCGTTCGGTGTCGTGCCTTAGACTTGTTTCCCCTTGCCGTGCCGTTCCGACCGTTACCCTGGCCTTTCCTTCCTTTTCCTTGCCTTGCTTACCTTCCGTTACTCTTTGCTTGCCTTCCCTGAATTTCCTAGCCTTGCGTTGTCGTGCCTTAGCCTTATCTCGCCTGACCTTGCCTTCCTTTGCTTTAAGCTTTCCTTGCATTGTCGTGCATCGCCTAGCCTTGCGTTTTCGTGCATTAGCCTTGCCTAGCCTCACCGTGCCTTTCCTTGCGTTACCTTTTGATTGCCTTGCCGTGCATTGCCTAGCCGTGCGTTCTCGTGCCTTAGCCTTGTTTCCCCTTGCCGTGCCGTTCCTTCCGTTACACTTGCCTTTCTTTGCTTTCCCTTTCCTTCCTTACCTTCCGTTTCTCTTTGCTTGCCTTCCGTGCATTGCCTAGCCTTGGGTTGTCGTGCCTTAGCCTTGCCTCGCCTGACCGTGCTTTCCCATGCGTTACCCTTACCTTGCCTTGCCGTGCATTGCCTAGCCTTGCGTTGTCGTGCATTAACCTTGCCTAGCCTCACCGTGCCTTGCCTTGCGTTACCCTTTCCTTGCCTTGCCGTGCATTTCCTAGCCGTGTGTTGTCGTGCCTTAGCCTTGTTACCCCTTGCCGTGCCGTTCCTTCCGTTACCCTTGCCTTCCCTTGCTTTCGCTTTCCTTCCTTGCATTCCGTTACTCCTTGCTTGCTTTCCGTGCATTGCCTAGCCTTGCGTTGGCTTTCCTTAGCCTTGCCTCGCCTGACCGTGCTTTCCCATGCGTTACCCTTTCCTTGCCTTGCCGTGCATTGCCTAGCGTGCGTTGTCGTGCCTTAGCCTTGTTTCCCCTTGCCATGGCTTTCCTTCCGTTACACTTGCCTTTCTTTGCTTTCCCTTGCCTTCCTTACCTTCCGTTACTCTTTGCTTGCCTTCCGTGCATTGCCAAGCCTTGCGTTCTCGTGCCTTAGCCTTATCTCGCCTGACCGTGCCTTCCTTTGCTTTAAGCTTTACTTGCATTGTCGTGCATTGCCTAGCCTTGCGTTGTCGTGCATTAGCCTTGCCTAGCCTCACCGTGCCTTGCCTTGCGTTACCCTTTCCTTGCCTTGCCGTGCATTTCCTAGCCGTGTGTTGTCGTGCCTTAGACTTGTTTCCCCTTGCCGTTGCGTGCCTTTTGTTACACTTGCCTTGCCTGGCTTTCCCTTGCCTTCCTTTCCTTCCGTTACTCTTTGCTTGCTTTCCGTGCATTGCCTAGCCTTGCGTTGTCATGACTTAGCCTTGCCTCGCCTGACCGTGCTTTCCCCTGCGTTACCCTTTCCTTGCCTTGCCGTGCATTGCCTAGCGTGCGTTGTCGTGCCTTAGCCTTGTTTCCCCTTGCCGTGCCGTTCCTTCCGTTACCATTGCCTTTCCTTGCTTTCCCTTGCCTTCCTTACCTTCCGTTACTCTTTGCTTGCCTTTCGTGCATTGCCTATCCTTGCGTTGTCGTGCCTTAGCCTTATCTCGCCTGACCGTGCCTTCCTTTACTTTAAGCTTTCCTTGCATTGTCGTGCAATGCCTAGCCTTGCGTTGTCGTGCATTAACCTTGCCTAGCCTCACCGTGCCTTGCCTTGCGTTACCCTTTCCTTGCCTTGCCGTGCATTTCCTAGCCGTGTGTTGTCGTGCCTTAGCCTTGTTACCCCTTGCCGTGCCGTTCCTTCCGTTACCCTTGCCTTCCCTTGCTTTCCCTTTCCTTCCTTGCATTCCGTTACTCCTTGCTTGCTTACCGTACATTGCCTAGCCTTGCGTTGGCTTTCCTTAGCCTTGCCTCGCCTGACCGTGCTTTCCCATGCGTTACCCTTTCCTTGCCTTGCCGTGCATTGCCTAGCGTGCGTTGTCGTGCCTTAGCCTTGTTTCCCCTTGCCGTGCCGTTCCTTCCGTTACACTTGCCTCTCTTTGCTTTCCCTTGCCTTCCTTACTTCCGTTACTCTTTGCTTGCCTTCCGTGCATTGCCAAGCCTTGCGTTGTCGTGCCTTAGCCTTGCCTCCCCTGACCGTTCTTTCCCATGCGTTACCCTTTCCTTCCCTTGGCGTGCATTGCCTAGCGTTCGTTGTCGTGCCTTAGACTTGTTTCCCCTTGCCGTGCCGTTCCTTCCGTTACCATTGCCTTTCCTTGGTTTCCTTTGCCTTCCTTACCTTCCGTTACTCTTTGCTTGCCTTCCCTGCATTGCCTAGCCTTGAGTTGTCGTGCCTTAGCCTTATCTCTTCTGACCGTGCCTTCCTTTGCTTTAAGCTTTACTTGCATTGTCGTGCATTGCCTAGCCTTGCGTTGTCGTGCATTAGCCTTGCGTAGCCTCACCGTGCCTTGCCTTGCGTTACCCTTTCCTTGCCTTGCCGTGCATTTCCTAGCCGTGTGTTGTCGTGCCTTAGCCTTATTTCCCCTTGCCGTTGCGTGCCTTTTGTTACACTTGCCTTGCCTGGCTTTGCCTTGCCTTCCGTTCCTTCCGTTACTCTTTCCTTGCCTAGCCGTGCATTGCCTAGCCCTGCGTTGTCGTGCCTTAGCCTTGTTACCCCTTGCCGTGCCGTTCCTTCCGTTACCCTTGCCTTCCCTTGCTTTCCCTTGCCTTCCTTGCGTTCCTTTACACTTTGCTTGCTTTCCGTGCAATGCCTAGGCTTGCGTTGTCATGCCTTAGGCTTGCCTCGCCTGACCGTGCTTTCCCATGCGTTACCCTTTCCTTGCCTTGCCGTGCATTGCCTAGCGTGCGTTGTCGTGCCTTAGCCTTGTTTCCCCTTGCCTTGCCGTTCCTTCCGTTACACTTGCCTTTCCTTGCTTTCCCTTGCCTTCCTTACCTTCCGTTACTCTTTGCTTGCCTTCCGTGCATTGCCTAGCCTTGGGTTGTCGTGCCTTAGCCTTGCCTCGCCTGACCGTGCTTTCCCATGCGTTACCCTTACCTTGCCTTGCCGTGCATTGCCTAGCCTTGCGTTGTCGTGCATTAACCTTGCCTAGCCTCACCGTGCCTTGCCTTGCGTTACCCTTTCCTTGCCTTGCCGTGCATTTCCTAGCCGTGTGTTGTCGTGCCTTAGCCTTGTTACCCCTTGCCGTGCCGTTCCTTCCGTTACCCTTGCCTTCCCTTGCTTTCGCTTTCCTTCCTTGCATTCCGTTACTCCTTGCTTGCTTTCCGTGCATTGCCTAGCCTTGCGTTGGCTTTCCTTAGCCTTGCCTCGCCTGACCGTGCTTTCCCATGCGTTACCCTTTCCTTGCCTTGCCGTGCATTGCCTAGCGTGCGTTGTCGTGCCTTAGCCTTGTTTCCCCTTGCCATGGCTTTCCTTCCGTTACACTTGCCTTTCTTTGCTTTCCCTTGCCTTCCTTACCTTCCGTTACTCTTTGCTTGCCTTCCGTGCATTGCCAAGCCTTGCGTTGTCGTGCCTTAGCCTTATCTCGCCTGACCGTGCCTTCCTTTGCTTTAAGCTTTACTTGCATTGTCGTGCATTGCCTAGCCTTGCGTTGTCGTGCATTAGCCTTGCCTAGCCTCACCGTGCCTTGCCTTGCGTTACCCTTTCCTTGCCTTGCCGTGCATTTCCTAGCCGTGTGTTGTCGTGCCTTAGACTTGTTTCCCCTTGCCGTTGCGTGCCTTTTGTTACACTTGCCTTGCCTGGCTTTGCCTTGCCTTCCTTTCCTTCCGTTACTCTTTGCTTGTCTTGCCGTGCATTGCCTAGCCCTGCGTTGTCGTGCCTTAGCCTTGTTACCCCTTGCCGTGCCGTTCCTTCCGTTACCCTTGCCTTCCCTTGCTTTCCCTTGCCTTCCTTGCGTTCCGTTACTCTTTGCTTGCTTTCCGTGCATTGCCTAGCCTTGCGTTGTCATGCCTTAGCCTTGCCTCGCCTGACCGTGCTTTCCCCTGCGTTACACTTTCCTTGCCTTGCCGTGCATTGCCTAGCGTGCGTTGTCGTGCCTTAGCCTTGTTTCCCCTTGCCGTGCCGTTCCTTCCGTTACCATTGCCTTTCCTTGCTTTCCCTTGCCTTCCTTACCTTCCGTTACTCTTTGCTTGCCTTCCGCGCATTGCCTAGCCTTGCGTTGTCGTGCCTTAGCCTTATCTCGCCTGACCGTGCCTTCCTTTACTTTAAGCTTTCCTTGCATTGTCGTGCATTGCCTAGCCTTGCGTTGTCGTGCCTTAACCTTGCCTAGCCTCACCGTGCCTTGCCTTGCGTTACCCTTTCCTTGCCTTGCCGTGCATTTCCTAGCCGTGTGTTGTCGTGCCTTAGCCTTGTTACCCCTTGCCCTGCCGTTCCTTCCGTTACCCTTGCCTTCCCTTGCTTTCCCTTTCCTTCCTTGCATTCCGTTACTCCTTGCTTGCTTACCGTGCATTGCCTAGCCTTGCGTTGGCTTTCCTTAGCCTTGCCTCGCCTGACCGTGCTTTCCCATGCGTTACCCTTTCCTTGCCTTGCCGTGCATTGCCTAGCGTGCGTTGTCGTGCCTTAGCCTTGTTTCCCCTTGCCGTGCCGTTCCTTCCGTTACACTTGCCTTTCTTTGCTTTCCCTTGCCTTCCTTACTTCCGTTACTCTTTGCTTGCCTTCCGTGCATTGCCAAGCCTTGCGTTGTCGTGCCTTAGCCTTGCCTCCCCTGACCGTTCTTTCCCATGCATTACCCTTTCCTTCCCTTGCCGTGCATTGCCTAGCGTGCGTTGTCGAGCCTTAGACTTGTTTCCCCTTGCCGTGCCGTTCCTTCCGTTACCATTGCCTTTCCTTGCTTTCCCTTGCCTTCCTTACCTTCCGTTACTCTTTGCTTGCCTTCCCTGCATTGCCTAGCCTTGCGTTGTCGTGCCTCAGCCTTATCTCTTCTGACCGTGCCTTCCTTTGCTTTAAGCTTTACTTGCATTGTCGTGCATTGCCTAGCCTTGCGTTGTCGTGCATTAGCCTTGCCTAGCCTCACCGTGCCTTGCCTTGCGTTACCCTTTCCTTGCCTTGCCGTGCATTTCCTAGCCGTGTGTTGTCGTGCCTTAGCCTTGTTTCCCCTTGCCGTTGCGTGCCTTTTGTTACACTTGCCTTGCCTGGCTTTGCCTTGCCTTCCGTTCCTTCCGTTACTCTTTCCTTGCCTTGCCGTGCATTGCCTAGCCCTGCGTTTTCGTGCCTTAGCCTTGTTACCCCTTGCCGTGCCGTTCCTTCCGTTACCCTTGCCTTCCCTTGCTTTCCCTTGCCTTCCTTGCGTTCCTTTACACTTTGCTTGCTTTCCGTGCAATGCCTAGCCTTGCGTTGTCATGCCTTAGGCTTGCCTCGCCTGACCGTGCTTTCCCATGCGTTACCCTTTCCTTGCCTTGCCGTGCATTGCCTAGCGTGCGTTGTCGTGCCTTAGCCTTGTTTCCCCTTGCTGTGCCGTTCCTTCCGTTACACTTGCCTTTCCTTGCTTTCCCTTGCCTTCTCTACCTTCCGTTACTCTTTGCTTGCCTTCCGTGCATTGCCTAGCCTTGCGATGTCGTGCCTTAGCCTTATCTCGCCTGACCGTGCCTTCCTTTGCTTTAAGCTTTCCTTGCATTGTGGTGCATTGCCTAGCCTTGCGTTGTCATGCCTTAGCCTTGCCTCGCCTGACCGTGCTTTCCCATGCGTTACCCTTTGCTTGCCTTGCCGTGCATTGCCTAGCCGTGCGTTGTCGTGCCTTAGCCTTGTTTCCCCTTGCCGTGCAGTTCCTTCCGTTACACTTGCCTTTCTTTGCTTTCCCTTGCCTTCCTTACCTTCCGTTACTCTTTGCTTGCCTTCCGTGCATTGCCTAGCCTTGCGTTGTCGTGCCTTAGCCTTGCCTCGCCTGAACGTGCTTTCCCATGCGTTACCCTTTCCTTGCCTTGCCGTGCATTGCCCAGCCTGCGTTGCCGTGCCTTAGCCTTGTTCCCCCTTGCCGTGCCGTTCCTTCCGTTACCCTTGCCTTTCCTTGCTTTTCCTTGCCTTGCTTACCTTCCGTTACTCTTTGCTTCCCTTCCCTGCATTGCCTAGCCTTGCGTTGTCGTGCCTTAGCCTTATCTCGCCTGACCGTGCCTTCCTTTGCTTTAAGCTTTCCTTGCATTGTCGTGCATTGCCTAGCCTTGCGTTTTCGTGCATTAGCCTTGCCTAGCCTCACCGTGCCTTGCCTTGCGTTACCCTTTCCTTGCCTTGCCGTGCATTGCCTAGCCGTCCGTTGTCGTGCCTTAGCCTTGTTTCCCCTTGCCCTGGCGTGCCTTTTGTTACACTTGCCTTTCCTGGCTTTGACTTGCCTTCCTTTCCTTCCGTTACTCTTTCCTTGCCTTGCCGTGCATTGCCTAGCCCTGCGTTGCCGTGCCTTAGCCTTGATACCCCTTGCCGTGCCGTTCCTTCCGTTACCCTTGCCTTCCCTTGCTTTCCCTTGCCTTCCTTGCGTTCCCTTACTCTTTGCTTGCTTTCCGTGCATTGCCTAGCCTTGCGTTGTCATGCCTTAGCCTTGCATCGCCTGACCGTGCTTTCCCATGCGTTACCCTTTCCTTGCCTTGCCGTGCATTGCCTAGCCCTGCGTTGCCGTGCCTTAGCCTTGTTACCCCTTGCAGTGCCGTTCCTTCCGTTACCATTGCCTTCCCTTGCTTTCCCTTGCCTTCCTTGCGTTCCGTTACTCTTTGCTTGCTTTCCGTGCATTGCCTAGCCTTGCGTTGTCATGCCTTACCCTTGCATCGCCTGACCGTGCTTTCCCATGCGTTACCCTTTCCTTGCCTTTCCGTGCATTGCCTAGCCGTGCGTTGTCGTGCCTTAGCCTTGTTTCCCCTTGCCGTGGCGTGCCTTTTGTTACACTTGCCTTTCCTGGCTTTGACTTGCCTTCCTTTCCTTCCGTTACTCTTTCCTTGCCTTGCCGTGCATTGCCTAGCCTTGCATTGTCGTGCCTTATCCTTGCCTCACCTGACCGTGCCTTCCCCTGCGTTACCCTTTCCTTGCCTTGCCGTGCATTGCCTAGCCTTGCGTTGTCATGCCGTAGCCTTGCATCGCCTGACCGTGCTTTCCCATGCGTTAGCCTTTCCTTGCCTTTCCGTGCATTGCCTAGCCGTGCGTTGTCGTGCCTTAGCCTTGTTTCCCCTTGCCGTGCCGTTCCTTCCGTTACACTTGCCTTTCCTTCCTTTCCCTTGCCTTCCTTACCTTCCGTTACTCTTTGCTTGCCTTCCGTGCATTGCCTAGCCTTGCGTTGTCGTGCTTGAGCGTTGCCTCGCCTGACCGTGCTTTCAAACGCGTTACCCTTTCCTTGCCTTGCCGTTCATTGCCTAGCGTTCGGTGTCGTGCCTTAGACTTGTTTCCCCTTGCCGTGCCGTTCCGACCGTTACCCTGGCCTTTCCTTCCTTTTCCTTGCCTTGCTTACCTTCCGTTACTCTTTGCTTGCCTTCCCTGAATTTCCTAGCCTTGCGTTGTCGTGCCTTAGCCTTATCTCGCCTGACCTTGCCTTCCTTTGCTTTAAGCTTTCCTTGCATTGTCGTGCATCGCCTAGCCTTGCGTTTTCGTGCATTAGCCTTGCCTAGCCTCACCGTGCCTTTCCTTGCGTTACCTTTTGATTGCCTTGCCGTGCATTGCCTAGCCGTGCGTTCTCGTGCCTTAGCCTTGTTTCCCCTTGCCGTGCCGTTCCTTCCGTTACACTTGCCTTTCTTTGCTTTCCCTTTCCTTCCTTACCTTCCGTTTCTCTTTGCTTGCCTTCCGTGCATTGCCTAGCCTTGGGTTGTCGTGCCTTAGCCTTGCCTCGCCTGACCGTGCTTTCCCATGCGTTACCCTTACCTTGCCTTGCCGTGCATTGCCTAGCCTTGCGTTGTCGTGCATTAACCTTGCCTAGCCTCACCGTGCCTTGCCTTGCGTTACCCTTTCCTTGCCTTGCCGTGCATTTCCTAGCCGTGTGTTGTCGTGCCTTAGCCTTGTTACCCCTTGCCGTGCCGTTCCTTCCGTTACCCTTGCCTTCCCTTGCTTTCGCTTTCCTTCCTTGCATTCCGTTACTCCTTGCTTGCTTTCCGTGCATTGCCTAGCCTTGCGTTGGCTTTCCTTAGCCTTGCCTCGCCTGACCGTGCTTTCCCATGCGTTACCCTTTCCTTGCCTTGCCGTGCATTGCCTAGCGTGCGTTGTCGTGCCTTAGCCTTGTTTCCCCTTGCCATGGCTTTCCTTCCGTTACACTTGCCTTTCTTTACTTTCCCTTGCCTTCCTTACCTTCCGTTACTCTTTGCTTGCTTTCCGTGCATTGCCTAGCCTTGCGTTGTCATGACTTAGCCTTGCCTCGCCTGACCGTGCTTTCCCCTGCGTTACCCTTTCCTTGCCTTGCCGTGCATTGCCTAGCGTGCGTTGTCGTGCCTTAGCCTTGTTTCCCCTTGCCGTGCCGTTCCTTCCGTTACCATTGCCTTTCCTTGCTTTCCCTTGCCTTCCTTACCTTCCGTTACTCTTTGCTTGCCTTTCGTGCATTGCCTATCCTTGCGTTGTCGTGCCTTAGCCTTATCTCGCCTGACCGTGCCTTCCTTTACTTTAAGCTTTCCTTGCATTGTCGTGCAATGCCTAGCCTTGCGTTGTCGTGCATTAACCTTGCCTAGCCTCACCGTGCCTTGCCTTGCGTTACCCTTTCCTTGCCTTGCCGTGCATTTCCTAGCCGTGTGTTGTCGTGCCTTAGCCTTGTTACCCCTTGCCGTGCCGTTCCTTCCGTTACCCTTGCCTTCCCTTGCTTTCCCTTTCCTTCCTTGCATTCCGTTACTCCTTGCTTGCTTACCGTACATTGCCTAGCCTTGCGTTGGCTTTCCTTAGCCTTGCCTCGCCTGACCGTGCTTTCCCATGCGTTACCCTTTCCTTGCCTTGCCGTGCATTGCCTAGCGTGCGTTGTCGTGCCTTAGCCTTGTTTCCCCTTGCCGTGCCGTTCCTTCCGTTACACTTGCCTCTCTTTGCTTTCCCTTGCCTTCCTTACTTCCGTTACTCTTTGCTTGCCTTCCGTGCATTGCCAAGCCTTGCGTTGTCGTGCCTTAGCCTTGCCTCCCCTGACCGTTCTTTCCCATGCGTTACCCTTTCCTTCCCTTGGCGTGCATTGCCTAGCGTTCGTTGTCGTGCCTTAGACTTGTTTCCCCTTGCCGTGCCGTTCCTTCCGTTACCATTGCCTTTCCTTGGTTTCCTTTGCCTTCCTTACCTTCCGTTACTCTTTGCTTGCCTTCCCTGCATTGCCTAGCCTTGAGTTGTCGTGCCTTAGCCTTATCTCTTCTGACCGTGCCTTCCTTTGCTTTAAGCTTTACTTGCATTGTCGTGCATTGCCTAGCCTTGCGTTGTCGTGCATTAGCCTTGCGTAGCCTCACCGTGCCTTGCCTTGCGTTACCCTTTCCTTGCCTTGCCGTGCATTTCCTAGCCGTGTGTTGTCGTGCCTTAGCCTTATTTCCCCTTGCCGTTGCGTGCCTTTTGTTACACTTGCCTTGCCTGGCTTTGCCTTGCCTTCCGTTCCTTCCGTTACTCTTTCCTTGCCTAGCCGTGCATTGCCTAGCCCTGCGTTTTCGTGCCTTAGCCTTGTTACCCCTTGCCGTGCCGTTCCTTCCGTTACCCTTGCCTTCCCTTGCTTTCCCTTGCCTTCCTTGCGTTCCTTTACACTTTGCTTGCTTTCCGTGCAATGCCTAGCCTTGCGTTGTCATGCCTTAGGCTTGCCTCGCCTGACCGTGCTTTCCCATGCGTTACCCTTTCCTTGCCTTGCCGTGCATTGCCTAGCGTGCGTTGTCGTGCCTTAGCCTTGTTTCCCCTTGCCTTGCCGTTCCTTCCGTTACACTTGCCTTTCCTTGCTTTCCCTTGCCTTCCTTAGCTTCCGTTACTCTTTGCTTGCCTTCCGTGCATTGCCTAGCCTTGCGATGTCGTGCCTTAGCCTTATCTCGCCTGACCGTGCCTTCCTTTGCTTTAAGCTTTCCTTGCATTGTGGTGCATTGCCTAGCCTTGCGTTGTCATGCCTTAGCCTTGCCTCGCCTGACCGTGCTTTCCCAAGCGTTACCCTTTCCTTGCCTTGCCCTGCATTGCCTAGCGTGCGTTGTCGTGCCTTAGCCTTGTTTCCCCTTGCCGTGCCGTTCCTTCCGTTACACTTGCCTTTCCTTGCTTTCCCTTGCCTTCCTTACCTTCCGTTACTCTTTGCTTGCCTTCCGTGCATTGCCTAGCCTTGCGTTGTCGTGCCTTAGCCTTGCCTCGCCTGACCGTGCTTTCCCATGCGTTACCCTTTCCTTGCCTTGCCGTTCATTGCCTAGAGTTCGGTGTCGTGCCTGAGACTTGTTCCCCCTTGCCGTGCCGTTCCTTCCGTTACCCTTGCCTTTCCTTGCTTTTCCTTGCCTTGCTTACCTTCCGTTACTCTTTGCTTGCCTTCCCTGAATTGCCTAGCCTTGCGTTGTCGTGCCTTTGCCTTATCTCGCCTGACCTTGCCTTCCATTGCTTTAAGCTTTCCTTGCATTGTTGTGCATTGCCTAGCCTTGCGTTTTCGTGCATTAGCCTTGTCTAGCCTCACCGTGCATTGCCTTGCGTTACCCTTTGCTTGCCTTGCCGTGCATTGCCTAGCCGTGCGTTGTCGTGCCTTAGCCTTGTTTCCCCTTGCCGTGCAGTTCCTTCCGTTACACTTGCCTTTCTTTGCTTTCCCTTGCCTTCCTTACCTTCCGTTACTCTTTGCTTGCCTTCCGTGCATTGCCTAGCCTTGCGTTGTCGTGCCTTAGCCTTGCCTCGCCTGAACGTGCTTTCCCATGCGTTACCCTTTCCTTGCCTTGCCGTGCATTGCCCAGCTTGCGTTGCCGTGCCTTAGCCTTGTTTCCCCTTGCCGTGCAGTTCCTTCCGTTACCCTTGCCTTGCCTTGCTTTTCCTTGCCTTGCTTACCTTCCGTTACTCTTTGCTTCCCTTCCCTGCATTGCCTAGCCTTGCGTTGTCGTGCCTTAGCCTTATCTCGCCTGACCGTGCCTTCCTTTGCTTTAAGCTTTCCTTGCATTGTCGTGCATTGCCTAGCCTTGCGTTGTCGTGCATTAGCCTTGGCTAGCCTCACCGTGCCTTGCCTTGCGTTACCCTTTCCTTCCCTTGCCGTGCATTGCCTAGCCGTGTGTTGTCGTGCCTTAGCCTTGTTTCCCCTTGCCGTTGCGTGCCTTTTGTTACACTTGCCTTGCCTGGCTTTGCCTTGCCTTCCTTTCCTTCCATTACTCTTTCCTTGCCTTGCCGTGCATTGCCTAGCCCTGCGTTGTCGTGACGTAGCCTTGTTACCCCTTGCCGTGCCGTTCCTTCCGTTACCCTTGCCTTCCCTTGCTTTCCCTTGCCTTCCTTGCGTTCCGTTACTCTTTGCTTGCTTTCGGTGCATTGCCTAGCCTTGCGTTGTCGTGCCTTAGCCTTATCTCGCCTGACCGTGCCTTCCTTTCCTTTAAGCTTTACTTGCATTGTCGTGCATTGCCTAGCCTTGCGTTGTCGTGCATTAGCCTTGCCTAGCCTCACCGTGCCTTTCCTTGCGTTACCCTTTCCTTGCCTTGCCGTGCATTGCCTAGCCCTGCGTTGTCGTGCCTTAGCCTTGTTACCCCTTGCCGTGCCGTTCCTTCCGTTACCCTTGCCTTCCCTTGCTTTCCCTTGCCTTCCTTGCGTTCCTTTACACTTTGCTTGCTTTCCGTGCAATGCCTAGCCTTGCGTTGTCATGCCTTAGGCTTGCCTCGCCTGACCGTGCTTTCCCATGCGTTACCCTTTCCTTGCCTTGCCGTGCATTGCCTAGCGTGCGTTGTCGTGCCTTAGCCTTGTTTCCCCTTGCTGTGCCGTTCCTTCCGTTACACTTGCCTTTCCTTGCTTTCCCTTGCCTTCTCTACCTTCCGTTACTCTTTGCTTGCCTTCCGTGCATTGCCTAGCCTTGCGATGTCGTGCCTTAGCCTTATCTCGCCTGACCGTGCCTTCCTTTGCTTTAAGCTTTCCTTGCATTGTGGTGCATTGCCTAGCCTTGCGTTGTCATGCCTTAGCCTTGCCTCGCCTGACCGTGCTTTCCCATGCGTTACCCTTTGCTTGCCTTGCCGTGCATTGCCTAGCCGTGCGTTGTCGTGCCTTAGCCTTGTTTCCCCTTGCCGTGCAGTTCCTTCCGTTACACTTGCCTTTCTTTGCTTTCCCTTGCCTTCCTTACCTTCCGTTACTCTTTGCTTGCCTTCCGTGCATTGCCTAGCCTTGCGTTGTCGTGCCTTAGCCTTGCCTCGCCTGAACGTGCTTTCCCATGCGTTACCCTTTCCTTGCCTTGCCGTGCATTGCCCAGCCTGCGTTGCCGTGCCTTAGCCTTGTTCCCCCTTGCCGTGCCGTTCCTTCCGTTACCCTTGCCTTTCCTTGCTTTTCCTTGCCTTGCTTACCTTCCGTTACTCTTTGCTTCCCTTCCCTGCATTGCCTAGCCTTGCGTTGTCGTGCCTTAGCCTTATCTCGCCTGACCGTGCCTTCCTTTGCTTTAAGCTTTCCTTGCATTGTCGTGCATTGCCTAGCCTTGCGTTTTCGTGCATTAGCCTTGCCTAGCCTCACCGTGCCTTGCCTTGCGTTACCCTTTCCTTGCCTTGCCGTGCATTGCCTAGCCGTCCGTTGTCGTGCCTTAGCCTTGTTTCCCCTTGCCCTGGCGTGCCTTTTGTTACACTTGCCTTTCCTGGCTTTGACTTGCCTTCCTTTCCTTCCGTTACTCTTTCCTTGCCTTGCCGTGCATTGCCTAGCCCTGCGTTGCCGTGCCTTAGCCTTGATACCCCTTGCCGTGCCGTTCCTTCCGTTACCCTTGCCTTCCCTTGCTTTCCCTTGCCTTCCTTGCGTTCCCTTACTCTTTGCTTGCTTTCCGTGCATTGCCTAGCCTTGCGTTGTCATGCCTTAGCCTTGCATCGCCTGACCGTGCTTTCCCATGCGTTACCCTTTCCTTGCCTTGCCGTGCATTGCCTAGCCCTGCGTTGCCGTGCCTTAGCCTTGTTACCCCTTGCAGTGCCGTTCCTTCCGTTACCATTGCCTTCCCTTGCTTTCCCTTGCCTTCCTTGCGTTCCGTTACTCTTTGCTTGCTTTCCGTGCATTGCCTAGCCTTGCGTTGTCATGCCTTACCCTTGCATCGCCTGACCGTGCTTTCCCATGCGTTACCCTTTCCTTGCCTTTCCGTGCATTGCCTAGCCGTGCGTTGTCGTGCCTTAGCCTTGTTTCCCCTTGCCGTGGCGTGCCTTTTGTTACACTTGCCTTTCCTGGCTTTGACTTGCCTTCCTTTCCTTCCGTTACTCTTTCCTTGCCTTGCCGTGCATTGCCTAGCCTTGCATTGTCGTGCCTTATCCTTGCCTCACCTGACCGTGCCTTCCCCTGCGTTACCCTTTCCTTGCCTTGCCGTGCATTGCCTAGCCTTGCGTTGTCATGCCGTAGCCTTGCATCGCCTGACCGTGCTTTCCCATGCGTTAGCCTTTCCTTGCCTTTCCGTGCATTGCCTAGCCGTGCGTTGTCGTGCCTTAGCCTTGTTTCCCCTTGCCGTGCCGTTCCTTCCGTTACACTTGCCTTTCCTTCCTTTCCCTTGCCTTCCTTACCTTCCGTTACTCTTTGCTTGCCTTCCGTGCATTGCCTAGCCTTGCGTTGTCGTGCTTGAGCGTTGCCTCGCCTGACCGTGCTTTCAAACGCGTTACCCTTTCCTTGCCTTGCCGTTCATTGCCTAGCGTTCGGTGTCGTGCCTTAGACTTGTTTCCCCTTGCCGTGCCGTTCCGACCGTTACCCTGGCCTTTCCTTCCTTTTCCTTGCCTTGCTTACCTTCCGTTACTCTTTGCTTGCCTTCCCTGAATTTCCTAGCCTTGCGTTGTCGTGCCTTAGCCTTATCTCGCCTGACCTTGCCTTCCTTTGCTTTAAGCTTTCCTTGCATTGTCGTGCATCGCCTAGCCTTGCGTTTTCGTGCATTAGCCTTGCCTAGCCTCACCGTGCCTTTCCTTGCGTTACCTTTTGATTGCCTTGCCGTGCATTGCCTAGCCGTGCGTTCTCGTGCCTTAGCCTTGTTTCCCCTTGCCGTGCCGTTCCTTCCGTTACACTTGCCTTTCTTTGCTTTCCCTTTCCTTCCTTACCTTCCGTTTCTCTTTGCTTGCCTTCCGTGCATTGCCTAGCCTTGGGTTGTCGTGCCTTAGCCTTGCCTCGCCTGACCGTGCTTTCCCATGCGTTACCCTTACCTTGCCTTGCCGTGCATTGCCTAGCCTTGCGTTGTCGTGCATTAACCTTGCCTAGCCTCACCGTGCCTTGCCTTGCGTTACCCTTTCCTTGCCTTGCCGTGCATTTCCTAGCCGTGTGTTGTCGTGCCTTAGCCTTGTTACCCCTTGCCGTGCCGTTCCTTCCGTTACCCTTGCCTTCCCTTGCTTTCGCTTTCCTTCCTTGCATTCCGTTACTCCTTGCTTGCTTTCCGTGCATTGCCTAGCCTTGCGTTGGCTTTCCTTAGCCTTGCCTCGCCTGACCGTGCTTTCCCATGCGTTACCCTTTCCTTGCCTTGCCGTGCATTGCCTAGCGTGCGTTGTCGTGCCTTAGCCTTGTTTCCCCTTGCCATGGCTTTCCTTCCGTTACACTTGCCTTTCTTTACTTTCCCTTGCCTTCCTTACCTTCCGTTACTCTTTGCTTGCTTTCCGTGCATTGCCTAGCCTTGCGTTGTCATGACTTAGCCTTGCCTCGCCTGACCGTGCTTTCCCCTGCGTTACCCTTTCCTTGCCTTGCCGTGCATTGCCTAGCGTGCGTTGTCGTGCCTTAGCCTTGTTTCCCCTTGCCGTGCCGTTCCTTCCGTTACCATTGCCTTTCCTTGCTTTCCCTTGCCTTCCTTACCTTCCGTTACTCTTTGCTTGCCTTTCGTGCATTGCCTATCCTTGCGTTGTCGTGCCTTAGCCTTATCTCGCCTGACCGTGCCTTCCTTTACTTTAAGCTTTCCTTGCATTGTCGTGCAATGCCTAGCCTTGCGTTGTCGTGCATTAACCTTGCCTAGCCTCACCGTGCCTTGCCTTGCGTTACCCTTTCCTTGCCTTGCCGTGCATTTCCTAGCCGTGTGTTGTCGTGCCTTAGCCTTGTTACCCCTTGCCGTGCCGTTCCTTCCGTTACCCTTGCCTTCCCTTGCTTTCCCTTTCCTTCCTTGCATTCCGTTACTCCTTGCTTGCTTACCGTACATTGCCTAGCCTTGCGTTGGCTTTCCTTAGCCTTGCCTCGCCTGACCGTGCTTTCCCATGCGTTACCCTTTCCTTGCCTTGCCGTGCATTGCCTAGCGTGCGTTGTCGTGCCTTAGCCTTGTTTCCCCTTGCCGTGCCGTTCCTTCCGTTACACTTGCCTCTCTTTGCTTTCCCTTGCCTTCCTTACTTCCGTTACTCTTTGCTTGCCTTCCGTGCATTGCCAAGCCTTGCGTTGTCGTGCCTTAGCCTTGCCTCCCCTGACCGTTCTTTCCCATGCGTTACCCTTTCCTTCCCTTGGCGTGCATTGCCTAGCGTTCGTTGTCGTGCCTTAGACTTGTTTCCCCTTGCCGTGCCGTTCCTTCCGTTACCATTGCCTTTCCTTGGTTTCCTTTGCCTTCCTTACCTTCCGTTACTCTTTGCTTGCCTTCCCTGCATTGCCTAGCCTTGAGTTGTCGTGCCTTAGCCTTATCTCTTCTGACCGTGCCTTCCTTTGCTTTAAGCTTTACTTGCATTGTCGTGCATTGCCTAGCCTTGCGTTGTCGTGCATTAGCCTTGCGTAGCCTCACCGTGCCTTGCCTTGCGTTACCCTTTCCTTGCCTTGCCGTGCATTTCCTAGCCGTGTGTTGTCGTGCCTTAGCCTTATTTCCCCTTGCCGTTGCGTGCCTTTTGTTACACTTGCCTTGCCTGGCTTTGCCTTGCCTTCCGTTCCTTCCGTTACTCTTTCCTTGCCTAGCCGTGCATTGCCTAGCCCTGCGTTTTCGTGCCTTAGCCTTGTTACCCCTTGCCGTGCCGTTCCTTCCGTTACCCTTGCCTTCCCTTGCTTTCCCTTGCCTTCCTTGCGTTCCTTTACACTTTGCTTGCTTTCCGTGCAATGCCTAGCCTTGCGTTGTCATGCCTTAGGCTTGCCTCGCCTGACCGTGCTTTCCCATGCGTTACCCTTTCCTTGCCTTGCCGTGCATTGCCTAGCGTGCGTTGTCGTGCCTTAGCCTTGTTTCCCCTTGCCTTGCCGTTCCTTCCGTTACACTTGCCTTTCCTTGCTTTCCCTTGCCTTCCTTAGCTTCCGTTACTCTTTGCTTGCCTTCCGTGCATTGCCTAGCCTTGCGATGTCGTGCCTTAGCCTTATCTCGCCTGACCGTGCCTTCCTTTGCTTTAAGCTTTCCTTGCATTGTGGTGCATTGCCTAGCCTTGCGTTGTCATGCCTTAGCCTTGCCTCGCCTGACCGTGCTTTCCCAAGCGTTACCCTTTCCTTGCCTTGCCCTGCATTGCCTAGCGTGCGTTGTCGTGCCTTAGCCTTGTTTCCCCTTGCCGTGCCGTTCCTTCCGTTACACTTGCCTTTCCTTGCTTTCCCTTGCCTTCCTTACCTTCCGTTACTCTTTGCTTGCCTTCCGTGCATTGCCTAGCCTTGCGTTGTCGTGCCTTAGCCTTGCCTCGCCTGACCGTGCTTTCCCATGCGTTACCCTTTCCTTGCCTTGCCGTTCATTGCCTAGAGTTCGGTGTCGTGCCTGAGACTTGTTCCCCCTTGCCGTGCCGTTCCTTCCGTTACCCTTGCCTTTCCTTGCTTTTCCTTGCCTTGCTTACCTTCCGTTACTCTTTGCTTGCCTTCCCTGAATTGCCTAGCCTTGCGTTGTCGTGCCTTTGCCTTATCTCGCCTGACCTTGCCTTCCATTGCTTTAAGCTTTCCTTGCATTGTTGTGCATTGCCTAGCCTTGCGTTTTCGTGCATTAGCCTTGTCTAGCCTCACCGTGCATTGCCTTGCGTTACCCTTTGCTTGCCTTGCCGTGCATTGCCTAGCCGTGCGTTGTCGTGCCTTAGCCTTGTTTCCCCTTGCCGTGCAGTTCCTTCCGTTACACTTGCCTTTCTTTGCTTTCCCTTGCCTTCCTTACCTTCCGTTACTCTTTGCTTGCCTTCCGTGCATTGCCTAGCCTTGCGTTGTCGTGCCTTAGCCTTGCCTCGCCTGAACGTGCTTTCCCATGCGTTACCCTTTCCTTGCCTTGCCGTGCATTGCCCAGCTTGCGTTGCCGTGCCTTAGCCTTGTTTCCCCTTGCCGTGCAGTTCCTTCCGTTACCCTTGCCTTGCCTTGCTTTTCCTTGCCTTGCTTACCTTCCGTTACTCTTTGCTTCCCTTCCCTGCATTGCCTAGCCTTGCGTTGTCGTGCCTTAGCCTTATCTCGCCTGACCGTGCCTTCCTTTGCTTTAAGCTTTCCTTGCATTGTCGTGCATTGCCTAGCCTTGCGTTGTCGTGCATTAGCCTTGGCTAGCCTCACCGTGCCTTGCCTTGCGTTACCCTTTCCTTGCCTTGCCGTGCATTGCCTAGCCGTGTGTTGTCGTGCCTTAGCCTTGTTTCCCCTTGCCGTTGCGTGCCTTTTGTTACACTTGCCTTGCCTGGCTTTGCCTTGCCTTCCTTTCCTTCCATTACTCTTTCCTTGCCTTGCCGTGCATTGCCTAGCCCTGCGTTGTCGTGACGTAGCCTTGTTACCCCTTGCCGTGCCGTTCCTTCCGTTACCCTTGCCTTCCCTTGCTTTCCCTTGCCTTCCTTGCGTTCCGTTACTCTTTGCTTGCTTTCGGTGCATTGCCTAGCCTTGCGTTGTCGTGCCTTAGCCTTATCTCGCCTGACCGTGCCTTCCTTTCCTTTAAGCTTTACTTGCATTGTCGTGCATTGCCTAGCCTTGCGTTGTCGTGCATTAGCCTTGCCTAGCCTCACCGTGCCTTCCCTTGCGTTACCCTTTCCTTGCCTTGCCGTGCATTGCCTAACCCTGCGTTGCCGTGCCTTAGCCTTGTTACCCCTTGCCGTGACGTTCCTTCCGTTACCCTTGCCTTCCCTTGCTTTCCCTTGCCTTCCTTGCGTTCCGTTACTCCTTGCTTGCTTTCCGTGCATTGCCTAGCCTTGCGTTGTCATGCCTTAGCCTTGCATCGCCTGACCGTGCTTTCCCATGCGTTACCCTTTCCTTGCCTTGCCGTGCATTGCCTAGCCGTGCGTTGTCGTGCCTTAGCCTTGTTTCCCCTTGCCGTGCCGTTCCTTCCGTTACACTTGCCTTTCCTTTCTTTCCCTTGCCTTCCTTACCTTCCGTTACTCTTTGCTTGCCTTCCGTGCTTTGCCTAGCCTTGCGTTGTTGTGCCGTTGTTGTGCCATAGCCTTGCCTCGCCTGAACGTGCTTTCCCATGCGTTACCCTTTCCTTGCCTTGCCGTGCATTGCCTAGCCTGCGTTGCCGTGCCTTAGCCTTGTTTCCCCTTGCCGTGCCGTTCCTTCCGTTACCCTGGCCTTTCCTTCCTTTTCCTTGCCTTGCTTACCTTCCGTTACTCTTTACTTGCCTTCCCTGAATGCATTGCCTAGCCTTGCGTTGTCGTGCCTTAGCCTTATCTCGCCTGACCGTCCTTCCTTTGCTTTAAGCTTTCCTTGCATTGTCGTGCATTGCCTAGCCTTGCATTGTCGTGCATTAACCTTGCCTAGCCTCACCGTGCCTTGCCTTGCGTTACCCTTTCCTTGCCTTGCCGTGCGTTTCCTAGCCGTGTGTTGTCGTGCCTTAGCCTTGTTACCCCTTGCCGTGCCGTTCCTTCCGTTACCCTTGCCTTCCCTTGCTTTCCCTTTCCTTCCTTGCATTCCGTTACTCCTTGCTTGCTTTCCGTGCATTGCCTAGCCTTGCGTTGGCTTTCCTTAGCCTTGCCTCGCCTGACCGTGCTTTCCCATGCGTTACCCTTTCTTTGCCTTGCTGTGCATTGCCTAGAGTGCGTTGTCGTACCTTAGCCTTGTTTCCCCTTGCCGTGCCGTTCCTTCCGTTACCCTTGCCTTCCCTTGCTTTCCCTTTCCTTCCTTGCATTCCGTTACTCCTTGCTTGCTTTCCGTGCATTGCCTAGCCTTGCGTTGGCTTTCCTTAGCCTTGCCTCGCCTGACCGTGCTTTCCCATGCGTTACCCTTTCCTTGCCTTCCCGTGCATTGCCTAGCGTGCGTTGTCGTGCCATAGCCTTGTTTCCCCTTGCCGTGCCGTTCCTTCCGTTACACTTGCCTTTCTTTGCTTTCCCTTGCCTTCCTTACCTTCCGTTACTCTTTGCTTGCCTTCCGTGCATTGCCTAGCCATGCGTTGTCGTGCCTTAGCCTTATCTCGCCTGACCGTGCCTTCCTTTGCTTTAAGCTTTACTTGCATTGTCGTGCATTGCCTAGCCTTGCGTTGTCGTGCATTAGCCTTGCCTAGCCTCACCGTGCCTTGCCTTGCGTTACCCTTTCCTTGCCTTGCCGTGCATTTCCTAGCCGTGTGTTTTCGTGTCTTAGCCTTGTTTCCCCTTGCCTTTGCGTGCCTTTTCTTACAATTGCCTTGCCTGGCTTTGCCTTGCCTTCCTTTCCTTCCGTTACTCTTTCCTTGCCTTGCCGTGCATTGCCTAGCCCTGCGTTGTCGTGCCATAGCCTTGTTTCCCCTTGCCGTGCCGTTCCTTCCGTTACACTTGCCTTTCTTTGCTTTCCCTTGCCTTCCTTACCTTCCGTTACTCATTGCTTGCCTTCCGTGCATTGCCTAGCCTTGCGTTGTCGTGCCTTAGCCTTATCTCGCCTGACCGTGCCTTCCTTTGCTTTAAGCTTTCCTTGCATTGTCGTGCATTGCCTAGCCTTGCGTTGTCGTGCATTAGCCTTGCCTAGCCTCACCGTGCCTTGCCTTGCGTTACCCTTTCCTTGCCTTGCCGTGCATTGCCTAGCCCTGCGTTGTCGTGCCTTAGCCTTGTTTCCCCTTGCCGTGCCGTTCCTTCCGTTACCATTGCCTTTCCTTGCTTTCCCTTGCCTTCCTTACCTTCCGTTACTCTTTCCTTGCATTGTCGTGCATCGCCTAGCCTTGCGTTTTCGTGCATGAACCTTGCCTAGCCTCACCGTGCCTTTCCTTGCGTTACCCTTTGCTTGCCTTGCCGTGCATTGCATAGCCGTGCCTTGTCGTGCCTTAGCCTTGTTTCCCCTTGCCTTGCCGTTCCTTCCCTTACACTTGCCTTTCTTTGCTTTCCGTTTCCTTCCTTGCATTCCGTTACTCCTTGCTTACTTTCCGTGCATTGCCTAGCCTTGCGTTGGCTTTCCTTAGCCTTGCCTCGCCTGACCGTGCTTTCCCATGCGTTACCCTTTACTTGCCTTGCCGTGCATTGCCTAGCGTGCGTTGTCGTGCCTTAGCCTTATCTCGCCTGACCGTGCCTTCCTTTGCTTTAAGCTTTCCTTGCATTGTCGTGCCGTGCCTAGCCTTGCGTTGTCGTGCATTAGCCTTGCCTAGCCTCACCGTGCCTTGCCTTGCGTTACCCTTTCCTTGCCTTGCCGTGCATTTCCTAGCCGTGTGTTGTCGTGCCTTAGCCTTGTTTCCCCTTGCCGTTGCGTGCCTTTTGTTACACTTGCCTTGCCTGGCTTTGCCTTGCCTTCTTTTCCTTCCGTTACTCTTTCCTTGCCTTGCCGTGCATGGCCTAGCCCTGCGTTGTCGTGCCTTAGCCTTCTTACCCCTTGCCGTGCCGTTCCTTCCGTTACCCTTGCCTTTCCTTGCTTTTCCTTGCCTTGCTTACCTTCCGTTACTCTTTGCTTCCCTTCCCTGCATTGCCTAGCCTTGCGTTGTCGTGCCTTAGCCTTACCTCGCCTGACCGTGCCTTCCTTTGCTTTAAGTTTTCCTTGCATTGTCGTGCATTGCCTAGCCTTGCGTTGTCGTGCATTAGCCTTGCCTAGCCTCACCGTGCCTTGCCTTGCGTTACCCTTTCCTTGCCTTGCCGTGCATTGCCTAGCCGTGCGTTGTCGTGCCTTAGCCTTGTTTCCCCTTGCCGTGGCGTGCCTTTTGTTACACTTGCCTTTCCTGGCTTTGACTTGCCTTCCTTTCCTTCCGTTACTCTTTGCTTGCCTTGCCGTGCATTGCCTAGCCCTGCGTTGTCGTGCCTTAGCCTTATCTCGCCTGACCGTGCCTTCCTTTGCTTTAAGCTTTCCTTGCATTGTCGTGCATTGCCTAGCCTTGCGTTGTCGTGCATTAGCCTTGCCTAGCCTCACCGTGCCTTGCCTTGCGTTACCGTTTCCTTGCCTTGCGGTGCATTGCCTAGCCGTGCGTTGTCGTGCCTTAGCCTTGATTCCCCTTGCCGTGGCGTGCCTTTTGTTACACTTGCCTTGCCTGGCTTTGCCTTGCCTTCCTTTCCTTCCGTTACACTTTACTTGCCTTGCCGTGCATTGCCTAGCCTTGCATTGTCGTGCCTTATACTTGCCTCACCTGACCGTGCCTTCCCCTGCGTTACCCTTTCCTTGCCTTGCCGTGCATTGCCTAGCCCTGCGTTGCCGTGCCTTACACTTGTTACCCCTTACCGTGCCGTTCCTTCCGTTACCCTTGCCTTCCCTTGCTTTCCCTTGCCTTCCTTGCGTTCCGTTACTCTTTGCTTGCTTTCCGTGCATTGCCTAGCCTTGCGTTGTCATGCCTTAGCGTGCATCGCCTGACCGTGCTTTCCCATGCGTTACCCTTTCCTTGCCTTTCCGTGCATTGCCTAGCCGTGCGTTGTCGTGCCTTAACCTTGTTTCCCCTTGCCGTGCCGTTCCTTCCGTTACACTTGCCTTTCCTTCCTTTCCCTTGCCTTCCTTACCTTCCGTTACTCTTTGCTTGCCTTCCGTGCATTGCCTAGCCTTGCGTTGTCGTGCCTTAGCGTTGCCTCGCCTGACCGTGCTTTCAAATGCGTTACCCTTTCCTTGCCTTGCCGTTCATTGCCTAGCGTTCGGTGTCGTGCCTTAGACTTGTTTCCCCTTGCCGTGCCGTTCCTTCCGTTACCCTGGCCTCTCCTTCCTTTTCCTTGCCTTGCTTACCTTCCGTTACTCTTTGCTTGCCTTCCCTGAATTTCCTAGCCTTGCGTTGTCGTGCCTTAGCCTTATCTCGCCTGACCTTGCCTTTCTTTGCTTTAAGCTTTCCTTGCATTGTCGTGCATCGCCTAGCCTTCCGTTTTCGTGCATTAGCCTTGCCTAGCCTCACCGTGCCTTTCCTTGCGTTACCTTTTGATTGCCTTGCCGTGCATTGCCTAGCCGTGCGTTCTCGTGCCTTAGCCTTGTTTCCCCTTGCCGTGCCGTTCCTTCCGTTACACTTGCCTTTCTTTGCTTTCCCTTTCCTTCCTTACCTTCCGTTTCTCTTTGCTTGCCTTCCGTGCATTGCCTAGCCTTGGGTTGTCGTGCCTTAGCCTTGCCTCGCCTGACCGTGCTTTCCCATGCGTTACCCTTACCTTGCCTTGCCGTGCATTGCCTAGCCTTGCGTTGTCGTGCATTAACCTTGCCTAGCCTCACCGTGCCTTGCCTTGCGTTACCCTTTCCTTGCCTTGCCGTGCATTTCCTAGCCGTGTGTTGTCGTGCCTTAGCCTTGTTACCCCTTGCCGTGCCGTTCCTTCCGTTACCCTTGCCTTCCCTTGCTTTCGCTTTCCTTCCTTGCATTCCGTTACTCCTTGCTTGCTTTCCGTGCATTGCCTAGCCTTGCGTTGGCTTTCCTTAGCCTTGCCTCGCCTGACCGTGCTTTCCCATGCGTTAACCTTTCCTTGCCTTGCCGTGCATTGCCTAGCGTGCGTTGTCGTGCCTTAGCCTTGTTTCCCCTTGCCATGGCTTTCCTTCCGTTACACTTGCCTTTCTTTGCTTTCCCTTGCCTTCCTTACCTTCCGTTACTCTTTGCTTGCCTTCCGTGCATTGCCAAGCCTTGCGTTGTCGTGCCTTAGACTTATCTCGCCTGACCGTGCCTTCCTTTGCTTTAAGCTTTACTTGCATTGTCGTGCATTGCCTAGCCTTGCGTTGTCGTGCATTAGCCTTGCCTAGCCTCACCGTGCCTTGCCTTGCGTTACCCTTTCCTTGCCTTGCCGTGCATTTCCTAGCCGTGTGTTGTCGTGCCTTAGACTTGTTTCCCCTTGCCGTTGCGTGCCTTTTGTTACACTTGCCTTGCCTGGCTTTGCCTTGCCTTCCTTTCCTTCCGTTACTCTTTGCTTGCCTTGCCGTGCATTGCCTAGCCCTGCGTTGTCGTGCCTTAGCCTTGTTACCCCTTGCCGTGCCGTTCCTTCCGTTACCCTTGCCTTCCCTTGCTTTCCCTTGCCTTCCTTGCGTTCCGTTACTCTTTGCTTGCTTTCCGTGCATTGCCTAGCCTTGCGTTGTCATGCCTTAGCCTTGCCTCGCCTGACCGTGCTTTCCCCTGCGTTACCCTTTCCTTGCCTTGCCGTGCATTGCCTAGCGTGCGTTGTCGTGCCTTAGCCTTGTTTCCCCTTGCCGTGCCGTTCCTTCCGTTACCATTGCCTTTCCTTGCTTTCCCTTGCCTTCCTTACCTTCCGTTACTCTTTGCTTGCCTTCCGTGCATTGCCTAGCCTTGCGTTGTCGTGCCTTAGCCTTATCTCGACTGACCGTGCCTTCCTTTACTTTAAGCTTTCCTTGCATTGTCGTGCATTGCCTAGCCTTGCGTTGTCGTGCATTAACCTTGCCTAGCCTCACCGTGCCTTGCCTTGCGTTACCCTTTCCTTGCCTTGCCGTGCATTTCCTAGCCGTGTGTTGTCGTGCCTTAGCCTTGTTACCCCTTGCCGTGCCGTTCCTTCCGTTACCCTTGCCTTCCCTTGCTTTCCCTTTCCTTCCTTTCATTCCGTTACTCCGTGCTTGCTTTCCGTGCATTGCCTAGCCTTGCGTTGGCTTTCCTTAGCCTTGCCTCGCCTGACCGTGCTTTCCCATGCGTTACCCTTTCCTTGCCTTGCCGTGCATTGCGTAGCGTGCGTTGTCGTGCCTTAGCCTTGTTTCCCCTTGCCGTGCAGTTCCTTCCGTTACACTTGCCTTTCTTTGCTTTCCCTTGCCTTCCTTACTTCCGTTACTCTTTGCTTGCCTTCCGTGCATTGCCAAGCCTTGCGTTGTCGTGCCTTAGCCTTGCCTCCCCTGACCGTTCTTTCCCATGCGTTACCCTTTCCTTCCCTTGCCGTGCATTGCCTAGCGTGCGTTGTCGTGCCTTAGACTTGTTTTCCCTTGCCGTGCCGTTCCTTCCGTTACCATTGCCTTTCCTTGCTTTCCTTTGCCTTCCTTACCTTCCGTTACTCTTTGCTTGCCTTCCCTGCATTGCCTAGCCTTGCGTTGTCGTGCCTTAGCCTTATCTCTTCTGACCGTGCCTTCCTTTGCTTTAAGCTTTACTTGCATTGTCGTGCATTGCCTAGCCTTGCGTTGTCGTGCATTAGCCTTGCCTAGCCTCACCGTGCCTTGCCTTGCGTTACCCTTTCCATGCCTTGCCGTGCATTTCCTAGCCGTGTGTTGTCGTGCCTTAGCCTTGTTTCCCCTTGCCGTTGCGTGCCTTTTGTTACACTTGCCTTGCCTGGCTTTTCCTTGCCTTTCGTTCCTTCCGTTACTCTTTCCTTGCCTTGCCGTGCATTGCCTAGCCCTGCGTTTTCGTGCCTTAGCCTTGTTACCCCTTGCCGTGCCGTTCCTTCCGTTACCCTTGCCTTTCCTTGCTTTCCCTTGCCTTCCTTACCTTCCGTTACTCTTTGCTTGCCTTCCGTGCATTGCCTAGCCTTGCGTTGTCGTGCCTTAGCCTTATCTCGCCTGACCGTGCCTTCCTTTGCTTTAGGCTTTCCTTGCATTGTGGTGCATTGCCTAGCCTTGCGTTGTCGTTCATTAGCCTTGCCCAGCCTCACCGTGCCTTGCCTTGCGTTACCCTTTCCTTGCCTTGCCGTGCATTGCCTAGCCGTGCGTTGTCGTGCCTTAGCCTTGATTCCCCTTGCCGTGGCATGCCTTTTGTTACACTTGCCTTTCCTGGCTTTGACTTGCCTTCCTTTCCTTCCGTTACTCTTTCCTTGCCTTGCCGTGCATTGCCTAGCCCTGCGTTGCCGTGCCTTAGCCTTGATACCCCTTGCCGTGCCGTTCCTTCCGTTACCCTTGCCTTCCCTTGCTTTCCCTTGCCTTCCTTGCGTTCCCTTACTCTTTGCTTGCTTTCCGTGCATTGCCTAGCCTTGCGTTGTCATGCCTTAGCCTTGCATCGCCTGACCGTGCTTTCCCATGCGTTACCCTTTCCTTGCCTTGCCGTGCATTGCCTAGCCCTGCGTTGCCGTGCCTTAGCCTTGTTACCCCTTGCAGTGCCGTTCCTTCCGTTACCATTGCCTTCCCTTGCTTTCCCTTGCCTTCCTTGCGTTCCGTTACTCTTTGCTTGCTTTCCGTGCATTGCCTAGCCTTGCGTTGTCATGCCTTACCCTTGCATCGCCTGACCGTGCTTTCCCATGCGTTACCCTTTCCTTGCCTTTCCGTGCATTGCCTAGCCGTGCGTTGTCGTGCCTTAGCCTTGTCTCGCCTGACCGTGCCTTCCTTTGCTTTAAGCTTTACTTGCATTGTCGTGCATTGCCTAGCCTTGCGTTGTCGTGCATTAGCCTTGCCTAGCCTCACCGTGCCTTGCCTTGCGTTACCCTTTCCTTGCCTTGCCGTGCATTTCCTAGCCGTGTGTTGTCGTGCCTTAGACTTGTTTCCCCTTGCCGTTGCGTGCCTTTTGTTACACTTGCCTTGCCTGGCTTTCCCTTGCCTTCCTTTCCTTCCGTTACTCTTTGCTTGCTTTCCGTGCATTGCCTAGCCTTGCGTTGTCATGACTTAGCCTTGCCTCGCCTGACCGTGCTTTCCCCTGCGTTACCCTTTCCTTGCCTTGCCGTGCATTGCCTAGCCGTGCGTTGTCGTGCCTTAGCCTTGTTTCCCCTTGCCGTGCCGTTCCTTCCGTTACACTTGCCTTTCCTTGCTTTCCCTTGCCTTCCTTACCTTCCGTTACTCTTTGCTTGCCTTTCGTGCATTGCCTATCCTTGCGTTGTCGTGCCTTAGCCTTATCTCGCCTGACCGTGCCTTCCTTTACTTTAAGCTTTCCTTGCATTGTCGTGCAATGCCTAGCCTTGCGTTGTCGTGCATTAACCTTGCCTAGCCTCACCGTGCCTTGCCTTGCGTTACCCTTTCCTTGCCTTGCCGTGCATTTCCTAGCCGTGTGTTGTCGTGCCTTAGCCTTGTTACCCCTTGCCGTGCCGTTCCTTCCGTTACCCTTGCCTTCCCTTGCTTTCCCTTTCCTTCCTTTCATTCCGTTACTCCTTGCTTGCTTTCCGTGCATTGCCTAGCCTTGCGTTGGCTTTCCTTAGCCTTGCCTCGCCTGACCGTGCTTTCCCATGCGTTACCCTTTCCTTGCCTTGCCGTGCATTGCGTAGCGTGCGTTGTCGTGCCTTAGCCTTGTTTCCCCTTGCCGTGCAGTTCCTTCCGTTACACTTGCCTTTCTTTGCTTTCCCTTGCCTTCCTTACTTCCGTTACTCTTTGCTTGCCTTCCGTGCATTGCCAAGCCTTGCGTTGTCGTGCCTTAGCCTTGCCTCCCCTGACCGTTCTTTCCCATGCGTTACCCTTTCCTTCCCTTGCCGTGCATTGCCTAGCGTGCGTTGTCGTGCCTTAGACTTGTTTTCCCTTGCCGTGCCGTTCCTTCCGTTACCATTGCCTTTCCTTGCTTTCCTTTGCCTTCCTTACCTTCCGTTACTCTTTGCTTGCCTTCCCTGCATTGCCTAGCCTTGCGTTGTCGTGCCTTAGCCTTATCTCTTCTGACCGTGCCTTCCTTTGCTTTAAGCTTTACTTGCATTGTCGTGCATTGCCTAGCCTTGCGTTGTCGTGCATTAGCCTTGCCTAGCCTCACCGTGCCTTGCCTTGCGTTACCCTTTCCATGCCTTGCCGTGCATTTCCTAGCCGTGTGTTGTCGTGCCTTAGCCTTGTTTCCCCTTGCCGTTGCGTGCCTTTTGTTACACTTGCCTTGCCTGGCTTTTCCTTGCCTTTCGTTCCTTCCGTTACTCTT
This sequence comes from Macrotis lagotis, assembly GCF_037893015.1. Taxonomy (NCBI): domain Eukaryota; kingdom Metazoa; phylum Chordata; class Mammalia; order Peramelemorphia; family Peramelidae; genus Macrotis; species Macrotis lagotis. The sequence goes on from NW_027422024.1 coordinate 165,786, forward strand.
TCCTTGCCTTGCCGTGCATTGCCTAGCCCTGCGTTTTCGTGCCTTAGCCTTGTTACCCCTTGCCGTGCCGTTCCTTCCGTTACCCTTGCCTTTCCTTGCTTTCCCTTGCCTTCCTTACCTTCCGTTACTCTTTGCTTGCCTTCCGTGCATTGCCTAGCCTTGCGTTGTCGTGCCTTAGCCTTATCTCGCCTGACCGTGCCTTCCTTTGCTTTAGGCTTTCCTTGCATTGTGGTGCATTGCCTAGCCTTGCGTTGTCGTTCATTAGCCTTGCCCAGCCTCACCGTGCCTTGCCTTGCGTTACCCTTTCCTTGCCTTGCCGTGCATTGCCTAGCCGTGCGTTGTCGTGCCTTAGCCTTGATTCCCCTTGCCGTGGCATGCCTTTTGTTACACTTGCCTTTCCTGGCTTTGACTTGCCTTCCTTTCCTTCCGTTACTCTTTCCTTGCCTTGCCGTGCATTGCCTAGCCCTGCGTTGCCGTGCCTTAGCCTTGATACCCCTTGCCGTGCCGTTCCTTCCGTTACCCTTGCCTTCCCTTGCTTTCCCTTGCCTTCCTTGCGTTCCCTTACTCTTTGCTTGCTTTCCGTGCATTGCCTAGCCTTGCGTTGTCATGCCTTAGCCTTGCATCGCCTGACCGTGCTTTCCCATGCGTTACCCTTTCCTTGCCTTGCCGTGCATTGCCTAGCCCTGCGTTGCCGTGCCTTAGCCTTGTTACCCCTTGCAGTGCCGTTCCTTCCGTTACCATTGCCTTCCCTTGCTTTCCCTTGCCTTCCTTGCGTTCCGTTACTCTTTGCTTGCTTTCCGTGCATTGCCTAGCCTTGCGTTGTCATGCCTTACCCTTGCATCGCCTGACCGTGCTTTCCCATGCGTTACCCTTTCCTTGCCTTTCCGTGCATTGCCTAGCCGTGCGTTGTCGTGCCTTAGCCTTATCTCGCCTGACCGTGCCTTCCTTTGCTTTAAGCTTTACTTGCATTGTCGTGCATTGCCTAGCCTTGCGTTGTCGTGCATTAGCCTTGCCTAGCCTCACCGTGCCTTGCCTTGCGTTACCCTTTCCTTGCCTTGCCGTGCATTTCCTAGCCGTGTGTTGTCGTGCCTTAGACTTGTTTCCCCTTGCCGTTGCGTGCCTTTTGTTACACTTGCCTTGCCTGGCTTTCCCTTGCCTTCCTTTCCTTCCGTTACTCTTTGCTTGCTTTCCGTGCATTGCCTAGCCTTGCGTTGTCATGACTTAGCCTTGCCTCGCCTGACCGTGCTTTCCCCTGCGTTACCCTTTCCTTGCCTTGCCGTGCATTGCCTAGCGTGCGTTGTCGTGCCTTAGCCTTGTTTCCCCTTGCCGTGCCGTTCCTTCCGTTACCATTGCCTTTCCTTGCTTTCCCTTGCCTTCCTTACCTTCCGTTACTCTTTGCTTGCCTTTCGTGCATTGCCTATCCTTGCGTTGTCGTGCCTTAGCCTTATCTCGCCTGACCGTGCCTTCCTTTACTTTAAGCTTTCCTTGCATTGTCGTGCAATGCCTAGCCTTGCGTTGTCGTGCATTAACCTTGCCTAGCCTCACCGTGCCTTGCCTTGCGTTACCCTTTCCTTGCCTTGCCGTGCATTTCCTAGCCGTGTGTTGTCGTGCCTTAGCCTTGTTACCCCTTGCCGTGCCGTTCCTTCCGTTACCCTTGCCTTCCCTTGCTTTCCCTTTCCTTCCTTGCATTCCGTTACTCCTTGCTTGCTTACCGTACATTGCCTAGCCTTGCGTTGGCTTTCCTTAGCCTTGCCTCGCCTGACCGTGCTTTCCCATGCGTTACCCTTTCCTTGCCTTGCCGTGCATTGCCTAGCGTGCGTTGTCGTGCCTTAGCCTTGTTTCCCCTTGCCGTGCCGTTCCTTCCGTTACACTTGCCTCTCTTTGCTTTCCCTTGCCTTCCTTACTTCCGTTACTCTTTGCTTGCCTTCCGTGCATTGCCAAGCCTTGCGTTGTCGTGCCTTAGCCTTGCCTCCCCTGACCGTTCTTTCCCATGCGTTACCCTTTCCTTCCCTTGGCGTGCATTGCCTAGCGTTCGTTGTCGTGCCTTAGACTTGTTTCCCCTTGCCGTGCCGTTCCTTCCGTTACCATTGCCTTTCCTTGGTTTCCTTTGCCTTCCTTACCTTCCGTTACTCTTTGCTTGCCTTCCCTGCATTGCCTAGCCTTGAGTTGTCGTGCCTTAGCCTTATCTCTTCTGACCGTGCCTTCCTTTGCTTTAAGCTTTACTTGCATTGTCGTGCATTGCCTAGCCTTGCGTTGTCGTGCATTAGCCTTGCGTAGCCTCACCGTGCCTTGCCTTGCGTTACCCTTTCCTTGCCTTGCCGTGCATTTCCTAGCCGTGTGTTTTCGTGCCTTAGCCTTATTTCCCCTTGCCGTTGCGTGCCTTTTGTTACACTTGCCGTGCCTGGCTTTGCCTTGCCTTCCGTTCCTTCCGTTACTCTTTCCTTGCCTAGCCGTGCATTGCCTAGCCCTGCGTTTTCGTGCCTTAGCCTTGTTACCCCTTGCCGTGCCGTTCCTTCCGTTACCCTTGCCTTCCCTTGCTTTCCCTTGCCTTCCTTGCGTTCCTTTACACTTTGCTTGCTTTCCGTGCATTGCCTAGCCTTGCGTTGTCATGCCTTAGGCTTGCCTCGCCTGACCGTGCTTTCCCATGCGTTACCCTTTCCTTGCCTTGCCGTGCATTGCCTAGCGTGCGTTGTCGTGCCTTAGCCTTGTTTCCCCTTGCCTTGCCGTTCCTTCCGTTACACTTGCCTTTCCTTGCTTTCCCTTGCCTTCCTTACCTTCCGTTACTCTTTGCTTGCCTTCCGTGCATTGCCTAGCCTTGGGTTGTCGTGCCTTAGCCTTGCCTCGCCTGACCGTGCTTTCCCTTGCGTTACCCTTTCCTTGCCTTGCCGTGCATTGCCTAGCCTTGCGTTGTCGTGCATTAACCTTGCCTAGCCTCACCGTGCCGTGCCTTGCGTTACCCTTTCCTTGCCTTGCCGTGCATTTCCTAGCCGTGTGTGGTCGTGCCTTAGCCTTGTTACCCCTTGCCGTGCCGTTCCTTCCGTTACCCTTACCTTCCCTTGCTTTCGCTTTCCTTCCTTGCATTCCGTTACTCCTTGCTTGCTTTCCGTGCATTGCCTAGCCTTGCGTTGGCTTTCCTTAGCCTTGCCTCGCCTGACCGTGCTTTCCCATGCGTTACCCTTTCCTTGCCTTGCCGTGCATTGCCTAGCGTGCGTTGTCGTGCCTTAGCCTTGTTTCCCCTTGCCATGGCTTTCCTTCCGTTACACTTGCCTTTCTTTGCTTTCCCTTGCCTTCCTTACCTTCCGTTACTCTTTGCTTGCCTTCCGTGCATTGCCAAGCCTTGCGTTGTCGTGCCTTAGCCTTATCTCGCCTGACCGTGCCTTCCTTTGCTTTAAGCTTTACTTGCATTGTCGTGCATTGCCTAGCCTTGCGTTGTCGTGCATTAGCCTTGCCTAGCCTCACCGTGCCTTGCCTTGCGTTACCCTTTCCTTGCCTTGCCGTGCATTTCCTAGCCGTGTGTTGTCGTGCCTTAGACTTGTTTCCCCTTGCCGTTGCGTGCCTTTTGTTACACTTGCCTTGCCTGGCTTTGCCTTGCCTTCCTTTCCTTCCGTTACTCTTTGCTTGTCTTGCCGTGCATTGCCTAGCCCTGCGTTGTCGTGCCTTAGCCTTCTTACCCCTTGTCGTGCCGTTCCTTCCGTTACCCTTGCCTTCCCTTGCTTTCCCTTGCCTTCCTTGCGTTCCGTTACTCTTTGCTTGCTTTCCGTGCATTGCCTAGCCTTGCGTTGTCATGCCTTAGCCTTGCCTCGCCTGACCGTGCTTTCCCCTGCGTTACACTTTCCTTGCCTTGCCGTGCATTGCCTAGCGTGCGTTGTCGTGCCTTAGCCTTGTTTCCCCTTGCCGTGCCGTTCCTTCCGTTACCATTGCCTTTCCTTGCTTTCCTTTGCCTTCCTTACCTTCCGTTACTCTTTGCTTGCCTTCCGCGCATTGCCTAGCCTTGCGTTGTCGTGCCTTAGCCTTATCTCGCCTGACCGTGCCTTCCTTTACTTTAAGCTTTCCTTGCATTGTCGTGCATTGCCTAGCCTTGCGTTGTCGTGCCTTAACCTTGCCTAGCCTCACCGTGCCTTGCCTTGCGTTACCCTTTCCTTGCCTTGCCGTGCATTTCCTAGCCGTGTGTTGTCGTGCCTTAGCCTTGTTACCCCTTGCCCTGCCGTTCCTTCCGTTACCCTTGCCTTCCCTTGCTTTCCCTTTCCTTCCTTGCATTCCGTTACTCCTTGCTTGCTTACCGTGCATTGCCTAGCCTTGCGTTGGCTTTCCTTAGCCTTGCCTCGCCTGACCGTGCTTTCCCATGCGTTACCCTTTCCTTGCCTTGCCGTGCATTGCCTAGCGTGCGTTGTCGTGCCTTAGCCTTGTTTCCCCTTGCCGTGCCGTTCCTTCCGTTACACTTGCCTTTCTTTGCTTTCCCTTGCCTTCCTTACTTCCGTTACTCTTTGCTTGCCTTCCGTGCATTGCCAAGCCTTGCGTTGTCGTGCCTTAGCCTTGCCTCCCCTGACCGTTCTTTCCCATGCGTTACCCTTTCCTTCCCTTGCCGTGCATTGCCTAGCGTGCGTTGTCGAGCCTTAGACTTGTTTCCCCTTGCCGTGCCGTTCCTTCCGTTACCATTGCCTTTCCTTGGTTTCCTTTGCCTTCCTTACCTTCCGTTACTCTTTGCTTGCCTTCCCTGCATTGCCTAGCCTTGCGTTGTCGTGCCTCAGCCTTATCTCTTCTGACCGTGCCTTCCTTTGCTTTAAGCTTTCCTTGCATTGTCGTGCCGTGCCTAGCCTTGCGTTGTCGTGCATTAGCCTTGCCTAGCCTCACCGTGCCTTGCCTTGCGTTACCCTTTCCTTGCCTTGCCGTGCATTTCCTAGCCGTGTGTTGTCGTGCCTTAGCCTTGTTTCCCCTTGCCGTTGCGTGCCTTTTGTTACACTTGCCTTGCCTGGCTTTGCCTTGCCTTCCGTTCCTTCCGTTACTCTTTCCTTGCCTTGCCGTGCATTGCCTAGCCCTGCGTTTTCGTGCCTTAGCCTTGTTACCCCTTGCCGTGCCGTTCCTTCCGTTACCCTTGCCTTCCCTTGCTTTCCCTTGCCTTCCTTGCGTTCCTTTACACTTTGCTTGCTTTCCGTGCAATGCCTAGCCTTGCGTTGTCATGCCTTAGGCTTGCCTCGCCTGACCGTGCTTTCCCATGCGTTACCCTTTCCTTGCCTTGCCGTGCATTGCCTAGCGTGCGTTGTCGTGCCTTAGCCTTGTTTCCCCTTGCTGTGCCGTTCCTTCCGTTACACTTGCCTTTCCTTGCTTTCCCTTGCCTTCTCTACCTTCCGTTACTCTTTGCTTGCCTTCCGTGCATTGCCTAGCCTTGCGATGTCGTGCCTTAGCCTTATCTCGCCTGACCGTGCCTTCCTTTGCTTTAAGCTTTCCTTGCATTGTGGTGCATTGCCTAGCCTTGCGTTGTCATGCCTTAGCCTTGCCTCGCCTGACCGTGCTTTCCCATGCGTTACCCTTTGCTTGCCTTGCCGTGCATTGCCTAGCCGTGCGTTGTCGTGCCTTAGCCTTGTTTCCCCTTGCCGTGCAGTTCCTTCCGTTACACTTGCCTTTCTTTGCTTTCCCTTGCCTTCCTTACCTTCCGTTACTCTTTGCTTGCCTTCCGTGCATTGCCTAGCCTTGCGTTGTCGTGCCTTAGCCTTGCCTCGCCTGAACGTGCTTTCCCATGCGTTACCCTTTCCTTGCCTTGCCGTGCATTGCCCAGCCTGCGTTGCCGTGCCTTAGCCTTGTTCCCCCTTGCCGTGCCGTTCCTTCCGTTACCCTTGCCTTTCCTTGCTTTTCCTTGCCTTGCTTACCTTCCGTTACTCTTTGCTTCCCTTCCCTGCATTGCCTAGCCTTGCGTTGTCGTGCCTTAGCCTTATCTCGCCTGACCGTGCCTTCCTTTGCTTTAAGCTTTCCTTGCATTGTCGTGCATTGCCTAGCCTTGCGTTTTCGTGCATTAGCCTTGCCTAGCCTCACCGTGCCTTGCCTTGCGTTACCCTTTCCTTGCCTTGCCGTGCATTGCCTAGCCGTGCGTTGTCGTGCCTTAGCCTTGTTTCCCCTTGCCCTGGCGTGCCTTTTGTTACACTTGCCTTTCCTGGCTTTGACTTGCCTTCCTTTCCTTCCGTTACTCTTTCCTTGCCTTGCCGTGCATTGCCTAGCCCTGCGTTGCCGTGCCTTAGCCTTGATACCCCTTGCCGTGCCGTTCCTTCCGTTACCCTTGCCTTCCCTTGCTTTCCCTTGCCTTCCTTGCGTTCCCTTACTCTTTGCTTGCTTTCCGTGCATTGCCTAGCCTTGCGTTGTCATGCCTTAGCCTTGCATCGCCTGACCGTGCTTTCCCATGCGTTACCCTTTCCTTGCCTTGCCGTGCATTGCCTAGCCCTGCGTTGCCGTGCCTTAGCCTTGTTACCCCTTGCAGTGCCGTTCCTTCCGTTACCATTGCCTTCCCTTGCTTTCCCTTGCCTTCCTTGCGTTCCGTTACTCTTTGCTTGCTTTCCGTGCATTGCCTAGCCTTGCGTTGTCATGCCTTACCCTTGCATCGCCTGACCGTGCTTTCCCATGCGTTACCCTTTCCTTGCCTTTCCGTGCATTGCCTAGCCGTGCGTTGTCGTGCCTTAGCCTTGTTTCCCCTTGCCGTGGCGTGCCTTTTGTTACACTTGCCTTTCCTGGCTTTGACTTGCCTTCCTTTCCTTCCGTTACTCTTTCCTTGCCTTGCCGTGCATTGCCTAGCCTTGCATTGTCGTGCCTTATCCTTGCCTCACCTGACCGTGCCTTCCCCTGCGTTACCCTTTCCTTGCCTTGCCGTGCATTGCCTAGCCTTGCGTTGTCATGCCGTAGCCTTGCATCGCCTGACCGTGCTTTCCCATGCGTTAGCCTTTCCTTGCCTTTCCGTGCATTGCCTAGCCGTGCGTTGTCGTGCCTTAGCCTTGTTTCCCCTTGCCGTGCCGTTCCTTCCGTTACACTTGCCTTTCCTTCCTTTCCCTTGCCTTCCTTACCTTCCGTTACTCTTTGCTTGCCTTCCGTGCATTGCCTAGCCTTGCGTTGTCGTGCTTGAGCGTTGCCTCGCCTGACCGTGCTTTCAAACGCGTTACCCTTTCCTTGCCTTGCCGTTCATTGCCTAGCGTTCGGTGTCGTGCCTTAGACTTGTTTCCCCTTGCCGTGCCGTTCCGACCGTTACCCTGGCCTTTCCTTCCTTTTCCTTGCCTTGCTTACCTTCCGTTACTCTTTGCTTGCCTTCCCTGAATTTCCTAGCCTTGCGTTGTCGTGCCTTAGCCTTATCTCGCCTGACCTTGCCTTCCTTTGCTTTAAACTTTCCTTGCATTGTCGTGCATCGCCTAGCCTTGCGTTTTCGTGCATTAGCCTTGCCTAGCCTCACCGTGCCTTTCCTTGCGTTACCTTTTGATTGCCTTGCCGTGCATTGCCTAGCCGTGCGTTCTCGTGCCTTAGCCTTGTTTCCCCTTGCCGTGCCGTTCCTTCCGTTACACTTGCCTTTCTTTGCTTTCCCTTTCCTTCCTTACCTTCCGTTTCTCTTTGCTTGCCTTCCGTGCATTGCCTAGCCTTGGGTTGTCGTGCCTTAGCCTTGCCTCGCCTGACCGTGCTTTCCCATGCGTTACCCTTACCTTGCCTTGCCGTGCATTGCCTAGCCTTGCGTTGTCGTGCATTAACCTTGCCTAGCCTCACCGTGCCTTGCCTTGCGTTACCCTTTCCTTGCCTTGCCGTGCATTTCCTAGCCGTGTGTTGTCGTGCCTTAGCCTTGTTACCCCTTGCCGTGCCGTTCCTTCCGTTACCCTTGCCTTCCCTTGCTTTCGCTTTCCTTCCTTGCATTCCGTTACTCCTTGCTTGCTTTCCGTGCATTGCCTAGCCTTGCGTTGGCTTTCCTTAGCCTTGCCTCGCCTGACCGTGCTTTCCCATGCGTTACCCTTTCCTTGCCTTGCCGTGCATTGCCTAGCGTGCGTTGTCGTGCCTTAGCCTTGTTTCCCCTTGCCATGGCTTTCCTTCCGTTACACTTGCCTTTCTTTACTTTCCCTTGCCTTCCTTACCTTCCGTTACTCTTTGCTTGCCTTCCGTGCATTGCCAAGCCTTGCGTTCTCGTGCCTTAGCCTTATCTCGCCTGACCGTGCCTTCCTTTGCTTTAAGCTTTACTTGCATTGTCGTGCATTGCCTAGCCTTGCGTTGTCGTGCATTAGCCTTGCCTAGCCTCACCGTGCCTTGCCTTGCGTTACCCTTTCCTTGCCTTGCCGTGCATTTCCTAGCCGTGTGTTGTCGTGCCTTAGACTTGTTTCCCCTTGCCGTTGCGTGCCTTTTGTTACACTTGCCTTGCCTGGCTTTCCCTTGCCTTCCTTTCCTTCCGTTACTCTTTGCTTGCTTTCCGTGCATTGCCTAGCCTTGCGTTGTCATGACTTAGCCTTGCCTCGCCTGACCGTGCTTTCCCCTGCGTTACCCTTTCCTTGCCTTGCCGTGCATTGCCTAGCGTGCGTTGTCGTGCCTTAGCCTTGTTTCCCCTTGCCGTGCCGTTCCTTCCGTTACCATTGCCTTTCCTTGCTTTCCCTTGCCTTCCTTACCTTCCGTTACTCTTTGCTTGCCTTTCGTGCATTGCCTATCCTTGCGTTGTCGTGCCTTAGCCTTATCTCGCCTGACCGTGCCTTCCTTTACTTTAAGCTTTCCTTGCATTGTCGTGCAATGCCTAGCCTTGCGTTGTCGTGCATTAACCTTGCCTAGCCTCACCGTGCCTTGCCTTGCGTTACCCTTTCCTTGCCTTGCCGTGCATTTCCTAGCCGTGTGTTGTCGTGCCTTAGCCTTGTTACCCCTTGCCGTGCCGTTCCTTCCGTTACCCTTGCCTTCCCTTGCTTTCCCTTTCCTTCCTTGCATTCCGTTACTCCTTGCTTGCTTACCGTACATTGCCTAGCCTTGCGTTGGCTTTCCTTAGCCTTGCCTCGCCTGACCGTGCTTTCCCATGCGTTACCCTTTCCTTGCCTTGCCGTGCATTGCCTAGCGTGCGTTGTCGTGCCTTAGCCTTGTTTCCCCTTGCCGTGCCGTTCCTTCCGTTACACTTGCCTCTCTTTGCTTTCCCTTGCCTTCCTTACTTCCGTTACTCTTTGCTTGCCTTCCGTGCATTGCCAAGCCTTGCGTTGTCGTGCCTTAGCCTTGCCTCCCCTGACCGTTCTTTCCCATGCGTTACCCTTTCCTTCCCTTGGCGTGCATTGCCTAGCGTTCGTTGTCGTGCCTTAGACTTGTTTCCCCTTGCCGTGCCGTTCCTTCCGTTACCATTGCCTTTCCTTGGTTTCCTTTGCCTTCGTTACCTTCCGTTACTCTTTGCTTGCCTTCCCTGCATTGCCTAGCCTTGAGTTGTCGTGCCTTAGCCTTATCTCTTCTGACCGTGCCTTCCTTTGCTTTAAGCTTTACTTGCATTGTCGTGCATTGCCTAGCCTTGCGTTGTCGTGCATTAGCCTTGCGTAGCCTCACCGTGCCTTGCCTTGCGTTACCCTTTCCTTGCCTTGCCGTGCATTTCCTAGCCGTGTGTTGTCGTGCCTTAGCCTTATTTCCCCTTGCCGTTGCGTGCCTTTTGTTACACTTGCCTTGCCTGGCTTTGCCTTGCCTTCCGTTCCTTCCGTTACTCTTTCCTTGCCTAGCCGTGCATTGCCTAGCCCTGCGTTTTCGTGCCTTAGCCTTGTTACCCCTTGCCGTGCCGTTCCTTCCGTTACCCTTGCCTTCCCTTGCTTTCCCTTGCCTTCCTTGCGTTCCTTTACACTTTGCTTGCTTTCCGTGCAATGCCTAGCCTTGCGTTGTCATGCCTTAGGCTTGCCTCGCCTGACCGTGCTTTCCCATGCGTTACCCTTTCCTTGCCTTGCCGTGCATTGCCTAGCGTGCGTTGTCGTGCCTTAGCCTTGTTTCCCCTTGCCTTGCCGTTCCTTCCGTTACACTTGCCTTTCCTTGCTTTCCCTTGCCTTCCTTAGCTTCCGTTACTCTTTGCTTGCCTTCCGTGCATTGCCTAGCCTTGCGATGTCGTGCCTTAGCCTTATCTCGCCTGACCGTGCCTTCCTTTGCTTTAAGCTTTCCTTGCATTGTGGTGCATTGCCTAGCCTTGCGTTGTCATGCCTTAGCCTTGCCTCGCCTGACCGTGCTTTCCCAAGCGTTACCCTTTCCTTGCCTTGCCCTGCATTGCCTAGCGTGCGTTGTCGTGCCTTAGCCTTGTTTCCCCTTGCCGTGCCGTTCCTTCCGTTACACTTGCCTTTCCTTGCTTTCCCTTGCCTTCCTTACCTTCCGTTACTCTTTGCTTGCCTTCCGTGCATTGCCTAGCCTTGCGTTGTCGTGCCTTAGCCTTGCCTCGTCTGACCGTGCTTTCCCATGCGTTACCCTTTCCTTGCCTTGCCGTTCATTGCCTAGAGTTCGGTGTCGTGCCTGAGACTTGTCCCCCCTTGCCGTGCCGTTCCTTCCGTTACCCTAGCCTTTCCTTGCTTTTCCTTGCCTTGCTTACCTTCCGTTACTCTTTGCTTGCCTTCCCTGAATTGCCTAGCCTTGCGTTGTCGTGCCTTTGCCTTATCTCGCCTGACCTTGCCTTCCATTGCTTTAAGCTTTCCTTGCATTGTTGTGCATTGCCTAGCCTTGCGTTTTCGTGCATTAGCCTTGTCTAGCCTCACCGTGCATTGCCTTGCGTTACCCTTTGCTTGCCTTGCCGTGCATTGCCTAGCCGTGCGTTGTCGTGCCTTAGCCTTGTTTCCCCTTGCCGTGCAGTTCCTTCCGTTACACTTGCCTTTCTTTGCTTTCCCTTGCCTTCCTTACCTTCCGTTACTCTTTGCTTGCCTTCCGTGCATTGCCTAGCCTTGCGTTGTCGTGCCTTAGCCTTGCCTCGCCTGAACGTGCTTTCCCATGCGTTACCCTTTCCTTGCCTTGCCGTGCATTGCCCAGCTTGCGTTGCCGTGCCTTAGCCTTGTTTCCCCTTGCCGTGCAGTTCCTTCCGTTACCCTTGCCTTGCCTTGCTTTTCCTTGCCTTGCTTACCTTCCGTTACTCTTTGCTTCCCTTCCCTGCATTGCCTAGCCTTGCGTTGTCGTGCCTTAGCCTTATCTCGCCTGACCGTGCCTTCCTTTGCTTTAAGCTTTCCTTGCATTGTCGTGCATTGCCTAGCCTTGCGTTGTCGTGCATTAGCCTTGGCTAGCCTCACCGTGCCTTGCCTTGCGTTACCCTTTCCTTGCCTTGCCGTGCATTGCCTAGCCGTGTGTTGTCGTGCCTTAGCCTTGTTTCCCCTTGCCGTTGCGTGCCTTTTGTTACACTTGCCTTGCCTGGCTTTGCCTTGCCTTCCTTTCCTTCCATTACTCTTTCCTTGCCTTGCCGTGCATTGCCTAGCCCTGCGTTGTCGTGACGTAGCCTTGTTACCCCTTGCCGTGCCGTTCCTTCCGTTACCCTTGCCTTCCCTTGCTTTCCCTTGCCTTCCTTGCGTTCCGTTACTCTTTGCTTGCTTTCGGTGCATTGCCTAGCCTTGCGTTGTCGTGCCTTAGCCTTATCTCGCCTGACCGTGCCTTCCTTTCCTTTAAGCTTTACTTGCATTGTCGTGCATTGCCTAGCCTTGCGTTGTCGTGCATTAGCCTTGCCTAGCCTCACCGTGCCTTCCCTTGCGTTACCCTTTCCTTGCCTTGCCGTGCATTGCCTAACCCTGCGTTGCCGTGCCTTAGCCTTGTTACCCCTTGCCGTGACGTTCCTTCCGTTACCCTTGCCTTCCCTTGCTTTCCCTTGCCTTCCTTGCGTTCCGTTACTCCTTGCTTGCTTTCCGTGCATTGCCTAGCCTTGCGTTGTCATGCCTTAGCCTTGCATCGCCTGACCGTGCTTTCCCATGCCTTACCCTTTCCTTGCCTTGCCGTGCATTGCCTAGCCGTGCGTTGTCGTGCCTTAGCCTTGTTTCCCCTTGCCGTGCCGTTCCTTCCGTTACACTTGCCTTTCCTTTCTTTCCCTTGCCTTCCTTACCTTCCGTTACTCTTTGCTTGCCTTCCGTGCTTTGCCTAGCCTTGCGTTGTTGTGCCATAGCCTTGCCTCGCCTGAACGTGCTTTCCCATGCGTTACCCTTTCCTTGCCTTGCCGTGCATTGCCTAGCCTGCGTTGCCGTGCCTTAGCCTTGTTTCCCCTTGCCGTGCCGTTCCTTCCGTTACCCTGGCCTTTCCTTCCTTTTCCTTGCCTTGCTTACCTTCCGTTACTCTTTACTTGCCTTCCCTGAATTTCCTAGCCTTGCGTTGTCGTGCCTTAGCCTTATCTCGCCTGACCGTCCTTCCTTTGCTTTAAGCTTTCCTTGCATTGTCGTGCATTGCCTAGCCTTGCATTGTCGTGCATTAACCTTGCCTAGCCTCACCGTGCCTTGCCTTGCGTTACCCTTTCCTTGCCTTGCCGTGCGTTTCCTAGCCGTGTGTTGTCGTGCCTTAGCCTTGTTACCCCTTGCCGTGCCGTTCCTTCCGTTACCCTTGCCTTCCCTTGCTTTCCCTTTCCTTCCTTGCATTCCGTTACTCCTTGCTTGCTTTCCGTGCATTGCCTAGCCTTGCGTTGGCTTTCCTTAGCCTTGCCTCGCCTGACCGTGCTTTCCCATGCGTTACCCTTTCTTTGCCTTGCTGTGCATTGCCTAGAGTGCGTTGTCGTACCTTAGCCTTGTTTCCCCTTGCCGTGCCGTTCCTTCCGTTACCCTTGCCTTCCCTTGCTTTCCCTTTCCTTCCTTGCATTCCGTTACTCCTTGCTTGCTGTCCGTGCATTGCCTAGCCTTGCGTTGGCTTTCCTTAGCCTTGCCTCGCCTGACCGTGCTTTCCCATGCGTTACCCTTTCCTTGCCTTCCCGTGCATTGCCTAGCGTGCGTTGTCGTGCCATAGCCTTGTTTCCCCTTGCCGTGCCGTTCCTTCCGTTACACTTGCCTTTCTTTGCTTTCCCTTGCCTTCCTTACCTTCCGTTACTCTTTGCTTGCCTTCCGTGCATTGCCTAGCCATGCGTTGTCGTGCCTTAGCCTTATCTCGCCTGACCGTGCCTTCCTTTGCTTTAAGCTTTACTTGCATTGTCGTGCATTGCCTAGCCTTGCGTTGTCGTGCATTAGCCTTGCCTAGCCTCACCGTGCCTTGCCTTGCGTTACCCTTTCCTTGCCTTGCCGTGCATTTCCTAGCCGTGTGTTGTCGTGTCTTAGCCTTGTTTCCCCTTGCCTTTGCGTGCCTTTTCTTACAATTGCCTTGCCTGGCTTTGCCTTGCCTTCCTTTCCTTCCGTTACTCTTTCCTTGCCTTGCCGTGCATTGCCTAGCCCTGCGTTGTCGTGCCATAGCCTTGTTTCCCCTTGCCGTGCCGTTCCTTCCGTTACACTTGCCTTTCTTTGCTTTCCCTTGCCTTCCTTACCTTCCGTTACTCATTGCTTGCCTTCCGTGCATTGCCTAGCCTTGCGTTGTCGTGCCTTAGCCTTATCTCGCCTGACCGTGCCTTCCTTTGCTTTAAGCTTTCCTTGCATTGTCGTGCATTGCCTAGCCTTGCGTTGTCGTGCATTAGCCTTGCCTAGCCTCACCGTGCCTTGCCTTGCGTTACCCTTTCCTTGCCTTGCCGTGCATTGCCTAGCCCTGCGTTGTCGTGCCTTAGCCTTGTTTCCCCTTGCCGTGCCGTTCCTTCCGTTACCATTGCCTTTCCTTGCTTTCCCTTGCCTTCCTTACCTTCCGTTACTCTTTCCTTGCATTGTCGTGCATCGCCTAGCCTTGCGTTTTCGTGCATGAACCTTGCCTAGCCTCACCGTGCCTTTCCTTGCGTTACCCTTTGCTTGCCTTGCCGTGCATTGCATAGCCGTGCCTTGTCGTGCCTTAGCCTTGTTTCCCCTTGCCTTGCCGTTCCTTCCCTTACACTTGCCTTTCTTTGCTTTCCGTTTCCTTCCTTGCATTCCGTTACTCCTTGCTTACTTTCCGTGCATTGCCTAGCCTTGCGTTGGCTTTCCTTAGCCTTGCCTCGCCTGACCGTGCTTTCCCATGCGTTACCCTTTACTTGCCTTGCCGTGCATTGCCTAGCGTGCGTTGTCGTGCCTTAGCCTTATCTCGCCTGACCGTGCCTTCCTTTGCTTTAAGCTTTCCTTGCATTGTCGTGCCGTGCCTAGCCTTGCGTTGTCGTGCATTAGCCTTGCCTAGCCTCACCGTGCCTTGCCTTGCGTTACCCTTTCCTTGCCTTGCCGTGCATTTCCTAGCCGTGTGTTGTCGTGCCTTAGCCTTGTTTCCCCTTGCCGTTGCGTGCCTTTTGTTACACTTGCCTTGCCTGGCTTTGCCTTGCCTTCCTTTCCTTCCGTTACTCTTTCCTTGCCTTGCCGTGCATGGCCTAGCCCTGCGTTGTCGTGCCTTAGCCTTGTTACCCCTTGCCGTGCCGTTCCTTCCGTTACCCTTGCCTTCCCTTACTTTCCCTTGCCTTCCTTGCGTTCCGTTACTCTTTGCTTGCTTTCCGTGCATTGCCTAGCCTTGCGTTGTCATGCCTTAGGCTTGCCTCGCCTGACCGTGCTTTCCCATGCGTTACCCTTTCCTTGCCTTGCCGTGCATTGCCTAGCGTGCGTTGTCGTGCCTTAGCCTTGTTTCCCCTTGCCGTGCCGTTCCTTCCGTTACACTTGCCTTTCTTTGCTTTCCCTTGCCTTCCTTACCTTCCGTTACTCTTTGCTTGCCTTCCGTGCATTGCCTAGCCTTGCGTTGTCGTGCCTTAGCCTTATCTCGCCTGACCGTGCCTTCCTTTGCTTTAAGCTTTCCTTGCATTGTCGTGCATTGCCTAGCCTTGCGTTGTCGTGCATTAGCCTTGCCTAGCCTCACCGTGCCTTGCCTTGCGTTACCGTTTCCTTGCCTTGCGGTGCATTGCCTAGCCGTGCGTTGTCGTGCCTTAGCCTTGATTCCCCTTGCCGTGGCGTGCCTTTTGTTACACTTTCCTTGCCTGGCTTTGCCTTGCCTTCCTTTCCTTCCGTTACTCTTTACTTGCCTTGCCGTGCATTTCCTAGCCTTGCATTGTCGTGCCTTATCCTTGCCTCACCTGACCGTGCCTTCCCCTGCGTTACCCTTTCCTTGCCTTGCCGTGCATTGCCTAGCCCTGCGTTGTCGTGCCTTAGCCTTCTTACCCCTTGCCGTGCCGTTCCTTCCGTTACCCTTGCCTTCCCTTGCTTTCCCTTGCCTTCCTTGCGTTCCGTTACTCTTTGCTTGCTTTCCGTGCTTTGCCTAGCCTTGCGTTGTCATGCCTTAGCCTTGCCTCGCCTGACCGTGCTTTCCCATGCGTTACCCTTTCCTTGCCTTGCCGTGCATTGCCTAGCGTGCGTTGTCGTGCCTTAGCCTTGTTTCCCCTTGCCGTGCCGTTCCTTCCGTTACCCTTGCCTTTCCTTGCTTTTCCTTGCCTTGCTTACCTTCCGTTACTCTTTGCTTCCCTTCCCTGCATTGCCTAGCCTTGCGTTGTCGTGCCTTAGCGTTATCTCGCCTGACCGTGCCTTCCTTTGCTTTAAGTTTTCCTTGCATTGTCGTGCATTGCCTAGCCTTGCGTTGTCGTGCATTAGCCTTGCCTAGCCTCACCGTGCCTTGCCTTGCGTTACCCTCTCCTTGCCTTGCCGTGCATTGCCTAGCCGTGCGTTGTCGTGCCTTAGCCTTGTTTCCCCTTGCCGTGGCGTGCCTTTTGTTACACTTGCCTTTCCTGGCTTTGACTTGCCTTCCTTTCCTTCCGTTACTCTTTGCTTGCCTTGCCGTGCATTGCCTAGCCCTGCGTTGTCGTGCCTTAGCCTTATCTCGCCTGACCGTGCCTTCCTTTGCTTTAAGCTTTCCTTGCATTGTCGTGCATTGCCTAGCCTTGCGTTGTCGTGCATTAGCCTTGCCTAGCCTCACCGTGCCTTGCCTTGCGTTACCGTTTCCTTGCCTTGCGGTGCATTGCCTAGCCGTGCGTTGTCGTGCCTTAGCCTTGATTCCCCTTGCCGTGGCGTGCCTTTTGTTACACTTGCCTTGCCTGGCTTTGCCTTGCCTTCCTTTCCTTCCGTTACACTTTACTTGCCTTGCCGTGCATTGCCTAGCCTTGCATTGTCGTGCCTTATACTTGCCTCACCTGACCGTGCCTTCCCCTGCGTTACCCTTTCCTTGCCTTGCCGTGCATTGCCTAGCCCTGCGTTGCCGTGCCTTACACTTGTTACCCCTTACCGTGCCGTTCCTTCCGTTACCCTTGCCTTCCTTTGCTTTCCCTTGCCTTCCTTGCGTTCCGTTACTCTTTGCTTGCTTTCCGTGCATTGCCTAGCCTTGCGTTGTCATGCCTTAGCGTGCATCGCCTGACCGTGCTTTCCCATGCGTTACCCTTTCCTTGCCTTTCCGTGCATTGCCTAGCCGTGCGTTGTCGTGCCTTAACCTTGTTTCCCCTTGCCGTGCCGTTCCTTCCGTTACACTTGCCTTTCCTTCCTTTCCCTTGCCTTCCTTACCTTCCGTTACTCTTTGCTTGCCTTCCGTGCATTGCCTAGCCTTGCGTTGTCGTGCCTTAGCGTTGCCTCGCCTGACCGTGCTTTCAAATGCGTTACCCTTTCCTTGCCTTGCCGTTCATTGCCTAGCGTTCGGTGTCGTGCCTTAGACTTGTTTCCCCTTGCCGTGCCGTTCCTTCCGTTACCCTGGCCTCTCCTTCCTTTTCCTTGCCTTGCTTACCTTCCGTTACTCTTTGCTTGCCTTCCCTGAATTTCCTAGCCTTGCGTTGTCGTGCCTTAGCCTTATCTCGCCTGACCTTGCCTTTCTTTGCTTTAAGCTTTCCTTGCATTGTCGTGCATCGCCTAGCCTTCCGTTTTCGTGCATTAGCCTTGCCTAGCCTCACCGTGCCTTTCCTTGCGTTACCTTTTGATTGCCTTGCCGTGCATTGCCTAGCCGTGCGTTCTCGTGCCTTAGCCTTGTTTCCCCTTGCCGTGCCGTTCCTTCCGTTACACTTGCCTTTCTTTGCTTTCCCTTTCCTTCCTTACCTTCCGTTTCTCTTTGCTTGCCTTCCGTGCATTGCCTAGCCTTGGGTTGTCGTGCCTTAGCCTTGCCTCGCCTGACCGTGCTTTCCCATGCGTTACCCTTACCTTGCCTTGCCGTGCATTGCCTAGCCTTGCGTTGTCGTGCATTAACCTTGCCTAGCCTCACCGTGCCTTGCCTTGCGTTACCCTTTCCTTGCCTTGCCGTGCATTTCCTAGCCGTGTGTTGTCGTGCCTTAGCCTTGTTACCCCTTGCCGTGCCGTTCCTTCCGTTACCCTTGCCTTCCCTTGCTTTCGCTTTCCTTCCTTGCATTCCGTTACTCCTTGCTTGCTTTCCGTGCATTGCCTAGCCTTGCGTTGGCTTTCCTTAGCCTTGCCTCGCCTGACCGTGCTTTCCCATGCGTTAACCTTTCCTTGCCTTGCCGTGCATTGCCTAGCGTGCGTTGTCGTGCCTTAGCCTTGTTTCCCCTTGCCATGGCTTTCCTTCCGTTACACTTGCCTTTCTTTGCTTTCCCTTGCCTTCCTTACCTTCCGTTACTCTTTGCTTGCCTTCCGTGCATTGCCAAGCCTTGCGTTGTCGTGCCTTAGACTTATCTCGCCTGACCGTGCCTTCCTTTGCTTTAAGCTTTACTTGCATTGTCGTGCATTGCCTAGCCTTGCGTTGTCGTCCATTAGCCTTGCCTAGCCTCACCGTGCCTTGCCTTGCGTTACCCTTTCCTTGCCTTGCCGTGCATTTCCTAGCCGTGTGTTGTCGTGCCTTAGACTTGTTTCCCCTTGCCGTTGCGTGCCTTTTGTTACACTTGCCTTGCCTGGCTTTGCCTTGCCTTCCTTTCCTTCCGTTACTCTTTGCTTGCCTTGCCGTGCATTGCCTAGCCCTGCGTTGTCGTGCCTTAGCCTTGTTACCCCTTGCCGTGCCGTTCCTTCCGTTACCCTTGCCTTCCCTTGCTTTCCCTTGCCTTCCTTGCGTTCCGTTACTCTTTGCTTGCTTTCCGTGCATTGCCTAGCCTTGCGTTGTCATGCCTTAGCCTTGCCTCGCCTGACCGTGCTTTCCCCTGCGTTACCCTTTCCTTGCCTTGCCGTGCATTGCCTAGCGTGCGTTGTCGTGCCTTAGCCTTGTTTCCCCTTGCCGTGCCGTTCCTTCCGTTACCATTGCCTTTCCTTGCTTTCCCTTGCCTTCCTTACCTTCCGTTACTCTTTGCTTGCCTTCCGTGCATTGCCTAGCCTTGCGTTGTCGTGCCTTAGCCTTATCTCGACTGACCGTGCCTTCCTTTACTTTAAGCTTTCCTTGCATTGTCGTGCATTGCCTAGCCTTGCGTTGTCGTGCATTAACCTTGCCTAGCCTCACCGTGCCTTGCCTTGCGTTACCCTTTCCTTGCCTTGCCGTGCATTTCCTAGCCGTGTGTTGTCGTGCCTTAGCCTTGTTACCCCTTGCCGTGCCGTTCCTTCCGTTACCCTTGCCTTCCCTTGCTTTCCCTTTCCTTCCTTTCATTCCGTTACTCCGTGCTTGCTTTCCGTGCATTGCCTAGCCTTGCGTTGGCTTTCCTTAGCCTTGCCTCGCCTGACCGTGCTTTCCCATGCGTTACCCTTTCCTTGCCTTGCCGTGCATTGCCTAGCGTGCGTTGTCGTGCCTTAGCCTTGTTTCCCCTTGCCGTGCAGTTCCTTCCGTTACACTTGCCTTTCTTTGCTTTCCCTTGCCTTCCTTACTTCCGTTACTCTTTGCTTGCCTTCCGTGCATTGCCAAGCCTTGCGTTGTCGTGCCTTAGCCTTGCCTCCCCTGACCGTTCTTTCCCATGCGTTACCCTTTCCTTCCCTTGCCGTGCATTGCCTAGCGTGCGTTGTCGTGCCTTAGACTTGTTTTCCCTTGCCGTGCCGTTCCTTCCGTTACCATTGCCTTTCCTTGCTTTCCCTTGCCTTCCTTGCCTTCCGTTACTCTTTGCTTGCCTTCCGTGCATTGCCTAGCCTTGCGTTGTCGTGCCTTAGCCTTATCTCTTCTGACCGTGCCTTCCTTTGCTTTAAGCTTTACTTGCATTGTCGTGCATTGCCTAGCCTTGCGTTGTCGTGCATTAGCCTTGCCTAGCCTCACCGTGCCTTGCCTTGCGTTACCCTTTCCATGCCTTGCCGTGCATTTCCTAGCCGTGTGTTGTCGTGCCTTAGCCTTGTTTCCCCTTGCCGTTGCGTGCCTTTTGTTACACTTGCCTTGCCTGGATTTGCCTTGCCTTTCGTTCCTTCCGTTACTCTTTCCTTGCCTTGCCGTGCATTGCCTAGCCCTGCGTTTTCGTGCCTTAGCCTTGTTACCCCTTGCCGTGCCGTTCCTTCCGTTACCCTTGCCTTTCCTTGCTTTCCCTTGCCTTCCTTACCTTCCGTTACTCTTTGCTTGCCTTCCGTGCATTGCCTAGCCTTGCGTTGTCGTGCCTTAGCCTTATCTCGCCTGACCGTGCCTTCCTTTGCTTTAGGCTTTCCTTGCATTGTGGTGCATTGCCTAGCCTTGCGTTGTCGTTCATTAGCCTTGCCCAGCCTCACCGTGCCTTGCCTTGCGTTACCCTTTCCTTGCCTTGCCGTGCATTGCCTAGCCGTGCGTTGTCGTGCCTTAGCCTTGATTCCCCTTGCCGTGGCATGCCTTTTGTTACACTTGCCTTTCCTGGCTTTGACTTGCCTTCCTTTCCTTCCGTTACTCTTTCCTTGCCTTGCCGTGCATTGCCTAGCCCTGCGTTGCCGTGCCTTAGCCTTGATACCCCTTGCCGTGCCGTTCCTTCCGTTACCCTTGCCTTCCCTTGCTTTCCCTTGCCTTCCTTGCGTTCCCTTACTCTTTGCTTGCTTTCCGTGCATTGCCTAGCCTTGCGTTGTCATGCCTTAGCCTTGCATCGCCTGACCGTGCTTTCCCATGCGTTACCCTTTCCTTGCCTTGCCGTGCATTGCCTAGCCCTGCGTTGCCGTGCCTTAGCCTTGTTACCCCTTGCAGTGCCGTTCCTTCCGTTACCATTGCCTTCCCTTGCTTTCCCTTGCCTTCCTTGCGTTCCGTTACTCTTTGCTTGCTTTCCGTGCATTGCCTAGCCTTGCGTTGTCATGCCTTACCCTTGCATCGCCTGACCGTGCTTTCCCATGCGTTACCCTTTCCTTGCCTTTCCGTGCATTGCCTAGCCGTGCGTTGTCGTGCCTTAGCCTTGTTTCCCCTTGCCGTGGCGTGCCTTTTGTTACACTTGCCTTTCCTGGCTTTGACTTGCCTTCCTTTCCTTCCGTTACTCTTTCCTTGCCTTGCCGTGCATTGCCTAGCCTTGCATTGTCGTGCCTTATCCTTGCCTCACCTGACCGTGCCTTCCCCTGCGTTACCCTTTCCTTGCCTTGCCGTGCATTGCCTAGCCTTGCGTTGTCATGCCGTAGCCTTGCATCGCCTGACCGTGCTTTCCCATGCGTTAGCCTTTCCTTGCCTTTCCGTGCATTGCCTAGCCGTGCGTTGTCGTGCCTTAGCCTTGTTTCCCCTTGCCGTGCCGTTCCTTCCGTTACACTTGCCTTTCCTTCCTTTCCCTTGCCTTCCTTACCTTCCGTTACTCTTTGCTTGCCTTCCGTGCATTGCCTAGCCTTGCGTTGTCGTGCTTGAGCGTTGCCTCGCCTGACCGTGCTTTCAAATGCGTTACCCTTTCCTTGCCTTGCCGTTCATTGCCTAGCGTTCGGTGTCGTGCCTTAGACTTGTTTCCCCTTGCCGTGCCGTTCCGACCGTTACCCTGGCCTTTCCTTCCTTTTCCTTGCCTTGCTTACCTTCCGTTACTCTTTGCTTGCCTTCCCTGAATTTCCTAGCCTTGCGTTGTCGTGCCTTAGCCTTATCTCGCCTGACCTTGCCTTCCTTTGCTTTAAGCTTTCCTTGCATTGTCGTGCATCGCCTAGCCTTGCGTTTTCGTGCATTAGCCTTGCCTAGCCTCACCGTGCCTTTCCTTGCGTTACCTTTTGATTGCCTTGCCGTGCATTGCCTAGCCGTGCGTTCTCGTGCCTTAGCCTTGTTTCCCCTTGCCGTGCCGTTCCTTCCGTTACACTTGCCTTTCTTTGCTTTCCCTTTCCTTCCTTACCTTCCGTTTCTCTTTGCTTGCCTTCCCTGCATTGCCTAGCCTTGGGTTGTCGTGCCTTAGCCTTGCCTCGCCTGACCGTGCTTTCCCATGCGTTACCCTTACCTTGCCTTGCCGTGCATTGCCTAGCCTTGCGTTGTCGTGCATTAGCCTTGCCTAGCCTCACCGTGCCTTTCCTTGCGTTACCTTTTGATTGCCTTGCCGTGCATTGCCTAGCCGTGCGTTCTCGTGCCTTAGCCTTGTTTCCCCTTGCCGTGCCGTTCCTTCCGTTACACTTGCCTTTCCTTGCTTTCCCTTGCCTTCCTTACCTTCCGTTACTCTTTGCTTGCCTTCCCTGCATTGCCTAGCCTTGCGTTGTCGTGCCTTAGCCTTATCTCGCCTGACCGTGCCTTCCTTTGCTTTAAGTTTTCCTTGCATTGTCGTGCATTGCCTAGCCTTGCGTTGTCGTGCATTAGCCTTGCCTAGCCTCACCGTGCCTTGCCTTGCGTTACACTCTCCTTGCCTTGCCGTGCATTGCCTAGCCGTGCGTTGTCGTGCCTTAGCCTTGTTTCCCCTTGCCGTGGCGTGCCTTTTGTTACACTTGCCTTTCCTGGCTTTGACTTGCCTTCCTTTCCTTCCGTTACTCTTTGCTTGCCTTGCCGTGCATTGCCTAGCCCTGCGTTGTCGTGCCTTAGCCTTATCTCGCCTGACCGTGCCTTCCTTTGCTTTAAGCTTTCCTTGCATTGTCGTGCATTGCCTAGCCTTGCGTTGTCGTGCATTAGCCTTGCCTAGCCTCACCGTGCCTTGCCTTGCGTTACCGTTTCCTTGCCTTGCGGTGCATTGCCTAGCCGTGCGTTGTCGTGCCTTAGCCTTGATTCCCCTTGCCGTGGCGTGCCTTTTGTTACACTTGCCTTGCCTGGCTTTGCCTTGCCTTCCTTTCCTTCCGTTACACTTTACTTGCCTTGCCGTGCATTGCCTAGCCTTGCATTGTCGTGCCTTATACTTGCCTCACCTGACCGTGCCTTCCCCTGCGTTACCCTTTCCTTGCCTTGCCGTGCATTGCCTAGCCCTGCGTTGCCGTGCCTTACACTTGTTACCCCTTACCGTGCCGTTCCTTCCGTTACCCTTGCCTTCCCTTGCTTTCCCTTGCCTTCCTTGCGTTCCGTTACTCTTTGCTTGCTTTCCGTGCATTGCCTAGCCTTGCGTTGTCATGCCTTAGCGTGCATCGCCTGACCGTGCTTTCCCATGCGTTACCCTTTCCTTGCCTTTCCGTGCATTGCCTAGCCGTGCGTTGTCGTGCCTTAACCTTGTTTCCCCTTGCCGTGCCGTTCCTTCCGTTACACTTGCCTTTCCTTCCTTTCCCTTGCCTTCCTTACCTTCCGTTACTCTTTGCTTGCCTTCCGTGCATTGCCTAGCCTTGCGTTGTCGTGCCTTAGCGTTGCCTCGCCTGACCGTGCTTTCAAATGCGTTACCCTTTCCTTGCCTTGCCGTTCATTGCCTAGCGTTCGGTGTCGTGCCTTAGACTTGTTTCCCCTTGCCGTGCCGTTCCTTCCGTTACCCTGGCCTCTCCTTCCTTTTCCTTGCCTTGCTTACCTTCCGTTACTCTTTGCTTGCCTTCCCTGAATTTCCTAGCCTTGCGTTGTCGTGCCTTAGCCTTATCTCGCCTGACCTTGCCTTTCTTTGCTTTAAGCTTTCCTTGCATTGTCGTGCATCGCCTAGCCTTGCGTTTTCGTGCATTAGCCTTGCCTAGCCTCACCGTGCCTTTCCTTGCGTTACCTTTTGATTGCCTTGCCGTGCATTGCCTAGCCGTGCGTTCTCGTGCCTTAGCCTTGTTTCCCCTTGCCGTGCCGTTCCTTCCGTTACACTTGCCTTTCTTTGCTTTCCCTTTCCTTCCTTACCTTCCGTTTCTCTTTGCTTGCCTTCCGTGCATTGCCTAGCCTTGGGTTGTCGTGCCTTAGCCTTGCCTCGCCTGACCGTGCTTTCCCATGCGTTACCCTTACCTTGCCTTGCCGTGCATTGCCTAGCCTTGCGTTGTCGTGCATTAACCTTGCCTAGCCTCACCGTGCCTTGCCTTGCGTTACCCTTTCCTTGCCTTGCCGTGCATTTCCTAGCCGTGTGTTGTCGTGCCTTAGCCTTGTTACCCCTTGCCGTGCCGTTCCTTCCGTTACCCTTGCCTTCCCTTGCTTTCGCTTTCCTTCCTTGCATTCCGTTACTCCTTGCTTGCTTTCCGTGCATTGCCTAGCCTTGCGTTGGCTTTCCTTAGCCTTGCCTAGCCTCACCGTGCCTTGCCTTGCGTTACCCTTTCCTTGCCTTGCCGTGCATTTCCTAGCCGTGTGTTGTCGTGCCTTAGCCTTGTTTCCCCTTGCCGTTGCGTGCCTTTTGTTACACTTGCCTTGCCTGGCTTTGCCTTGCCTTCCTTTCCTTCCGTTACTCTTTCCTTGCCTTGCCGTGCATTGCCTAGCCCTGCGTTTTCGTGCCTTAGCCTTGTTACCCCTTGCCGTGCCGTTCCTTCCGTTACCCTTGCCTTCCCTTGCTTTCCCTTGCCTTCCTTGCCTTCCGTTACTCTTTGCTTGCCTTCCGTGCATTGCCTAGCCTTGCGTTGTCGTGCCTTAGCCTTATCTCGCCTGACCGTGCCTTCCTTTGCTTTAGGCTTTCCTTGCATTGTGGTGCATTGCCTAGCCTTGCGTTGTCGTGCATTAGCCTTGCCCAGCCTCACCGTGCCTTGCCTTGCGTTACCCTTTCCTTGCCTTGCCGTGCATTGCCTAGCCGTGCGTTGTCGT
Organism: Macrotis lagotis; assembly: GCF_037893015.1. Classification (NCBI taxonomy): domain Eukaryota; kingdom Metazoa; phylum Chordata; class Mammalia; order Peramelemorphia; family Peramelidae; genus Macrotis; species Macrotis lagotis. The sequence goes on from NW_027422024.1 coordinate 189,564, forward strand.
GCCTTAGCCTTGATTCCCCTTGCCGTGGCGTGCCTTTTGTTACACTTGCCTTTCCTGGCTTTGCCTTGCCTTCCTTTCCTTCCGTTACTCTTTCCTTGCCTTGCCGTGCATTGCCTAGCCCTGCGTTTTCGTGCCTTAGCCTTGTTACCCCTTGCCGTGCCGTTCCTTCCGTTACCCTTGCCTTCCCTTGCTTTCCCTTGCCTTCCTTGCGTTCCCTTACTCTTTGCTTGCTTTCCGTGCATTGCCTAGCCTTGCGTTGTCATGCCTTAGCCTTGCATCGCCTGACCGTGCTTTCCCATGCGTTACCCTTTCCTTGCCTTGCCGTGCATTGCCTAGCCCTGCGTTGCCGTGCCTTAGCCTTGTTACCCCTTGCAGTGCCGTTCCTTCCGTTACCATTGCCTTCCCTTGCTTTCCCTTGCCTTCCTTGCGTTCCGTTACTCTTTGCTTGCTTTCCGTGCATTGCCTAGCCTTGCGTTGTCATGCCTTACCCTTGCATCGCCTGACCGTGCTTTCCCATGCGTTACCCTTTCCTTGCCTTTCCGTGCATTGCCTAGCCGTGCGTTGTCGTGCCTTAGCCTTGTTTCCCCTTGCCGTGGCGTGCCTTTTGTTACACTTGCCTTTCCTGGCTTTGACTTGCCTTCCTTTCCTTCCGTTACTCTTTCCTTGCCTTGCCGTGCATTGCCTAGCCTTGCATTGTCGTGCCTTATCCTTGCCTCACCTGACCGTGCCTTCCCCTGCGTTACCCTTTCCTTGCCTTGCCGTGCATTGCCTAGCCTTGCGTTGTCATGCCGTAGCCTTGCATCGCCTGACCGTGCTTTCCCATGCGTTAGCCTTTCCTTGCCTTTCCGTGCATTGCCTAGCCGTGCGTTGTCGTGCCTTAGCCTTGTTTCCCCTTGCCGTGCCGTTCCTTCCGTTACACTTGCCTTTCCTTCCTTTCCCTTGCCTTCCTTACCTTCCGTTACTCTTTGCTTGCCTTCCGTGCATTGCCTAGCCTTGCGTTGTCGTGCCTTAGCGTTGCCTCGCCTGACCGTGCTTTCAAATGCGTTACCCTTTCCTTGCCTTGCCGTTCATTGCCTAGCGTTCGGTGTCGTGCCTTAGACTTGTTTCCCCTTGCCGTGCCGTTCCTACCGTTACCCTGGCCTTTCCTTCCTTTTCCTTGCCTTACTTACCTTCCGTTACTCTTTGCTTGCCTTCCCTGAATTTCCTAACCTTGCGTTGTCGTGCCTTAGCCTTATCTCGCCTGACCTTGCCTTCCTTTACTTTAAGCTTTCCTTGCATTGTCGTGCATCGCCTAGCCTTGCGTTTTCGTGCATTAGCCTTGCCTAGCCTCACCGTGCCTTTCCTTGCGTTACCTTTTGATTGCCTTGCCGTGCATTGCCTAGCCGTGTGTTCTCGTGCCTTAGCCTTGTTACCCCTTGCCGTGCCGTTCCTTCCGTTACCCTTGCCTTCCCTTGCTTTCCCTTTCATTCCTTACCTTCCGTTTCTCTTTGCTTGCCTTCCGTGCATTGCCTAGCCTTGGGTTGTCGTGCCTTAGCCTTGCCTCGCCTGACCGTGCTTTCCCATGCGTTACCCTTACCTTGCCTTGCGGTGCATTGCCTAGCCTTGCGTTGTCGTGCATTAACCTTGCCTAGCCTCACCGTGCCTTGCCTTGCGTTACCCTTTCCTTGCCTTGCCGTGCATTTCCTAGCCGTGTGTGGTCGTGCCTTAGCCTTGTTACCCCTTGCCGTGCCGTTCCTTCCGTTACCCTTGCCTTCCCTTGCTTTCGCTTTCCTTCCTTGCATTCCGTTACTCCTTGCTTGCTTTCCGTGCATTGCCTAGCCTTGCGTTGGCTTTCCTTAGCCTTGCCTCGCCTGACCGTGCTTTCCCATGCGTTTCCCTTTCCTTGCCTTGCCGTGCATTGCCTAGCGTGCGTTGTCGTGCCTTAGCCTTGTTTCCCCTTGCCGTGCCGTTCCGTCCGTTACACTTGCCTTTCTTTGCTTTCCCTTGCCTTCCTTACCTTCCATTACTCTTTGCTTGCCTTCCGTGCATTGCCAAGCCTTGCGTTGTCGTACCTTAGCCTTATCTCGCCTGACCGTGCCTTCCTTTGCTTTAAGCTTTCCTTGCATTGTCGTGCATTGCCTAGCCTTGCGTTGTCGTGCATTAGCCTTGCCTAGCCTCACCGTGCCTTGCCTTGCGTTACTCTTTCCTTGCCTTGCCGTGCATTGCCTAGCCTTGCATTGTCGTGCCTTAGCCTTGATTCCCCTTGCCGTGGCGTGCCGTTTGTTACACTTGCCTTGCCTGGCTTTGCCTTGCCTTCCTTTCCTTCCGTTACTCTTTCCTTGCCTTGCCGTGCATTGCCTAGCCTTGCATTGTCGTGCCTTATACTTGCCTCACCTGACCGTGCCTTCCCCTGCGTTACCCTTTCCTTGCCTTGCCGTGCATTGCCTAGCCCTGCGTTGCCGTGCCTTACACTTGTTACCCCTTACCGTGCCGTTCCTTCCGTTACCCTTGCCTTCCCTTGCTTTCCCTTGCCTTCCTTGCGTTCCGTTACTCTTTGCTTGCTTTCCGTGCATTGTCTAGCCTTGCGTTGTCATGCCTTAGCGTGCAACGCCTGACCGTGCTTTCCCATGCGTTAGCCTTTCCTTGCCTTTCCGTGCATTGCCTAGCCGTGCGTTGTCGTGCCTTAACCTTGTTTCCCCTTGCCGTGCCGTTCCTTCCGTTACACTTGCCTTTCCTTCCTTTCCCTTGCCTTCCTTACCTTCCGTTACTCTTTGCTTGCCTTCCGTGCATTGCCTAGCCTTGCGTTGTCGTGCCTTAGCGTTGCCTCGCCTGACCGTGCTTTCAAATGCGTTACCCTTTCCTTGCCTTGCCGTTCATTGCCTAGCGTTCGGTGTCGTGCCTTAGACTTGTTTCCCCTTGCCGTGCCGTTCCTTCCGTTACCCTGGCCTTTCCTTCCTTTTCCTTGCCTTGCTTACCTTCCGTTACTCTTTGCTTGCCTTCCCTGAATTTCCTAGCCTTGCGTTGTCGTGCCTTAGCCTTATCTCGCCTGACCTTGCCTTTCTTTGCTTTAAGCTTTCCTTGCATTGTCGTGCATCGCCTAGCCTTGCGTTTTCGTGCATTAGCCTTGCCTAGCCTCACCGTGCCTTTCCTTGCGTTACCTTTTGATTGCCTTGCCGTGCATTGCCTAGCCGTGCGTTCTCGTGCCTTAGCCTTGTTTCCCCTTGCCGTGCCGTTCCTTCCGTTACACTTGCCTTTCTTTGCTTTCCCTTTCCTTCCTTACCTTCCGTTTCTCTTTGCTTGCCTTCCGTGCATTGCCTAGCCTTGCGTTGTCGTGCCTTAGCCTTGCATCGCCTGACCGTGCTTTCCCATGCGTTACCCTTTCCTTGCCTTGCCGTGCATTGCCTAGGCTTGCGTTGTCGTTCATTACCCTTGCCTAGCCTCACCGTGCCTTGCCTTGCGTTACCCTTTCCTTGCCTTGCCGTGCATTTCCAACCGTGTGTTGTCGTGCCTTAGCCTTGTTACCCCTTGCCGTGCCGTTCCTTCCGTTACCCTTGCCTTCCCTTGCTTTCACTTTCCTTCCTTGCATTCCGTTACTCCTTGCTTGCTTTCCGTGCATTGCCTAGCCTTGCGTTGGCTTTCCTTAGCCTTGCCTCGCCTGACCGTGCTTTCCCATGCGTTAACCTTTCCTTGCCTTGCCGTGCATTGCCTAGCGTGCGTTGTCGTGCCTTAGCCTGGTTTCCCCTTGCCATGGCTTTCCTTCCGTTACACTTGCCTTTCTTTGCTTTCCCTTGCCTTCCTTACCTTCCGTTACTCTTTGCTTGCCTTCCGTGCATTGCCTAGCCTTGCGTTGTCGTGCCTTAGCCTTATCTCGCCTGACCGTGCCTTCCTTTGCTTTAAGCTTTCCTTGCATTGTCGTGCATTGCCTAGCCTTGCGTTGTCGTGCATTAACCTTGCCTAGCCTCACCGTGCCTTGCCTTGCGTTACCCTTTCCTTGCCTTGCCGTGCATTTCCTAGCCGTGTGTTGTCGTGCCTTAGCCTTGTTACCCCTTGCCGTGCCGTTCCTTCCGTTACCCTTGCCTTCCCTTGCTTTCCCTTTCCTTCCTTTCATTCCGTTACTCCTTGCTTGCTTTCCGTGCATTGCCTAGCCTTGCGTTGGCTTTCCTTAGCCTTGCCTCGCCTGACCGTGCTTTCCCATGCGTTACCCTTTCCTTGCCTTGCCGTGCATTGCCTAGCCGTGCGTTGTCGTGCCTTAGCCTTGTTTCCCCTTGCCGTGCCGTTCCTTCCGTTACACTTGCCTTTCTTTGCTTTCCCTTGCCTTCCTTACTTCCGTTACTCTTTCCTTGCCTTCCGTGCATTGCTAAGCCTTCCGTTGTCGTGCCTTAGCCTTGCCTCCCCTGACCGTTCTTTCCCATGCGTTACCCTTTCCTTCCCTTGCCGTGCATTGCCTAGCGTGCGTTGTCGTGCCTTAGACTTGTTTCCCCTTGCCGTGCCGTTCCTTCCGTTACCATTGCCTTTCCTTGCTTTCCTTTGCCTTCCTTACCTTCCGTTACTCTTTGCTTGCCTTCCCTGCATTGCCTAGCCTTGCGTTGTCGTGCCTTAGCCTTATCTCTTCTGACCGTGCCTTCCTTTGCTTTAAGCTTTACTTGCATTGTCGTGCATTGCCTAGCCTTGCGTTGTCGTGCATTAGCCTTGCCTAGCCTCACCGTGCCTTGCCTTGCGTTACCCTTTCCATGCCTTGCCGTGCATTTCCTAGCCGTGTGTTGTCGTGCCTTAGCCTTGTTTCCCCTTGCCGTTGCGTGCCTTTTGTTACACTTGCCTTGCCTGGCTTTTCCTTGCCTTTCGTTCCTTCCGTTACTCTTTCCTTGCCTTGCCGTGCATTGCCTAGCCCTGCGTTTTCGTGCCTTAGCCTTGTTACCCCTTGCCGTGCCGTTCCTTCCGTTACCCTTGCCTTTCCTTGCTTTCCCTTGCCTTCCTTACCTTCCGTTACTCTTTGCTTGCCTTCCGTGCATTGCCTAGCCTTGCGTTGTCGTGCCTTAGCCTTATCTCGCCTGACCGTGCCTTCCTTTGCTTTAGGCATTCCTTGCATTGTGGTGCATTGCCTAGCCTTGCGTTGTCGTTCATTAGCCTTGCCCAGCCTCACCGTGCCTTGCCTTGCGTTACCCTTTCCTTGCCTTGCCGTGCATTGCCTAGCCGTGCGTTGTCGTGCCTTAGCCTTGATTCCCCTTGCCGTGGCATGCCTTTTGTTACACTTGCCTTTCCTGGCTTTGCCTTGCCTTCCTTTCCTTCCGTTACTCTTTCCTTGCCTTGCCGTGCATTGCCTAGCCCTGCGTTGTCGTGCCTTAGCCTTCTTGCCCCTTGCCGTGCCGTTCCTTCCGTTACCCTTGCCTTCCCTTGCTTTCCCTTGCCTTCCTTGCGTTCCGTTACTCTTTGCTTGCTTTCCGTGCATTGCCTAGCCTTGCGTTTTCATGCCTTAGCCTTGCCTCGCCTGACCGTGCTTTCCCATGCGTTACCCTTTCCTTGCCTTGCCGTGCATTGCCTAGCGTGCGTTGTCGTGCCTTAGCCTTGTTTCCCCTTGCCGTGCCGTTCCTTCCGTTACACTTGCCTTTCCTTGCTTTCCCTTGCCTTCCTTACCTTCCGTTACTCTTTGCTTGCCTTCCGTGCATTGCCTAGCCTTGCGTTGTCGTGCCTTAGCCTTGCCTCGACTGACCGTGCTTTCCCATGCGTTACCCTTTCCTTGCCTTGCCGTTCATTGCCTAGAGTTCGGTGTCGTGCCTGAGACTTGTTCCCCCTTGCCGTGCCGTTCCTTCCGTTACCCTTGCCTTTCCTTGCTTTTCCTTGCCTTGCTTACCTTCCGTTACTCTTTGCTCGCCTTCCCTGAATTGCCTAGCCTTGCGTTGTCGTGCCTTTGCCTTATCTCGCCTGACCTTGCCTTCCTTTGCTTTAAGCTTTCCTTGCATTGTCGTGCATTGCCTAGCCTTGCGTTTTCGTGCATTGGCCTTGTCTAGCCTCACCGTGCATTGCCTTGCGTTACCCTTTGCTTGCCTTGCCGTGCATTGCCTAGCCGTGCGTTGTCGTGCCTTAGCCTTGTTTCCCCTTGCCGTGCAGTTCCTTCCGTTACACTTGCCTTTCTTTGCTTTCCCTTGCCTTCCTTACCTTCCGTTACTCTTTGCTTGCCTTCCGTGCATTGCCTAGCCTTGCGTTGTCGTGCCTTAGCCTTGCCTCGCCTGAACGTGCTTTCCCATGCGTTACCCTTTCCTTGCCTTGCCGTGCATTGCCCAGCCTGCGTTGCCGTGCCTTAGCCTTGTTTCCCCTTGCCGTGCAGTTCCTTCCGTTACCCTTGCCTTGCCTTGCTTTTCCTTGCCTTGCTTACCTTCCGTTACTCTTTGCTTCCCTTCCCTGCATTGCCTAGCCTTGCGTTGTCGTGCCTTAGCCTTATCTCGCCTGACCGTGCCTTCCTTTGCTTTAAGCTTTCCTTGCATTGTCGTGCATTGCCTAGCCTTGCGTTGTCGTGCATTAGCCTTGCCTAGCCTCACCGTGCCTTGCCTTGCGTTACCCTTTCCTTGCCTTGCCGTGCATTGCCTAGCCGTGCGTTGTCGTGCCTTAGCCTTGTTTCCCCTTGCCCTGGCGTGCCTTTTGTTACACTTGCCTTTACTGGATTTGACTTGCCTTCCTTTCCTTCCGTTACTCTTTCCTTGCCTTGCCGTGCATTGCCTAGCCCGGCGTTGCCGTGCCTTAGCCTTGATACCCCTTGCCGTGCCGTTCCTTCCGTTACCCTTGCCTTCCCTTGCTTTCCCTTGCCTTCCTTGCGTTCCCTTACTCTTTGCTTGCTTTCCGTGCATTGCCTAGCCTTGCATTGTCATGCCTTAGCCTTGCATCGCCTGACCGTGCTTTCCCCTGCGTTACCCTTTCCTTGCCTTGCCGTGCATTGCCTAGCCCTGCGTTGCCGTGCCTTAGCCTTGTTACCCCTTGCAGTACCGTTCCTTCCGTTACCCTTGCCTTCCCTTGCTTTCCCTTGCCTTCCTTGCGTTCCGTTACTCTTTGCTTGCTTTCCGTGCATTGCCTAGCCTTGCGTTGTCATGCCTTAGCCTTGCATCGCCTGACCGTGCTTTCCCATGCGTTACCCTTTCCTTGCCTTTCCGTGCATTGCCTAGCCGTGCGTTTTCGTGCCTTAGCCTTGTTTCCCCTTGCCGTGGCGTGCCTTTTGTTACACTTGCCGTGCCTGGCTTTGCCTTGCCTTCCGTTCCTTCCGTTACTCTTTGCTTGCCTTGCCGTGCATTGCCTAGCCTTGCATTGTCGTGCCTTATCCTTGCCTCACCTGACGGTGCCTTCCCCTGCGTTACCCTTTCCTTGCCTTGCCGTGCATTGCCTAGCCCTGCGTTGTCGTGCCTTAGCCTTGTTACCCCTTGCCGTGCCGTTCCTTCCGTTACCCTTGCCTTACCTTCCTTTCCCTTGCCTTCCTTGCCTTCCGTTACTCTTTGCTTGCTTTCCGTGCATTGCCTAGCCTTGCGTTGTCATGCCTTAGCCTTGCATCGCCTGACCGTGCTTTCCCATGCGTTACCCTTTCCTTGCCTTTCCGTGCATTGCCTAGCCGTGCGTTGTCGTGCCTTAGCCTTGTTTCCCCTTGCCGTGCCGTTCCTTCCGTTACACTTGCCTTTCCTTCCTTTCCCTTGCCTTCCTTACCTTCCGTTACTCTTTGCTTGCCTTCCGTGCATTGCCAAGCCTTGCGTTGTCGTGCCTTAGACTTATCTCGCCTGACCGTGCCTTCCTTTGCTTTAAGCTTTACTTGCATTGTCGTGCATTGCCTAGCCTTGCGTTGTCGTGCATTAGCCTTGCCTAGCCTCACCGTGCCTTGCCTTGCGTTACCCTTTCCTTGCCTTGCCGTGCATTTCCTAGCCGTGTGTTGTCGTGCCTTAGACTTGTTTCCCCTTGCCGTTGCGTGCCTTTTGTTACACTTGCCTTGCCTGGCTTTGCCTTGCCTTCCTTTCCTTCCGTTACTCTTTGCTTGCCTTGCCGTGCATTGCCTAGCCCTGCGTTGTCGTGCCTTAGCCTTGTTACCCCTTGCCGTGCCGTTCCTTCCGTTACCCTTGCCTTCCCTTGCTTTCCCTTGCCTTCCTTGCGTTCCTTTACTCTTTGCTTGCTTTCCGTGCATTGCCTAGCCTTGCGTTGTCATGCCTTAGCCTTGCCTCGCCTGACCGTGCTTTCCCCTGCGTTACCCTTTGCTTGCCTTGCCGTGCATTGCCTAGCCGTGCGTTGTCGTGCCTTAGCCTTGTTTCCCCTTGCCGTGCCGTTCCTTCCGTTACCATTGCCTTTCCTTGCTTTCCCTTGCCTTCCTTACCTTCCGTTACTCCTTGCTTGCTTTCCGTGCATTGCCTAGCCTTGCGTTGGCTTTCCTTAGCCTTGCCTCGCCTGACCGTGCTTTCCCATGCGTTACCCTTTCCTTGCCTTGCCGTGCATTGCCTAGCGTGCGTTGTCGTGCCTTAGCCTTGTTTCCCCTTGCCATGGCTTTCCTTCCGTTACACTTGCCTTTCTTTGCTTTCCCTTGCTTTCCTTACCTTCCGTTACTCTTTGCTTGCCTTCCGTGCATTGCCTAGCCTTGCGTTGTCGTGCCTTAGCCTTATCTCTTCTGACCGTGCCTTCCTTTGCTTTAAGCTTTACTTGCATTGTCGTGCATTGCCTAGCCTTGCGTTGTCGTGCATTAGCCTTGCCTAGCCTCACCGTGCCTTGCCTTGCGTTACCCTTTCCGTGCCTTGCCGTGCATTTCCTAGCCGTGTGTTGTCGTGCCTTAGCCTTGTTTCCCCTTGCCGTTGCGTGCCTTTTGTTACACTTGCCTTGCCTGGCTTTTCCTTGCCTTCCGTTCCTTCCGTTACTCTTTCCTTGCCTTGCCGTGCATTGCCTAGCCCTGCGTTTTCGTGCCTTAGCCTTGTTACCCCTTGCCGTGCCGTTCCTTCCGTTACCCTTGCCTTTCCTTGCTTTCCCTTGCCTTCCTTACCTTCCGTTACTCTTTGCTTGCCTTCCGTGCATTGCCTAGCCTTGCGTTGTCGTGCCTTAGCCTTATCTCGCCTGCCCGTGCCTTCCTTTGCTTTAGGCTTTCCTTGCATTGTGGTTCATTGCCTAGCCTTGCGTTGTCGTTCATTAGCCTTGCCCAGCCTCACCGTGCCTTGCCTTGCGTTACCCTTTCCTTGCCTTGCCGTGCATTGCCTAGCCGTGCGTTGTCGTGCCTTAGCCTTGATTCCCCTTGCCGTGGCATGCCATTTGTTACACTTGCCTTTCCTGGCTTTGCCTTGCCTTCCTTTCCTTCCGTTACTCTTTCCTTGCCTTGCCGTGCATTGCCTAGCCCTGCGTTGTCGTGCCTTAGCCTTCTTGCCCCTTGCCGTGCCGTTCCTTCCGTTACCCTTGCCTTCCCTTGCTTTCCCTTGCCTTCCTTGCGTTCCGTTACTCTTTGCTTGCTTTCCGTGCATTGCCTAGCCTTGCGTTGTCATGCCTTAGCCTTGCCTCGCCTGACCGTGCTTTCCCATGCGTTACCCTTTCCTTGCCTTGCCGTGCATTGCCTAGCGTGCGTTGTCGTGCCTTAGCCTTGTTTCCCCTTGCCGTGCCGTTCCTTCCGTTACACTTGCCTTCCTTGCTTTCCCTTGCCTTCCTTACCTTCCGTTACTCTTTGCTTGCCTTCCGTGCATTGCCTAGCCTTGCGTTGTCGTGCCTTAGCCTTGCCTCGACTGACCGTGCTTTCCCATGCGTTACCCTTTCCTTGCCTTGCCGTTCATTGCCTAGAGTTCGGTGTCGTGCCTGAGACTTGTTCCCCCTTGCCGTGCCGTTCCTTCCGTTACCCTTGCCTTTCCTTGCATTTCCTTGCCTTGCTTACCTTCCGTTACTCTTTGCTCGCCTTCCCTGAATTGCCTAGCCTTGCGTTGTCGTGCCTTTGCCTTATCTCGCCTGACCTTGCCTTCCTTTGCTTTAAGCTTTCCTTGCATTGTCGTGCATTGCCTAGCCTTGCGTTTTCGTGCATTAGCCTTGTCTAGCCTCACCGTGCATTGCCTTGCGTTACCCTTTCCTTGCCTTGCCGTGCATTGCCTAGCCGTGCGTTGTCGTGCCTTAGCCTTGTTTCCCCTTGCCCTGGCGTGCCTTTTGTTACACTTGCCTTTACTGGCTTTGACTTGCCTTCCTTTCCTTCCGTTACTCTTTCCTTGCCTTGCCGTGCATTGCCTAGCCCGGCGTTGCCGTGCCTTAGCCTTGATACCCCTTGCCGTGCCGTTCCTTCCGTTACCCTTGCCTTCCCTTGCTTTCCCTTGCCTTCCTTGCGTTCCCTTACTCTTTGCTTGCTTTCCGTGCATTGCCTAGCCTTGCGTTGTCATGCCTTAGCCTTGCATCGCCTGACCGTGCTTTCCCATGCGTTACCCTTTCCTTGCCTTGCCGTGCATTGCCTAGCCCTGCGTTGCCGTGCCTTAGCCTTGTTACCCCTTGCAGTGCCGTTCCTTCCGTTACCCTTGCCTTCCCTTGCTTTCCCTTGCCTTCCTTGCGTTCCGTTACTCTTTGCTTGCTTTCCGTGCATTGCCTAGCCTTGCGTTGTCATGCCTTACCCTTGCATCGCCTGACCGTGCTTTCCCATGCGTTACCCTTTCCTTGCCTTTCCGTGCATTGCCTAGCCGTGCGTTGTCGTGCCTTAGCCTTGTTTCCCCTTGCCGTGGCGTGCCTTTTGTTACACTTGCCTTTCCTGGCTTTGACTTGCCTTCCTTTCCTTCCGTTACTCTTTCCTTGCCTTGCCGTGCATTGCCTAGCCTTGCATTGTCGTGCCTTATCCTTGCCTCACCTGACGGTGCCTTCCCCTGCGTTACCCTTTCCTTGCCTTGCCGTGCATTGCCTAGCCCTGCGTTGCCGTGCCTTAGCCTTGTTACCCCTTACCGTGCCGTTCCTTCCGTTACCCTTGCCTTACCTTGCTTTCCCTTGCCTTCCTTGCGTTCCGTTACTCTTTGCTTGCTTTCCGTGCATTGCCTAGCCTTGCGTTGTCATGCCTTAGCCTTGCATCGCCTGACCGTGCTTTCCCATGCGTTAGCCTTTCCTTGCCTTTCCGTGCATTGCCTAGCCGTGCGTTGTCGTGCCTTAGCCTTGTTTCCCCTTGCCGTGCCGTTCCTTCCGTTACACTTGCCTTTCCTTCCTTTCCCTTGCCTTCCTTACCTTCCGTTACTCTTTGCTTGCCTTCCGTGCATTGCCTAGCCTTGCGTTGTCGTGCCTTAGCGTTGCCTCGCCTGACCGTGCTTTCAAATGCGTTACCCTTTCCTTGCCTTGCCGTTCATTGCCTAGCGTTCCGTGTCGTGCCTTAGACTTGTTTCCCCTTGCCGTGCCGTTCCTACCGTTACCCTGGCCTTTCCTTCCTTTTCCTTGCCTTACTTACCTTCCGTTACTCTTTGCTTGCCTTCCCTGAATTTCCTAGCCTTGCGTTGTCGTGCCTTAGCCTTATCTCGCCTGACCTTGCCTTCCTTTGCTTTAAGCTTTCCTTGCATTGTCGTGCATCGCCTAGCCTTGCGTTTTCGTGCATTAGCCTTGCCTAGCCTCACCGTGCCTTTCCTTGCGTTAGCTTTTGATTGCCTTGCCGTGCATTGCCTAGCCGTGCGTTCTCGTGCCTTAGCCTTGTTTCCCCTTGCCGTGCCGTTCCTTCCGTTACACTTGCCTTTCTGTGCTTTCCCTTTCCTTCCTTACCTTCCGTTTCTCTTTGCTTGCCTTCCGTGCATTGCCTAGCCTTGGGTTGTCGTGCCTTAGCCTTGCCTCGCCTGACCGTGCTTTCCCATGCGTTACCCTTACCTTGCCTTGCCGTGCATTGCCTAGCCTTGCGTTGTCGTGCATTAACCTTGCCTAGCCTCACCGTGCCTTGCCTTGCGTTACCCTTTCCTTGCCTTGCCGTGCATTTCCTAGCCGTGTGTGGTCGTGCCTTAGCCTTGTTACCCCTTGCCGTGCCGTTCCTTCCGTTACCCTTGCCTTCCCTTGCTTTCGCTTTCCTTCCTTGCATTCCGTTACTCCTTGCTTGCTTTCCGTGCATTGCCTAGCCTTGCGTTGGCTTTCCTTAGCCTTGCCTCGCCTGATCGTGCTTTCCCATGCGTTACCCTTTCCTTGCCTTGCCGTGGATTGCCTAGCGTGCGTTGTCGTGCCTTAGCCTTGTTTCCCCTTGCCATGGCTTTCCTTCCGTTACACTTGCCTTTCTTTGCTTTCCCTTGCCTTCCTTACCTTCCGTTACTCTTTGCTTGCCTTCCCTGCATTGCCTAGCCTTGCGTTGTCGTGCCTTAGCCTTATCTCTTCTGACCGTGCCTTCCTTTGCTTTAAGCTTTACTTGCATTGTCGTGCATTGCCTAGCCTTGCGTTGTCGTGCATTAGCCTTGCCTAGCCTCACCGTGCCTTGCCTTGCGTTACCCTTTCCGTGCCTTGCCGTGCATTTCCTAGCCGTGTGTTGTCGTGCCTTAGCCTTGTTTCCCCTTGCCGTTGCGTGCCTTTTGTTACACTTGCCTTGCCTGGCTTTGCCTTGCCTTCCGTTCCTTCCGTTACTCTTTCCTTGCCTTGCCGTGCATTGCCTAGCCCTGCGTTTTCGTGCCTTAGCCTTGTTACCCCTTGCCGTGCAGTTCCTTCCGTTACCCTTGCCTTTCCTTGCTTTTCCTTGCCTTCCTTACCTTCCGTTACTCTTTGCTTGCCTTCCGTGCATTGCCTAGCCTTGCGTTGTCGTGCCTTAGCCTTATCTCGCCTGACCGTGCCTTCCTTTGCTTTAGGCTTTCCTTGCATTGTGGTGCATTGCCTAGCCTTGCGTTGTCGTTCATTAGCCTTGCCCAGCCTCACCGTCCCTTGCCTTGCGTTACCCTTTTCTTGCCTTGCCGTGCATTTCCTAGCCGTGTGTTTTCGTGCCTTAGCCTTGTTACCCCTTGCCGTGCCGTTCCTTCCGTTACCCTTGCCTTCCCTTGCTTTCCCTTTCCTTCCTTTCATTCCGTTACTCCGTGCTTGCTTTCCGTGCATTGCCTAGCCTTGCGTTGGTTTCCTTAGCCTTGCCTCGCCTGACCGTGCTTTCCCATGCGTTACCCTTTCCTTGCCTTGCCGTGCATTGCCTAGCGTGCGTTGTCGTGCCTTAGCCTTGTTTCCCCTTGCCGTGCCGTTCCTTCCGTTACACTTGCCTTTCTTTGCTTTCCCTTGCCTTCCTTACTTCCGTTACTCTTTGCTTGCCTTCCGTGCATTGCCAAGCCTTGCGTTGTCGTGCCTTAGCCTTGCCTCCCCTGACCGTTCTTTCCCATGCGTTACCCTTTCCTTCCCTTGCCGTGCATTGTCTAGCGTGCTTTGTCGTGCCTTAGACTTGTTTCCCCTTGCCGTGCCGTTCCTTCCGTTACCATTGCCTTTCCTTGCTTTCCTTTGCCTTCCTTACCTTCCGTTACTCTTTGCTTGCCTTCCCTGCATTGCCTAGCCTTGCGTTGTCGTGCCTTAGCCTTATCTCTTCTGACCGTGCCTTCCTTTGCTTTAAGCTTTCCTTGCATTGTCGTGCATTGCCTAGTCTTGCGTTGTCGTGCATTAGCCTTGCCTAGCCTCACCGTGCCTTGCCTTGCGTTACCCTTTCCGTGCCTTGCCGTGCATTTCCTAGCCGTGTGTTGTCGTGCCTTAGCCTTGTTTCCCCTTGCCGTGGCGTGCCTTTTGTTACACTTGCCTTTCCTGGCTTTGACTTGCCTTCCTTTCCTTCCGTTACTCTTTCCTTGCCTTGCCGTGCATTGCCTAGCCTTGCATTGTCGTGCCTTATCCTTGCCTCACCTGACGGTGCCTTCCCCTGCGTTACCCTTTCCTTGCCTTGCCGTGCATTGCCTAGCCCTGCGTTGCCGTGCCTTAGCCTTGTTACCCCTTACCGTGCCGTTCCTTCCGTTACCCTTGCCTTACCTTGCTTTCCCTTGCCTTCCTTGCGTTCCGTTACTCTTTGCTTGCTTTCCGTGCATTGCCTAGCCTTGCGTTGTCATGCCTTAGCCTTGCATCGCCTGACCGTGCTTTCCCATGCGTTAGCCTTTCCTTGCCTTTCCGTGCATTGCCTAGCCGTGCGTTGTCGTGCCTTAGCCTTGTTTCCCCTTGCCGTGCCGTTCCTTCCGTTACACTTGCCTTTCCTTCCTTTCCCTTGCCTTCCTTACCTTCCGTTACTCTTTGCTTGCCTTCCGTGCATTGCCTAGCCTTGCGTTGTCGTGCCTTAGCGTTGCCTCGCCTGACCGTGCTTTCAAATGCGTTACCCTTTCCTTGCCTTGCCGTTCATTGCCTAGCGTTCCGTGTCGTGCCTTAGACTTGTTTCCCCTTGCCGTGCCGTTCCTACCGTTACCCTGGCGTTTCCTTCCTTTTCCTTGCCTTACTTACCTTCCGTTACTCTTTGCTTGCCTTCCCTGAATTTCCTAGCCTTGCGTTGTCGTGCCTTAGCCTTATCTCGCCTGACCTTGCCTTCCTTTGCTTTAAGCTTTCCTTGCATTGTCGTGCATCGCCTAGCCTTGCGTTTTCGTGCATTAGCCTTGCCTAGCCTCACCGTGCCTTTCCTTGCGTTAGCTTTTGATTGCCTTGCCGTGCATTGCCTAGCCGTGCGTTCTCGTGCCTTAGCCTTGTTTCCCCTTGCCGTGCCGTTCCTTCCGTTACACTTGCCTTTCTGTGCTTTCCCTTTCCTTCCTTACCTTCCGTTTCTCTTTGCTTGCCTTCCGTGCATTGCCTAGCCTTGGGTTGTCGTGCCTTAGCCTTGCCTCGCCTGACCGTGCTTTCCCATGCGTTACCCTTACCTTGCCTTGCGGTGCATTGCCTAGCCTTGCGTTGTCGTGCATTAACCTTGCCTAGCCTCACCGTGCCTTGCCTTGCGTTACCCTTTCCTTGCCTTGCCGTGCATTTCCTAGCCGTGTGTGGTCGTGCCTTAGCCTTGTTACCCCTTGCCGTGCCGTTCCTTCCGTTACCCTTGCCTTCCCTTGCTTTCGCTTTCCTTCCTTGCATTCCGTTACTCCTTGCTTGCTTTCCGTGCATTGCCTAGCCTTGCGTTGGCTTTCCTTAGCCTTGCCTCGCCTGACCGTGCTTTCCCATGCGTTACCCTTTCCTTGCCTTGCCGTGGATTGCCTAGCGTGCGTTGTCGTGCCTTAGCCTTGTTTCCCCTTGCCATGGCTTTCCTTCCGTTACACTTGCCTTTCTTTGCTTTCCCTTGCCTTCCTTACCTTCCGTTACTCTTTGCTTGCCTTCCCTGCATTGCCTAGCCTTGCGTTGTCGTGCCTTAGCCTTATCTCTTCTGACCGTGCCTTCCTTTGCTTTAAGCTTTACTTGCATTGTCGTGCATTGCCTAGCCTTGCGTTGTCGTGCATTAGCCTTGCCTAGCCTCACCGTGCCTTGCCTTGCGTTACCCTTTCCGTGCCTTGCCGTGCATTTCCTAGCCGTGTGTTGTCGTGCCTTAGCCTTGTTTCCCCTTGCCGTTGCGTGCCTTTTGTTACACTTGCCTTGCCTGGCTTTTCCTTGCCTTCCGTTCCTTCCGTTACTCTTTCCTTGCCTTGCCGTGCATTGCCTAGCCCTGCGTTTTCGTGCCTTAGCCTTGTTACCCCTTGCCGTGCAGTTCCTTCCGTTACCCTTGCCTTTCCTTGCTTTCCCTTGCCTTCCTTACCTTCCGTTACTCTTTGCTTGCCTTCCGTGCATTGCCTAGCCTTGCGTTGTCGTGCCTTAGCCTTATCTCGCCTGACCGTGCCTTCCTTTGCTTTAGGCTTTCCTTGCATTGTGGTGCATTGCCTAGCCTTGCGTTGTCGTTCATTAGCCTTGCCCAGCCTCACCGTGCCTTGCCTTGCGTTACCCTTTTCTTGCCTTGCCGTGCATTTCCTAGCCGTGTGTTTTCGTGCCTTAGCCTTGTTACCCCTTGCCGTGCCGTTCCTTCCGTTACCCTTGCCTTCCCTTGCTTTCCCTTTCCTTCCTTTCATTCCGTTACTCCGTGCTTGCTTTCCGTGCATTGCCTAGCCTTGCGTTGGCTTTCCTTAGCCTTGCCTCGCCTGACCGTGCTTTCCCATGCGTTACCCTTTCCTTGCCTTGCCGTGCATTGCCTAGCGTGCGTTGTCGTGCCTTAGCCTTGTTTCCCCTTGCCGTGCCGTTCCTTCCGTTACACTTGCCTTTCTTTGCTTTCCCTTGCCTTCCTTACTTCCGTTACTCTTTGCTTGCCTTCCGTGCATTGCCAAGCCTTGCGTTGTCGTGCCTTAGCCTTGCCTCCCCTGACCGTTCTTTCCCATGCGTTACCCTTTCCTTCCCTTGCCGTGCATTGTCTAGCGTGCGTTGTCGTGCCTTAGACTTGTTTCCCCTTGCCGTGCCGTTCCTTCCGTTACCATTGCCTTTCCTTGCTTTCCTTTGCCTTCCTTACCTTCCGTTACTCTTTGCTTGCCTTCCCTGCATTGCCTAGCCTTGCGTTGTCGTGCCTTAGCCTTATCTCTTCTGACCGTGCCTTCCTTTGCTTTAAGCTTTACTTGCATTGTCGTGCATTGCCTAGCCTTGCGTTGTCGTGCATTAGCCTTGCCTAGCCTCACCGTGCCTTGCCTTGCGTTACCCTTTCCGTGCCTTGCCGTGCATTTCCTAGCCGTGTGTTGTCGTGCCTTAGCCTTGTTTCCCCTTGCCGTTGCATGCCTTTTGTTACACTTGCCTTGCCTGGCTTTTCCTTGCCTTCCGTTCCTTCCGTTACTCTTTCCTTGCCTTGCCGTGCATTGCCTAGCCCTGCGTTTTCGTGCCTTAGCCTTGTTACCCCTTGCCGTGCCGTTCCTTCCGTTACCCTTGCCTTTCCTTGCTTTCCCTTGCCTTCCTTACCTTCCGTTACTCTTTGCTTGCCTTCCGTGCATTGCCTAGCCTTGCGTTGTCGTGCCTTAGCCTTATCTCGCCTGACCGTGCCTTCCTTTGCTTTAGGCTTTCCTTGCATTGTGGTGCATTGCCTAGCCTTGCGTTGTCGTTCATTAGCCTTGCCCAGCCTCACCGTGCCTTGCCTTGCGTTACCCTTTCCTTGCCTTGCCGTGCATTGCCTAGCCGTGCGTTGTCGTGCCTTAGCCTTGATTCCCCTTGCCGTGGCATGCCTTTTGTTACACTTGCCTTTCCTGGCTTTGCCTTGCCTTCCTTTCCTTCCGTTACTCTTTCCTTGCCTTGCCGTGCATTGCCTAGCCCTGCGTTGTCGTGCCTTAGCCTTCTTGCCCCTTGCCGTGCCGTTCCTTCCGTTACCCTTGCCTTCCCTTGCTTTCCCTTGCCTTCCTTGCGTTCCGTTACTCTTTGCTTGCTTTCCGTGCATTGCCTAGCCTTGCGTTGTCATGCCTTAGCCTTGCCTCGCCTGACCGTGCTTTCCCATGCGTTACCCTTTCCTTGCGTTGCCGTGCATTGCCTAGCGTGCGTTGTCGTGCCTTAGCCTTGTTTCCCCTTGCCGTGCCGTTCCTTCCGTTACACTTGCCTTTCCTTGCTTTCCCTTGCCTTCCTTACCTTCCGTTACTCTTTGCTTGCCTTCCGTGCATTTCCTAGCCTTGCGTTGTCGTGCCTTAGCCTTGCCTCGACTGACCGTGCTTTCCCATGCGTTACCCTTTCCTTGCCTTGCCGTTCATTGCCTAGAGTTCGGTGTCGTGCCTGAGACTTGTTCCCCCTTGCCGTGCCGTTCCTTCCGTTACCCTTGCCTTTCCTTGCTTTTCCTTGCCTTGCTTACCTTCCGTTACTCTTTGCTCGCCTTCCCTGAATTGCCTAGCCTTGCGTTGTCGTGCCTTTGCCTTATCTCGCCTGACCTTGCCTTCCTTTGCTTTAAGCTTTCCTTGAATTGTCGTGCATTGCCTAGCCTTGCGTTTTCGTGCATTAGCCTTGTCTAGCCTCACCGTGCATTGCCTTGCGTTACCCTTTGCTTGCCTTGCCGTGCATTGCCTAGCCGTGCGTTGTCGTGCCTTAGCCTTGTTTCCCCTTGCCGTGCAGTTCCTTCCGTTACCCTTGCCTTGCCTTGCTTTTCCTTGCCTTGCTTACCTTCCGTTACTCTTTGCTTCCCTTCCCTGCATTGCCTAGCCTTGCGTTGTCGTGCCTTAGCCTTATCTCGCCTGACCGTGCCTTCCTTTGCTTTAAGCTTTCCTTGCATTGTCGTGCATTGCCTAGCCTTGCGTTGTCGTGCATTAGCCTTGCCTAGCCTCACCGTGCCTTGCCTTGCGTTACCCTTTCCTTGCCTTGCCGTGCATTGCCTAGCCGTGCGTTGTCGTGCCTTAGCCTTGTTTCCCCTTGCCCTGGCGTGCCTTTTGTTACACTTGCCCTTACTGGCTTTGACTTGCCTTCCTTTCCTTCCGTTACTCTTTCCTTGCCTTGCCGTACATTGCCTAGCCCGGCGTTGCCGTGCCTTAGCCTTGATACCCCTTGCCGTGCCGTTCCTTCCGTTACCCTTGCCTTCCCTTGCTTTCCCTTGCCTTCCTTGCGTTCCCTTACTCTTTGCTTGCTTTCCGTGCATTGCCTAGCCTTGCGTTGTCATGCCTTAGCCTTGCATCGCCTGACCGTGCTTTCCCATGCGTTACCCTTTCCTTGCCTTGCCGTGCATTGCCTAGCCCTGCGTTGCCGTGCCTTAGCCTTGTTACCCCTTGCAGTGCCGTTCCTTCCGTTACCCTTGACTTCCCTTGTTTTCCCTTGCCTTCCTTGCGTTCCGTTACTCTTTGCTTGCTTTCCGTGCATTGCCTAGCCTTGCGTTGTCATGCCTTAGCCTTGCATCGCCTGACCGTGCTTTCCCATGCGTTACCCTTTCCTTGCCTTTCCGTGCATTGCCTAGCCGTGCGTTGTCGTGCCTTAGCCTTGTTTCCCCTTGCCGTTGCGTGCCTTTTGTTACACTTGCCTTTCCTTGCTTTTCCTTGCCTTCCTTACCTTCCGTTACTCTTTGCTTGCCTTCCCTGCATTGCCTAGCCTTGCGTTGTCGTGCCTTAGCCTTATCTCGCCTGACCGTGCCTTCCTTTGCTTTAAGCTTTCCTTGCATTGTCGTGCATTGCCTAGCCTTGCGTTGTCGTTCATTAGCCTTGCCCAGCCTCACCGTGCCTTGCCTTGCGTTACCCTTTTCTTGCCTTGCCGTGCATTTCCTAGCCGTGTGTTTTCGTGCCTTAGCCTTGTTACCCCTTGCCGTGCCGTTCCTTCCGTTACCCTTGCCTTCCCTTGCTTTCCCTTTCCTTCCTTTCATTCCGTTACTCCGTGCTTGCTTTCCGTGCATTGCCTAGCCTTGCGTTGGTTTCCTTAGCCTTGCCTCGCCTGACCGTGCTTTCCCATGCGTTACCCTTTCCTTGCCTTGCCGTGCATTGCCTAGCGTGCGTTGTCGTGCCTTAGCCTTGTTTCCCCTTGCCGTGCCGTTCCTGCCGTTACACTTGCCTTTCTTTGCTTTCCCTTGCCTTCCTTACTTCCGTTACTCTTTGCTTGCCTTCCGTGCATTGCCAAGCCTTGCGTTGTCGTGCCTTAGCCTTGCCTCCCCTGACCGTTCTTTCCCATGCGGTACCCTTTCCTTCCCTTGCCGTGCATTGCCTAGCGTGCGTTGTCGTGCCTTAGACTTGTTTCCCCTTGCCGTGCCGTTCCTTCCGTTACCATTGCCTTTCCTTGCTTTCCTTTGCCTTCCTTACCTTCCGTTACTCTTTGCTTGCCTTCCCTGCATTGCCTAGCCTTGCGTTGTCGTGCCTTAGCCTTATCTCTTCTGACCGTGCCTTCCTTTGCTTTAAGCTTTACTTGCATTGTCGTGCATTGCCTAGTCTTGCGTTGTCGTGCATTAGCCTTGCCTAGCCTCACCGTGCCTTGCCTTGCGTTACCCTTTCCGTGCCTTGCCGTGCATTTCCTAGCCGTGTGTTGTCGTGTCTTAGCCTTGTTTCCCCTTGCCGTGGCGTGCCTTTTGTTACACTTGCCTTTCCTGGCTTTGACTTGCCTTCCTTTCCTTCCGTTACTCTTTCCTTGCCTTGCCGTGCATTGCCTAGCCTTGCATTGTCGTGCCTTATCCTTGCCTCACCTGACGGTGCCTTCCCATGCGTTACCCTTTCCTTGCCTTGCCGTGCATTGCCTAGCCCTGCGTTGTCGTGCCTTAGCCTTGTTACCCCTTGCCGTGCCGTTCCTTCCGTTACCCTTGCCTTACCTTGCTTTCCCTTGCCTTCCTTGCGTTCCGTTACTCTTTGCTTGCCTTCCGTGCATTGCCTAGCCTTGCGTTGTCGTGCCTTAGCCTTGTTTCCCCTTGCCGTGCCGTTCCTTCCGTTACACTTGCCTTTCCTTCCTTTCCCTTGCCTTCCTTACCTTCCGTTACTCTTTGCTTGCCTTCCGTGCATTGCCTAGCCTTGCGTTGTCGTGCCTTAGCGTTGCCTCGCCTGACCGTGCTTTCAAATGCGTTACCCTTTCCTTGCCTTGCCGTTCATTGCCTAGCGTTCCGTGTCGTGCCTTAGACTTGTTTCCCCTTGCCGTGCCGTTCCTACCGTTACCCTGGCGTTTCCTTCCTTTTCCTTGCCTTACTTACCTTCCGTTACTCTTTGCTTGCCTTCCCTGAATTTCCTAGCCTTGCGTTGTCGTGCCTTAGCCTTATCTCGCCTGACCTTGCCTTCCTTTGCTTTAAGCTTTCCTTGCATTGTCGTGCATCGCCTAGCCTTGCGTTTTCGTGCATTAGCCTTGCCTAGCCTCACCGTGCCTTTCCTTGCGTTAGCTTTTGATTGCCTTGCCGTGCATTGCCTAGCCGTGCGTTCTCGTGCCTTAGCCTTGTTTCCCCTTGCCGTGCCGTTCCTTCCGTTACACTTGCCTTTCTGTGCTTTCCCTTTCCTTCCTTACCTTCCGTTTCTCTTTGCTTGCCTTCCGTGCATTGCCTAGCCTTGGGTTGTCGTGCCTTAGCCTTGCCTCGCCTGACCGTGCTTTCCCATGCGTTACCCTTACCTTGCCTTGCGGTGCATTGCCTAGCCTTGCGTTGTCGTGCATTAACCTTGCCTAGCCTCACCGTGCCTTGCCTTGCGTTACCCTTTCCTTGCCTTGCCGTGCATTTCCTAGCCGTGTGTGGTCGTGCCTTAGCCTTGTTACCCCTTGCCGTGCCGTTCCTTCCGTTACCCTTGCCTTCCCTTGCTTTCGCTTTCCTTCCTTGCATTCCGTTACTCCTTGCTTGCTTTCCGTGCATTGCCTAGCCTTGCGTTGGCTTTCCTTAGCCTTGCCTCGCCTGACCGTGCTTTCCCATGCGTTACCCTTTCCTTGCCTTGCCGTGGATTGCCTAGCGTGCGTTGTCGTGCCTTAGCCTTGTTTCCCCTTGCCATGGCTTTCCTTCCGTTACACTTGCCTTTCTTTGCTTTCCCTTGCCTTCCTTACCTTCCGTTACTCTTTGCTTGCCTTCCCTGCATTGCCTAGCCTTGCGTTGTCGTGCCTTAGCCTTATCTCTTCTGACCGTGCCTTCCTTTGCTTTAAGCTTTACTTGCATTGTCGTGCATTGCCTAGCCTTGCGTTGTCGTGCATTAGCCTTGCCTAGCCTCACCGTGCCTTGCCTTGCGTTACCCTTTCCGTGCCTTGCCGTGCATTTCCTAGCCGTGTGTTGTCGTGCCTTAGCCTTGTTTCCCCTTGCCGTTGCGTGCCTTTTGTTACACTTGCCTTGCCTGGCTTTTCCTTGCCTTCCGTTCCTTCCGTTACTCTTTCCTTGCCTTGCCGTGCATTGCCTAGCCCTGCGTTTTCGTGCCTTAGCCTTGTTACCCCTTGCCGTGCAGTTCCTTCCGTTACCCTTGCCTTTCCTTGCTTTCCCTTGCCTTCCTTACCTTCCGTTACTCTTTGCTTGCCTTCCGTGCATTGCCTAGCCTTGCGTTGTCGTGCCTTAGCCTTATCTCGCCTGACCGTGCCTTCCTTTGCTTTAGGCTTTCCTTGCATTGTGGTGCATTGCCTAGCCTTGCGTTGTCGTTCATTAGCCTTGCCCAGCCTCACCGTGCCTTGCCTTGCGTTACCCTTTTCTTGCCTTGCCGTGCATTTCCTAGCCGTGTGTTTTCGTGCCTTAGCCTTGTTACCCCTTGCCGTGCCGTTCCTTCCGTTACCCTTGCCTTCCCTTGCTTTCCCTTTCCTTCCTTTCATTCCGTTACTCCGTGCTTGCTTTCCGTGCATTGCCTAGCCTTGCGTTGGCTTTCCTTAGCCTTGCCTCGCCTGACCGTGCTTTCCCATGCGTTACCCTTTCCTTGCCTTGCCGTGCATTGCCTAGCGTGCGTTGTCGTGCCTTAGCCTTGTTTCCCCTTGCCGTGCCGTTCCTTCCGTTACACTTGCCTTTCTTTGCTTTCCCTTGCCTTCCTTACTTCCGTTACTCTTTGCTTGCCTTCCGTGCATTGCCAAGCCTTGCGTTGTCGTGCCTTAGCCTTGCCTCCCCTGACCGTTCTTTCCCATGCGTTACCCTTTCCTTCCCTTGCCGTGCATTGTCTAGCGTGCGTTGTCGTGCCTTAGACTTGTTTCCCCTTGCCGTGCCGTTCCTTCCGTTACCATTGCCTTTCCTTGCTTTCCTTTGCCTTCCTTACCTTCCGTTACTCTTTGCTTGCCTTCCCTGCATTGCCTAGCCTTGCGTTGTCGTGCCTTAGCCTTATCTCTTCTGACCGTGCCTTCCTTTGCTTTAAGCTTTACTTGCATTGTCGTGCATTGCCTAGCCTTGCGTTGTCGTGCATTAGCCTTGCCTAGCCTCACCGTGCCTTGCCTTGCGTTACCCTTTCCGTGCCTTGCCGTGCATTTCCTAGCCGTGTGTTGTCGTGCCTTAGCCTTGTTTCCCCTTGCCGTTGCATGCCTTTTGTTACACTTGCCTTGCCTGGCTTTTCCTTGCCTTCCGTTCCTTCCGTTACTCTTTCCTTGCCTTGCCGTGCATTGCCTAGCCCTGCGTTTTCGTGCCTTAGCCTTGTTACCCCTTGCCGTGCCGTTCCTTCCGTTACCCTTGCCTTTCCTTGCTTTCCCTTGCCTTCCTTACCTTCCGTTACTCTTTGCTTGCCTTCCGTGCATTGCCTAGCCTTGCGTTGTCGTGCCTTAGCCTTATCTCGCCTGACCGTGCCTTCCTTTGCTTTAGGCTTTCCTTGCATTGTGGTGCATTGCCTAGCCTTGCGTTGTCGTTCATTAGCCTTGCCCAGCCTCACCGTGCCTTGCCTTGCGTTACCCTTTCCTTGCCTTGCCGTGCATTGCCTAGCCGTGCGTTGTCGTGCCTTAGCCTTGATTCCCCTTGCCGTGGCATGCCTTTTGTTACACTTGCCTTTCCTGGCTTTGCCTTGCCTTCCTTTCCTTCCGTTACTCTTTCCTTGCCTTGCCGTGCATTGCCTAGCCCTGCGTTGTCGTGCCTTAGCCTTCTTGCCCCTTGCCGTGCCGTTCCTTCCGTTACCCTTGCCTTCCCTTGCTTTCCCTTGCCTTCCTTGCGTTCCGTTACTCTTTGCTTGCTTTCCGTGCATTGCCTAGCCTTGCGTTGTCATGCCTTAGCCTTGCCTCGCCTGACCGTGCTTTCCCATGCGTTACCCTTTCCTTGCGTTGCCGTGCATTGCCTAGCGTGCGTTGTCGTGCCTTAGCCTTGTTTCCCCTTGCCGTGCCGTTCCTTCCGTTACACTTGCCTTTCCTTGCTTTCCCTTGCGTTCCTTACCTTCCGTTACTCTTTGCTTGCCTTCCGTGCATTTCCTAGCCTTGCGTTGTCGTGCCTTAGCCTTGCCTCGACTGACCGTGCTTTCCCATGCGTTACCCTTTCCTTGCCTTGCCGTTCATTGCCTAGAGTTCGGTGTCGTGCCTGAGACTTGTTCCCCCTTGCCGTGCCGTTCCTTCCGTTACCCTTGCCTTTCCTTGCTTTTCCTTGCCTTGCTTACCTTCCGTTACTCTTTGCTCGCCTTCCCTGAATTGCCTAGCCTTGCGTTGTCGTGCCTTTGCCTTATCTCGCCTGACCTTGCCTTCCTTTGCTTTAAGCTTTCCTTGAATTGTCGTGCATTGCCTAGCCTTGCGTTTTCGTGCATTAGCCTTGTCTAGCCTCACCGTGCATTGCCTTGCGTTACCCTTTGCTTGCCTTGCCGTGCATTGCCTAGCCGTGCGTTGTCGTGCCTTAGCCTTGTTTCCCCTTGCCGTGCAGTTCCTTCCGTTACCCTTGCCTTGCCTTGCTTTTCCTTGCCTTGCTTACCTTCCGTTACTCTTTGCTTCCCTTCCCTGCATTGCCTAGCCTTGCGTTGTCGTGCCTTAGCCTTATCTCGCCTGACCGTGCCTTCCTTTGCTTTAAGCTTTCCTTGCATTGTCGTGCATTGCCTAGCCTTGCGTTGTCGTGCATTAGCCTTGCCTAGCCTCACCGTGCCTTGCCTTGCGTTACCCTTTCCTTGCCTTGCCGTGCATTGCCTAGCCGTGCGTTGTCGTGCCTTAGCCTTGTTTCCCCTTGCCCTGGCGTGCCTTTTGTTACACTTGCCCTTACTGGCTTTGACTTGCCTTCCTTTCCTTCCATTACTCTTTCCTTGCCTTGCCGTACATTGCCTAGCCCGGCGTTGCCGTGCCTTAGCCTTGATACCCCTTGCCGTGCCGTTCCTTCCGTTACCCTTGCCTTCCCTTGCTTTCCCTTGCCTTCCTTGCGTTCCCTTACTCTTTGCTTGCTTTCCGTGCATTGCCTAGCCTTGCGTTGTCATGCCTTAGCCTTGCATCGCCTGACCGTGCTTTCCCATGCGTTACCCTTTCCTTGCCTTGCCGTGCATTGCCTAGCCCTGCGTTGCCGTGCCTTAGCCTTGTTACCCCTTGCAGTGCCGTTCCTTCCGTTACCCTTGCCTTCCCTTGCTTTCCCTTGCCTTCCTTGCGTTCCGTTACTCTTTGCTTGCTTTCCGTGCATTGCCTAGCCTTGCGTTGTCATGCCTTACCCTTGCATCGCCTGACCGTGCTTTCCCATGCGTTACCCTTTCCTTGCCTTTCCGTGCATTGCCTAGCCGTGCGTTGTCGTGCCTTAGCCTTGTTTCCCCTTGCCGTGGCGTGCCTTTTGTTACACTTGCCTTTCCTTGCTTTTCCTTGCCTTCCTTACCTTCCGTTATTCTTTGCTTGCCTTCCGTGCATTGCCTAGCCTTGCGTTGTCGTGCCTTAGCCTTATCTCGCCTGACCGTGCCTTCCTTTGCTTTAGGCTTTCCTTGCATTGTGGTGCATTGCCTAGCCTTGCGTTGTCGTTCATTAGCCTTGCCCAGCCTCACCGTGCCTTGCCTTGCGTTACCCTTTTCTTGCCTTGCCGTGCATTTCCTAGCCGTGTGTTTTCGTGCCTTAGCCTTGTTACCCCTTGCCGTGCCGTTCCTTCCGTTACCCTTGCCTTCCCTTGCTTTCCCTTTCCTTCCTTTCATTCCGTTACTCCGTGCTTGCTTTCCGTGCATTGCCTAGCCTTGCGTTGGTTTCCTTAGCCTTGCCTCGCCTGACCGTGCTTTCCCATGCGTTACCCTTTCCTTGCCTTGCCGTGCATTGCCTAGCGTGCGTTGTCGTGCCTTAGCCTTGTTTCCCCTTGCCGTGCCGTTCCTTCCGTTACACTTGCCTTTCTTTGCTTTCCCTTGCCTTCCTTACTTCCGTTACTCTTTGCTTGCCTTCCGTGCATTGCCAAGCCTTGCGTTGTCGTGCCTTAGCCTTGCCTCCCCTGACCGTTCTTTCCCATGCGTTACCCTTTCCTTCCCTTGCCGTGCATTGTCTAGCGTGCGTTGTCGTGCCTTAGACTTGTTTCCCCTTGCCGTGCCGTTCCTTCCGTTACCATTGCCTTTCCTTGCTTTCCTTTGCCTTCCTTACCTTCCGTTACTCTTTGCTTGCCTTCCCTGCATTGCCTAGCCTTGCGTTGTCGTGCCTTAGCCTTATCTCTTCTGACCGTGCCTTCCTTTGCTTTAAGCTTTACTTGCATTGTCGTGCATTGCCTAGTCTTGCGTTGTCGTGCATTAGCCTTGCCTAGCCTCACCGTGCCTTGCCTTGCGTTACCCTTTCCGTGCCTTGCCGTGCATTTCCTAGCCGTGTGTTGTCGTGTCTTAGCCTTGTTTCCCCTTGCCGTGGCGTGCCTTTTGTTACACTTGCCTTTCCTGGCTTTGACTTGCCTTCCTTTCCTTCCGTTACTCTTTCCTTGCCTTGCCGTGCATTGCCTAGCCTTGCATTGTCGTGCCTTATCCTTGCCTCACCTGACGGTGCCTTCCCCTGCGTTACCCTTTCCTTGCCTTGCCGTGCATTGCCTAGCCCTGCGTTGCCGTGCCTTAGCCTTGTTACCCCTTACCGTGCCGTTCCTTCCGTTACCCTTGCCTTACCTTGCTTTCCCTTGCCTTCCTTGCGTTCCGTTACTCTTTGCTTGCTTTCCGTGCATTGCCTAGCCTTGCGTTGTCATGCCTTAGCCTTGCATCGCCTGACCGTGCTTTCCCATGCGTTAGCCTTTCCTTGCCTTTCCGTGCATTGCCTAGCCGTGCGTTGTCGTGCCTTAGCCTTGTTTCCCCTTGCCGTGCCGTTCCTTCCGTTACACTTGCCTTTCCTTCCTTTCCCTTGCCTTCCTTACCTTCCGTTACTCTTTGCTTGCCTTCCGTGCATTGCCTAGCCTTGCGTTGTCGTGCCTTAGCGTTGCCTCGCCTGACCGTGCTTTCAAATGCGTTACCCTTTCCTTGCCTTGCCGTTCATTGCCTAGCGTTCCGTGTCGTGCCTTAGACTTGTTTCCCCTTGCCGTGCCGTTCCTACCGTTACCCTGGCGTTTCCTTCCTTTTCCTTGTCTTACTTACCTTCCGTTACTCTTTGCTTGCCTTCCCTTAATTTCCTAGCCTTGCGTTGTCGTGCCTTAGCCTTATCTCGCCTGACCTTGCCTTCCTTTGCTTTAAGCTTTCCTTGCATTGTCGTGCATCGCCTAGCCTTGCGTTTTCGTGCATTAGCCTTGCCTAGCCTCACCGTGCCTTTCCTTGCGTTAGCTTTTGATTGCCTTGCCGTGCATTGCCTAGCCGTGCGTTCTCGTGCCTTAGCCTTGTTTCCCCTTGCCGTGCCGTTTCTTCCGTTACACTTGCCTTTCTGTGCTTTCCCTTTCCTTCCTTACCTTCCGTTTCTCTTTGCTTGCCTTCCGTGCATTGCCTAGCCTTGGGTTGTCGTGCCTTAGCCTTGCCTCGCCTGACCGTGCTTTCCCATGCGTTACCCTTACCTTGCCTTGCGGTGCATTGCCTAGCCTTGCGTTGTCGTGCATTAACCTTGCCTAGCCTCACCGTGCCTTGCCTTGCGTTACCCTTTCCTTGCCTTGCCGTGCATTTCCTAGCCGTGTGTGGTCGTGCCTTAGCCTTGTTACCCCTTGCCGTGCCGTTCCTTCCGTTACCCTTGCCTTCCCTTGCTTTCGCTTTCCTTCCTTGCATTCCGTTACTCCTTGCTTGCTTTCCGTGCATTGCCTAGCCTTGCGTTGGCTTTCCTTAGCCTTGCCTCGCCTGACCGTGCTTTCCCATGCGTTACCCTTTCCTTGCCTTGCCGTGGATTGCCTAGCGTGCGTTGTCGTGCCTTAGCCTTGTTTCCCCTTGCCATGGCTTTCCTTCCGTTACACTTGCCTTTCTTTGCTTTCCCTTGCCTTCCTTACCTTCCGTTACTCTTTGCTTGCCTTCCCTGCATTGCCTAGCCTTGCGTTGTCGTGCCTTAGCCTTATCTCTTCTGACCGTGCCTTCCTTTGCTTTAAGCTTTACTTGCATTGTCGTGCATTGCCTAGCCTTGCGTTGTCGTGCATTAGCCTTGCCTAGCCTCACCGTGCCTTGCCTTGCGTTACCCTTTCCGTGCCTTGCCGTGCATTTCCTAGCCGTGTGTTGTCGTGCCTTAGCCTTGTTTCCCCTTGCCGTTGCGTGCCTTTTGTTACACTTGCCTTGCCTGGCTTTTCCTTGCCTTCCGTTCCTTCCGTTACTCTTTCCTTGCCTTGCCGTGCATTGCCTAGCCCTGCGTTTTCGTGCCTTAGCCTTGTTACCCCTTGCCGTGCAGTTCCTTCCGTTACCCTTGCCTTTCCTTGCTTTCCCTTGCCTTCCTTACCTTCCGTTACTCTTTGCTTGCCTTCCGTGCATTGCCTAGCCTTGCGTTGTCGTGCCTTAGCCTTATCTCGCCTGACCGTGCCTTCCTTTGCTTTAGGCTTTCCTTGCATTGTGGTGCATTGCCTAGCCTTGCGTTGTCGTTCATTAGCCTTGCCCAGCCTCACCGTGCCTTGCCTTGCGTTACCCTTTTCTTGCCTTGCCGTGCATTTCCTAGCCGTGTGTTTTCGTGCCTTAGCCTTGTTACCCCTTGCCGTGCCGTTCCTTCCGTTACCCTTGCCTTCCCTTGCTTTCCCTTTCCTTCCTTTCATTCCGTTACTCCGTGCTTGCTTTCCGTGCATTGCCTAGCCTTGCGTTGGCTTTCCTTAGCCTTGCCTCGCCTGACCGTGCTTTCCCATGCGTTACCCTTTCCTTGCCTTGCCGTGCATTGCCTAGCGTGCGTTGTCGTGCCTTAGCCTTGTTTCCCCTTGCCGTGCCGTTCCTTCCGTTACACTTGCCTTTCTTTGCTTTCCCTTGCCTTCCTTACTTCCGTTACTCTTTGCTTGCCTTCCGTGCATTGCCAAGCCTTGCGTTGTCGTGCCTTAGCCTTGCCTCCCCTGACCGTTCTTTCCCATGCGTTACCCTTTCCTTCCCTTGCCGTGCATTGTCTAGCGTGCGTTGTCGTGCCTTAGACTTGTTTCCCCTTGCCGTGCCGTTCCTTCCGTTACCATTGCCTTTCCTTGCTTTCCTTTGCCTTCCTTACCTTCCGTTACTCTTTGCTTGCCTTCCCTGCATTGCCTAGCCTTGCGTTGTCGTGCCTTAGCCTTATCTCTTCTGACCGTGCCTTCCTTTGCTTTAAGCTTTACTTGCATTGTCGTGCATTGCCTAGCCTTGCGTTGTCGTGCATTAGCCTTGCCTAGCCTCACCGTGCCTTGCCTTGCGTTACCCTTTCCGTGCCTTGCCGTGCATTTCCTAGCCGTGTGTTGTCGTGCCTTAGCCTTGTTTCCCCTTGCCGTTGCATGCCTTTTGTTACACTTGCCTTGCCTGGCTTTTCCTTGCCTTCCGTTCCTTCCGTTACTCTTTCCTTGCCTTGCCGTGCATTGCCTAGCCCTGCGTTTTCGTGCCTTAGCCTTGTTACCCCTTGCCGTGCCGTTCCTTCCGTTACCCTTGCCTTTCCTTGCTTTCCCTTGCCTTCCTTACCTTCCGTTACTCTTTGCTTGCCTTCCGTGCATTGCCTAGCCTTGCGTTGTCGTGCCTTATCCTTATCTCGCCTGACCGTGCCTTCCTTTGCTTTAGGCTTTCCTTGCATTGTGGTGCATTGCCTAGCCTTGCGTTGTCGTTCATTAGCCTTGCCCAGCCTCACCGTGCCTTGCCTTGCGTTACCCTTTCCTTGCCTTGCCGTGCATTGCCTAGCCGTGCGTTGTCGTGCCTTAGCCTTGATTCCCCTTGCCGTGGCATGCCTTTTGTTACACTTGCCTTTCCTGGCTTTGCCTTGCCTTCCTTTCCTTCCGTTACTCTTTCCTTGCCTTGCCGTGCATTGCCTAGCCCTGCGTTGTCGTGCCTTAGCCTTCTTGCCCCTTGCCGTGCCGTTCCTTCCGTTACCCTTGCCTTCCCTTGCTTTCCCTTGCCTTCCTTGCGTTCCGTTACTCTTTGCTTGCTTTCCGTGCATTGCCTAGCCTTGCGTTGTCATGCCTTAGCCTTGCCTCGCCTGACCGTGCTTTCCCATGCGTTACCCTTTCCTTGCGTTGCCGTGCATTGCCTAGCGTGCGTTGTCGTGCCTTAGCCTTGTTTCCCCTTGCCGTGCCGTTCCTTCCGTTACACTTGCCTTTCCTTGCTTTCCCTTGCCTTCCTTACCTTCCGTTACTCTTTGCTTGCCTTCCGTGCATTTCCTAGCCTTGCGTTGTCGTGCCTTAGCCTTGCCTCGACTGACCGTGCTTTCCCATGCGTTACCCTTTCCTTGCCTTGCCGTTCATTGCCTAGAGTTCGGTGTCGTGCCTGAGACTTGTTCCCCCTTGCCGTGCCGTTCCTTCCGTTACCCTTGCCTTTCCTTGCTTTTCCTTGCCTTGCTTACCTTCCGTTACTCTTTGCTCGCCTTCCCTGAATTGCCTAGCCTTACGTTGTCGTGCCTTTGCCTTATCTCGCCTGACCTTGCCTTCCTTTGCTTTAAGCTTTCCTTGAATTGTCGTGCATTGCCTAGCCTTGCGTTTTCGTGCATTAGCCTTGTCTAGCCTCACCGTGCATTGCCTTGCGTTACCCTTTGCTTGCCTTGCCGTGCATTGCCTAGCCGTGCGTTGTCGTGCCTTAGCCTTGTTTCCCCTTGCCGTGCAGTTCCTTCCGTTACCCTTGCCTTGCCTTGCTTTTCCTTGCCTTGCTTACCTTCCGTTACTCTTTGCTTCCCTTCCCTGCATTGCCTAGCCTTGCGTTGTCGTGCCTTAGCCTTATCTCGCCTGACCGTGCCTTCCTTTGCTTTAAGCTTTCCTTGCATTGTCGTGCATTGCCTAGCCTTGCGTTGTCGTGCATTAGCCTTGCCTAGCCTCACCGTGCCTTGCCTTGCGTTACCCTTTCCTTGCCTTGCCGTGCATTGCCTAGCCGTGCGTTGTCGTGCCTTAGCCTTGTTTCCCCTTGCCCTGGCGTGCCTTTTGTTACACTTGCCCTTACTGGCTTTGACTTGCCTTCCTTTCCTTCCGTTACTCTTTCCTTGCCTTGCCGTACATTGCCTAGCCCGGCGTTGCCGTGCCTTAGCCTTGATACCCCTTGCCGTGCCGTTCCTTCCGTTACCCTTGCCTTCCCTTGCTTTCCCTTGCCTTCCTTGCGTTCCCTTACTCTTTGCTTGCTTTCCGTGCATTGCCTAGCCTTGCGTTGTCATGCCTTAGCCTTGCATCGCCTGACCGTGCTTTCCCATGCGTTACCCTTTCCTTGCCTTGCCGTGCATTGCCTAGCCCTGCGTTGCCGTGCCTTAGCCTTGTTACCCCTTGCAGTGCCGTTCCTTCCGTTACCCTTGCCTTCCCTTGCTTTCCCTTGCCTTCCTTGCGTTCCGTTACTCTTTGCTTGCTTTCCGTGCATTGCCTAGCCTTGCGTTGTCATGCCTTACCCTTGCATCGCCTGACCGTGCTTTCCCATGCGTTACCCTTTCCTTGCCTTTCCGTGCATTGCCTAGCCGTGCGTTGTCGTGCCTTAGCCTTGTTTCCCCTTGCCGTGGCGTGCCTTTTGTTACACTTGCCTTTCCTGGCTTTGACTTGCCTTCCTTTCCTTCCGTTACTCTTTCCTTGCCTTGCCGTGCATTGCCTAGACTTGCATTGTCGTGCCTTATCCTTGCCTCACCTGACGGTGCCTTCCCCTGCGTTACCCTTTCCTTGCCTTGCCGTGCATTGCCTAGCCCTGCGTTGCCGTGCCTTAGCCTTGTTACCCCTTACCGTGCCGTTCCTTCCGTTACCCTTGCCTTACCTTGCTTTCCCTTGCCTTCCTTGCGTTCCGTTACTCTTTGCTTGCTTTCCGTGCATTGCCTAGCCTTGCGTTGTCATGCCTTAGCCTTGCATCGCCTGACCGTGCTTTCCCATGCGTTAGCCTTTCCTTGCCTTTCCGTGCATTGCCTAGCCGTGCGTTGTCGTGCCTTAGCCTTGTTTCCCCTTGCCGTGCCGTTCCTTCCGTTACACTTGCCTTTCCTTCCTTTCCCTTGCCTTCCTTACCTTCCGTTACTCTTTGCTTGCCTTCCGTGCATTGCCTAGCCTTGCGTTGTCGTGCCTTAGCGTTGCCTCGCCTGACCGTGCTTTCAAATGCGTTACCCTTTCCTTGCCTTGCCGTTCATTGCCTAGCGTTCGGTGTCGTGCCTTAGACTTGTTTCCCCTTGCCGTGCCGTTCCTACCGTTACCCTGGCCTTTCCTTCCTTTTCCTTGCCTTACTTACCTTCCGTTACTCTTTGCTTGCCTTCCCTGAATTTCCTAGCCTTGCGTTGTCGTGCCTTAGCCTTATCTCGCCTGACCTTGCCTTCCTTTGCTTTAAGCTTTCCTTGCATTGTCGTGCATCGCCTAGCCTTGCGTTTTCGTGCATTAGCCTTGCCTAGCCTCACCGTGCCTTTCCTTGCGTTAGCTTTTGATTGCCTTGCCGTGCATTGCCTAGCCGTGCGTTCTCGTGCCTTAGCCTTGTTTCCCCTTGCCGTGCCGTTCCTTCCGTTACACTTGCCTTTCTGTGCTTTCCCTTTCCTTCCTTACATTCCGTTTCTCTTTGCTTGCCTTCCGTGCATTGCCTAGCCTTGCGTTGTCGTGCCTTATCCTTATCTCGCCTGACCGTGCCTTCCTTTGCTTTAGGCTTTCCTTGCATTGTGGTGCATTGCCTAGCCTTGCGTTGTCGTTCATTAGCCTTGCCCAGCCTCACCGTGCCTTGCCTTGCGTTACCCTTTCCTTGCCTTGCCGTGCATTGCCTAGCCGTGCGTTGTCGTGCCTTAGCCTTGATTCCCCTTGCCGTGGCATGCCTTTTGTTACACTTGCCTTTCCTGGCTTTGCCTTGCCTTCCTTTCCTTCCGTTACTCTTTCCTTGCCTTGCCGTGCATTGCCTAGCCCTGCGTTGTCGTGCCTTAGCCTTCTTGCCCCTTGCCGTGCCGTTCCTTCCGTTACCCTTGCCTTCCCTTGCTTTCCCTTGCCTTCCTTGCGTTCCGTTACTCTTTGCTTGCTTTCCGTGCATTGCCTAGCCTTGCGTTGTCATGCCTTAGCCTTGCCTCGCCTGACCGTGCTTTCCCATGCGTTACCCTTTCCTTGCGTTGCCGTGCATTGCCTAGCGTGCGTTGTCGTGCCTTAGCCTTGTTTCCCCTTGCCGTGCCGTTCCTTCCGTTACACTTGCCTTTCCTTGCTTTCCCTTGCCTTCCTTACCTTCCGTTACTCTTTGCTTGCCTTCCGTGCATTTCCTAGCCTTGCGTTGTCGTGCCTTAGCCTTGCCTCGACTGACCGTGCTTTCCCATGCGTTACCCTTTCCTTGCCTTGCCGTTCATTGCCTAGAGTTCGGTGTCGTGCCTGAGACTTGTTCCCCCTTGCCGTGCCGTTCCTTCCGTTACCCTTGCCTTTCCTTGCTTTTCCTTGCCTTGCTTACCTTCCGTTACTCTTTGCTCGCCTTCCCTGAATTGCCTAGCCTTACGTTGTCGTGCCTTTGCCTTATCTCGCCTGACCTTGCCTTCCTTTGCTTTAAGCTTTCCTTGAATTGTCGTGCATTGCCTAGCCTTGCGTTTTCGTGCATTAGCCTTGTCTAGCCTCACCGTGCATTGCCTTGCGTTACCCTTTGCTTGCCTTGCCGTGCATTGCCTAGCCTTGCGTTGTCGTGCCTTAGCCTTGTTTCCCCTTGCCGTGCTGTTCCTTCCGTTACCCTTGCCTTGCCTTGCTTTTCCTTGCCTTGCTTACCTTCCGTTACTCTTTGCTTCCCTTCCCTGCATTGCCTAGCCTTGCGTTGTCGTGCCTTAGCCTTATCTCGCCTGACCGTGCCTTCCTTTGCTTTAAGCTTTCCTTGCATTGTCGTGCATTGCCTAGCCTTGCGTTTTCGTGCATTAGCCTTGTCTAGCCTCACCGTGCATTGCCTTGCGTTACCCTTTGCTTGCCTTGCCGTGCATTGCCTAGCCGTGCGTTGTCGTGCCTTAGCCTTGTTTCCCCTTGCCGTGCAGTTCCTTCCGTTACCCTTGCCTTGCCTTGCTTTTCCTTGCCTTGCTTACCTTCCGTTACTCTTTGCTTCCCTTCCCTGCATTGCCTAGCCTTGCGTTGTCGTGCCTTAGCCTTATCTCGCCTGACCGTGCCTTCCTTTGCTTTAAGCTTTCCTTGCATTGTCGTGCATTGCCTAGCCTTGCGTTGTCGTGCATTAGCCTTGCCTAGCCTCACCGTGCCTTGCCTTGCGTTACCCTTTCCTTGCCTTGCCGTGCATTGCCTAGCCGTGCGTTGTCGTGCCTTAGCCTTGTTTCCCCTTGCCCTGGCGTGCCTTTTGTTACACTTGCCCTTACTGGCTTTGACTTGCCTTCCTTTCCTTCCGTTACTCTTTCCTTGCCTTGCCGTACATTGCCTAGCCCGGCGTTGCCGTGCCTTAGCCTTGATACCCCTTGCCGTGCCGTTCCTTCCGTTACCCTTGCCTTCCCTTGCTTTCCCTTGCCTTCCTTGCGTTCCCTTACTCTTTGCTTGCTTTCCGTGCATTGCCTAGCCTTGCGTTGTCATGCCTTAGCCTTGCATCGCCTGACCGTGCTTTCCCATGCGTTACCCTTTCCTTGCCTTGCCGTGCATTGCCTAGCCCTGCGTTGCCGTGCCTTAGCCTTGTTACCCCTTGCAGTGCCGTTCCTTCCGTTACCCTTGCCTTCCCTTGCTTTCCCTTGCCTTCCTTGCGTTCCGTTACTCTTTGCTTGCTTTCCGTGCATTGCCTAGCCTTGCGTTGTCATGCCTTACCCTTGCATCGCCTGACCGTGCTTTCCCATGCGTTACCCTTTCCTTGCCTTTCCGTGCATTGCCTAGCCGTGCGTTGTCGTGCCTTAGCCTTGTTTCCCCTTGCCGTGGCGTGCCTTTTGTTACACTTGCCTTTCCTGGCTTTGACTTGCCTTCCTTTCCTTCCGTTACTCTTTCCTTGCCTTGCCGTGCATTGCCTAGACTTGCATTGTCGTGCCTTATCCTTGCCTCACCTGACGGTGCCTTCCCCTGCGTTACCCTTTCCTTGCCTTGCCGTGCATTGCCTAGCCCTGCGTTGCCGTGCCTTAGCCTTGTTACCCCTTACCGTGCCGTTCCTTCCGTTACCCTTGCCTTACCTTGCTTTCCCTTGCCTTCCTTGCGTTCCGTTACTCTTTGCTTGCTTTCCGTGCATTGCCTAGCCTTGCGTTGTCATGCCTTAGCCTTGCATCGCCTGACCGTGCTTTCCCATGCGTTAGCCTTTCCTTGCCTTTCCGTGCATTGCCTAGCCGTGCGTTGTCGTGCCTTAGCCTTGTTTCCCCTTGCCGTGCCGTTCCTTCCGTTACACTTGCCTTTCCTTCCTTTCCCTTGCCTTCCTTACCTTCCGTTACTCTTTGCTTGCCTTCCGTGCATTGCCTAGCCTTGCGTTGTCGTGCCTTAGCGTTGCCTCGCCTGACCGTGCTTTCAAATGCGTTACCCTTTCCTTGCCTTGCCGTTCATTGCCTAGCGTTCGGTGTCGTGCCTTAGACTTGTTTCCCCTTGCCGTGCCGTTCCTACCGTTACCCTGGCCTTTCCTTCCTTTTCCTTGCCTTACTTACCTTCCGTTACTCTTTGCTTGCCTTCCCTGAATTTCCTAGCCTTGCGTTGTCGTGCCTTAGCCTTATCTCGCCTGACCTTGCCTTCCTTTGCTTTAAGCTTTCCTTGCATTGTCGTGCATCGCCTAGCCTTGCGTTTTCGTGCATTAGCCTTGCCTAGCCTCACCGTGCCTTTCCTTGCGTTAGCTTTTGATTGCCTTGCCGTGCATTGCCTAGCCGTGCGTTCTCGTGCCTTAGCCTTGTTTCCCCTTGCCGTGCCGTTCCTTCCGTTACACTTGCCTTTCTGTGCTTTCCCTTTCCTTCCTTACATTCCGTTTCTCTTTGCTTGCCTTCCGTGCATTGCCTAGCCTTGCGTTGTCGTGCCTTATCCTTATCTCGCCTGACCGTGCCTTCCTTTGCTTTAGGCTTTCCTTGCATTGTGGTGCATTGCCTAGCCTTGCGTTGTCGTTCATTAGCCTTGCCCAGCCTCACCGTGCCTTGCCTTGCGTTACCCTTTCCTTGCCTTGCCGTGCATTGCCTAGCCGTGCGTTGTCGTGCCTTAGCCTTGATTCCCCTTGCCGTGGCATGCCTTTTGTTACACTTGCCTTTCCTGGCTTTGCCTTGCCTTCCTTTCCTTCCGTTACTCTTTCCTTGCCTTGCCGTGCATTGCCTAGCCCTGCGTTGTCGTGCCTTAGCCTTCTTGCCCCTTGCCGTGCCGTTCCTTCCGTTACCCTTGCCTTCCCTTGCTTTCCCTTGCCTTCCTTGCGTTCCGTTACTCTTTGCTTGCTTTCCGTGCATTGCCTAGCCTTGCGTTGTCATGCCTTAGCCTTGCCTCGCCTGACCGTGCTTTCCCATGCGTTACCCTTTCCTTGCGTTGCCGTGCATTGCCTAGCGTGCGTTGTCGTGCCTTAGCCTTGTTTCCCCTTGCCGTGCCGTTCCTTCCGTTACACTTGCCTTTCCTTGCTTTCCCTTGCCTTCCTTACCTTCCGTTACTCTTTGCTTGCCTTCCGTGCATTTCCTAGCCTTGCGTTGTCGTGCCTTAGCCTTGCCTCGACTGACCGTGCTTTCCCATGCGTTACCCTTTCCTTGCCTTGCCGTTCATTGCCTAGAGTTCGGTGTCGTGCCTGAGACTTGTTCCCCCTTGCCGTGCCGTTCCTTCCGTTACCCTTGCCTTTCCTTGCTTTTCCTTGCCTTGCTTACCTTCCGTTACTCTTTGCTCGCCTTCCCTGAATTGCCTAGCCTTACGTTGTCGTGCCTTTGCCTTATCTCGCCTGACCTTGCCTTCCTTTGCTTTAAGCTTTCCTTGAATTGTCGTGCATTGCCTAGCCTTGCGTTTTCGTGCATTAGCCTTGTCTAGCCTCACCGTGCATTGCCTTGCGTTACCCTTTGCTTGCCTTGCCGTGCATTGCCTAGCCGTGCGTTGTCGTGCCTTGCCGTGCCGTGCCTTCCGTTACCCTTGCCTTGCTTTGCTTTGCCTTGCCTTGCTTACCTTCCGTTACTCTTTGCTTCCCTTCCCTGCATTGCCTAGCCTTGCGTTGTCGTGCCTTAGCCTTATCTCGCCTGACCGTGCCTTCCTTTGCTTTAAGCTTTCCTTGCATTGTCGTGCATTGCCTAGCCTTGCGTTTTCGTGCATTAGCCTTGTCTAGCCTCACCGTGCATTGCCTTGCGTTACCCTTTGCTTGCCTTGCCGTGCATTGCCTAGCCGTGCGTTGTCGTGCCTTAGCCTTGTTTCCCCTTGCCGTGCAGTTCCTTCCGTTACCCTTGCCTTGCCTTGCTTTTCCTTGCCTTGCTTACCTTCCGTTACTCTTTGCTTCCCTTCCCTGCATTGCCTAGCCTTGCGTTGTCGTGCCTTAGCCTTATCTCGCCTGACCGTGCCTTCCTTTGCTTTAAGCTTTCCTTGCATTGTCGTGCATTGCCTAGCCTTGCGTTGTCGTGCATTAGCCTTGCCTAGCCTCACCGTGCCTTGCCTTGCGTTACCCTTTCCTTGCCTTGCCGTGCATTGCCTAGCCGTGCGTTGTCGTGCCTTAGCCTTGTTTCCCCTTGCCCTGGCGTGCCTTTTGTTACACTTGCCCTTACTGGCTTTGACTTGCCTTCCTTTCCTTCCGTTACTCTTTCCTTGCCTTGCCGTACATTGCCTAGCCCGGCGTTGCCGTGCCTTAGCCTTGATACCCCTTGCCGTGCCGTTCCTTCCGTTACCCTTGCCTTCCCTTGCTTTCCCTTGCCTTCCTTGCGTTCCCTTACTCTTTGCTTGCTTTCCGTGCATTGCCTAGCCTTGCGTTGTCATGCCTTAGCCTTGCATCGCCTGACCGTGCTTTCCCATGCGTTACCCTTTCCTTGCCTTGCCGTGCATTGCCTAGCCCTGCGTTGCCGTGCCTTAGCCTTGTTACCCCTTGCAGTGCCGTTCCTTCCGTTACCCTTGCCTTCCCTTGCTTTCCCTTGCCTTCCTTGCGTTCCGTTACTCTTTGCTTGCTTTCCGTGCATTGCCTAGCCTTGCGTTGTCATGCCTTACCCTTGCATCGCCTGACCGTGCTTTCCCATGCGTTACCCTTTCCTTGCCTTTCCGTGCATTGCCTAGCCGTGCGTTGTCGTGCCTTAGCCTTGTTTCCCCTTGCCGTGGCGTGCCTTTTGTTACACTTGCCTTTCCTGGCTTTGACTTGCCTTCCTTTCCTTCCGTTACTCTTTCCTTGCCTTGCCGTGCATTGCCTAGACTTGCATTGTCGTGCCTTATCCTTGCCTCACCTGACGGTGCCTTCCCCTGCGTTACCCTTTCCTTGCCTTGCCGTGCATTGCCTAGCCCTGCGTTGCCGTGCCTTAGCCTTGTTACCCCTTACCGTGCCGTTCCTTCCGTTACCCTTGCCTTACCTTGCTTTCCCTTGCCTTCCTTGCGTTCCGTTACTCTTTGCTTGCTTTCCGTGCATTGCCTAGCCTTGCGTTGTCATGCCTTAGCCTTGCATCGCCTGACCGTGCTTTCCCATGCGTTAGCCTTTCCTTGCCTTTCCGTGCATTGCCTAGCCGTGCGTTGTCGTGCCTTAGCCTTGTTTCCCCTTGCCGTGCCGTTCCTTCCGTTACACTTGCCTTTCCTTCCTTTCCCTTGCCTTCCTTACCTTCCGTTACTCTTTGCTTGCCTTCCGTGCATTGCCTAGCCTTGCGTTGTCGTGCCTTAGCGTTGCCTCGCCTGACCGTGCTTTCAAATGCGTTACCCTTTCCTTGCCTTGCCGTTCATTGCCTAGCGTTCGGTGTCGTGCCTTAGACTTGTTTCCCCTTGCCGTGCCGTTCCTACCGTTACCCTGGCCTTTCCTTCCTTTTCCTTGCCTTACTTACCTTCCGTTACTCTTTGCTTGCCTTCCCTGAATTTCCTAGCCTTGCGTTGTCGTGCCTTAGCCTTATCTCGCCTGACCTTGCCTTCCTTTGCTTTAAGCTTTCCTTGCATTGTCGTGCATCGCCTAGCCTTGCGTTTTCGTGCATTAGCCTTGCCTAGCCTCACCGTGCCTTTCCTTGCGTTAGCTTTTGATTGCCTTGCCGTGCATTGCCTAGCCGTGCGTTCTCGTGCCTTAGCCTTGTTTCCCCTTGCCGTGCCGTTCCTTCCGTTACACTTGCCTTTCTGTGCTTTCCCTTTCCTTCCTTACATTCCGTTTCTCTTTGCTTGCCTTCCGTGCATTGCCTAGCCTTGCGTTGTCGTGCCTTATCCTTATCTCGCCTGACCGTGCCTTCCTTTGCTTTAGGCTTTCCTTGCATTGTGGTGCATTGCCTAGCCTTGCGTTGTCGTTCATTAGCCTTGCCCAGCCTCACCGTGCCTTGCCTTGCGTTACCCTTTCCTTGCCTTGCCGTGCATTGCCTAGCCGTGCGTTGTCGTGCCTTAGCCTTGATTCCCCTTGCCGTGGCATGCCTTTTGTTACACTTGCCTTTCCTGGCTTTGCCTTGCCTTCCTTTCCTTCCGTTACTCTTTCCTTGCCTTGCCGTGCATTGCCTAGCCCTGCGTTGTCGTGCCTTAGCCTTCTTGCCCCTTGCCGTGCCGTTCCTTCCGTTACCCTTGCCTTCCCTTGCTTTCCCTTGCCTTCCTTGCGTTCCGTTACTCTTTGCTTGCTT
Organism: Macrotis lagotis; assembly: GCF_037893015.1. Taxonomy (NCBI): domain Eukaryota; kingdom Metazoa; phylum Chordata; class Mammalia; order Peramelemorphia; family Peramelidae; genus Macrotis; species Macrotis lagotis. Next base: position 228,687 of record NW_027422024.1, read on the forward strand.
TCCGTGCATTGCCTAGCCTTGCGTTGTCATGCCTTAGCCTTGCCTCGCCTGACCGTGCTTTCCCATGCGTTACCCTTTCCTTGCGTTGCCGTGCATTGCCTAGCGTGCGTTGTCGTGCCTTAGCCTTGTTTCCCCTTGCCGTGCCGTTCCTTCCGTTACACTTGCCTTTCCTTGCTTTCCCTTGCCTTCCTTACCTTCCGTTACTCTTTGCTTGCCTTCCGTGCATTTCCTAGCCTTGCGTTGTCGTGCCTTAGCCTTGCCTCGACTGACCGTGCTTTCCCATGCGTTACCCTTTCCTTGCCTTGCCGTTCATTGCCTAGAGTTCGGTGTCGTGCCTGAGACTTGTTCCCCCTTGCCGTGCCGTTCCTTCCGTTACCCTTGCCTTTCCTTGCTTTTCCTTGCCTTGCTTACCTTCCGTTACTCTTTGCTCGCCTTCCCTGAATTGCCTAGCCTTACGTTGTCGTGCCTTTGCCTTATCTCGCCTGACCTTGCCTTCCTTTGCTTTAAGCTTTCCTTGAATTGTCGTGCATTGCCTAGCCTTGCGTTTTCGTGCATTAGCCTTGTCTAGCCTCACCGTGCATTGCCTTGCGTTACCCTTTGCTTGCCTTGCCGTGCATTGCCTAGCCGTGCGTTGTCGTGCCTTAGCCTTGTTTCCCCTTGCCGTGCAGTTCCTTCCGTTACCCTTGCCTTGCCTTGCTTTTCCTTGCCTTGCTTACCTTCCGTTACTCTTTGCTTCCCTTCCCTGCATTGCCTAGCCTTGCGTTGTCGTGCCTTAGCCTTATCTCGCCTGACCGTGCCTTCCTTTGCTTTAAGCTTTCCTTGCATTGTCGTGCATTGCCTAGCCTTGCGTTGTCGTGCATTAGCCTTGCCTAGCCTCACCGTGCCTTGCCTTGCGTTACCCTTTCCTTGCCTTGCCGTGCATTGCCTAGCCGTGCGTTGTCGTGCCTTAGCCTTGTTTCCCCTTGCCCTGGCGTGCCTTTTGTTACACTTGCCCTTACTGGCTTTGACTTGCCTTCCTTTCCTTCCGTTACTCTTTCCTTGCCTTGCCGTACATTGCCTAGCCCGGCGTTGCCGTGCCTTAGCCTTGATACCCCTTGCCGTGCCGTTCCTTCCGTTACCCTTGCCTTCCCTTGCTTTCCCTTGCCTTCCTTGCGTTCCCTTACTCTTTGCTTGCTTTCCGTGCATTGCCTAGCCTTGCGTTGTCATGCCTTAGCCTTGCATCGCCTGACCGTGCTTTCCCATGCGTTACCCTTTCCTTGCCTTGCCGTGCATTGCCTAGCCCTGCGTTGCCGTGCCTTAGCCTTGTTACCCCTTGCAGTGCCGTTCCTTCCGTTACCCTTGCCTTCCCTTGCTTTCCCTTGCCTTCCTTGCGTTCCGTTACTCTTTGCTTGCTTTCCGTGCATTGCCTAGCCTTGCGTTGTCATGCCTTACCCTTGCATCGCCTGACCGTGCTTTCCCATGCGTTACCCTTTCCTTGCCTTTCCGTGCATTGCCTAGCCGTGCGTTGTCGTGCCTTAGCCTTGTTTCCCCTTGCCGTGGCGTGCCTTTTGTTACACTTGCCTTTCCTGGCTTTGACTTGCCTTCCTTTCCTTCCGTTACTCTTTCCTTGCCTTGCCGTGCATTGCCTAGACTTGCATTGTCGTGCCTTATCCTTGCCTCACCTGACGGTGCCTTCCCCTGCGTTACCCTTTCCTTGCCTTGCCGTGCATTGCCTAGCCCTGCGTTGCCGTGCCTTAGCCTTGTTACCCCTTACCGTGCCGTTCCTTCCGTTACCCTTGCCTTACCTTGCTTTCCCTTGCCTTCCTTGCGTTCCGTTACTCTTTGCTTGCTTTCCGTGCATTGCCTAGCCTTGCGTTGTCATGCCTTAGCCTTGCATCGCCTGACCGTGCTTTCCCATGCGTTAGCCTTTCCTTGCCTTTCCGTGCATTGCCTAGCCGTGCGTTGTCGTGCCTTAGCCTTGTTTCCCCTTGCCGTGCCGTTCCTTCCGTTACACTTGCCTTTCCTTCCTTTCCCTTGCCTTCCTTACCTTCCGTTACTCTTTGCTTGCCTTCCGTGCATTGCCTAGCCTTGCGTTGTCGTGCCTTAGCGTTGCCTCGCCTGACCGTGCTTTCAAATGCGTTACCCTTTCCTTGCCTTGCCGTTCATTGCCTAGCGTTCGGTGTCGTGCCTTAGACTTGTTTCCCCTTGCCGTGCCGTTCCTACCGTTACCCTGGCCTTTCCTTCCTTTTCCTTGCCTTACTTACCTTCCGTTACTCTTTGCTTGCCTTCCCTGAATTTCCTAGCCTTGCGTTGTCGTGCCTTAGCCTTATCTCGCCTGACCTTGCCTTCCTTTGCTTTAAGCTTTCCTTGCATTGTCGTGCATCGCCTAGCCTTGCGTTTTCGTGCATTAGCCTTGCCTAGCCTCACCGTGCCTTTCCTTGCGTTAGCTTTTGATTGCCTTGCCGTGCATTGCCTAGCCGTGCGTTCTCGTGCCTTAGCCTTGTTTCCCCTTGCCGTGCCGTTCCTTCCGTTACACTTGCCTTTCTGTGCTTTCCCTTTCCTTCCTTACATTCCGTTTCTCTTTGCTTGCCTTCCGTGCATTGCCTAGCCTTGGGTTGTCGTGCCTTAGCCTTGCCTCGCCTGACCGTGCTTTCCCATGCGTTACCCTTACCTTGCCTTGCATTGCCTAGCCTTGCGTTGTCGTGCATTAACCTTGCCTAGCCTCACCGTGCCTTGCCTTGCGTTACCCTTTCCTTGCCTTGCCGTGCATTTCCTAGCCGTGTGTGGTCGTGCCTTAGCCTTGTTACCCCTTGCCGTGCCGTTCCTTTCGTTACCCTTGCCTTCCCTTGCTTTCGCTTTCCTTCCTTGCATTCCGTTACTCCTTGCTTGCTTTCCGTGCATTGCCTAGCCTTGCGTTGGCTTTCCTTAGCCTTGCCTCGCCTGACCGTGCTTTCCCATGCGTTACCCTTTCCTTGCCTTGCCGTGGATTGCCTAGCGTGCGTTGTCGTGCCTTAGCCTTGTTTCCCCTTGCCATGGCTTTCCTTCCGTTACACTTGACTTTCTTTGCTTTCCCTTGCCTTCCTTACCTTCCGTTACTCTTTGCTTGCCTTCCGTGCATTGCCAAGGCTTGCGTTGTCGTTCCTTAGCCTTATCTCGCCTGACCGTGCCTTCCTTTGCTTTAAGCTTTCCTTGCATTGTCGTGCATTGCCTAGCCTTGCGTTGTCGTGCATTAGCCTTGCCTAGCCTCACCGTGCCTTGCCTTGCGTTACCGTTTCCTTGCCTTGCGGTGCATTGCCTAGCCGTGCGTTGTCGTGCCTTAGCCTTGATTCCCCTTGCCGTGGCGTGCCTTTTGTTACACTTGCCTTGCCTGGCTTTGCCTTGCCTTCCTTTCCTTCCGTTACTCTTTACTTGCCTTGCCGTGCATTGCCTAGCCTTGCATTGTCGTGCCTTATACTTGCCTCACCTGACCGTGCCTTCCCCTGCGTTACCCTTTCCTTGCCTTGCCGTGCATTGCCTAGCCCTGCGTTGCCGTGCCTTAGCCTTGTTACCCCTTACCGTGCCGTTCCTTCCGTTACCCTTGCCTTCCCTTGCTTTCCCTTGCCTTCCTTGCGTTCCGTTACTCTTTGCTTGCTTTCCGTGCATTGCCTAGCCTTGCGTTGTCATGCCTTAGCGTGCATCGCCTGACCGTGCTTTCCCATGCGTTACCCTTTCCTTGCCTTTCCGTGCATTGCCTAGCCGTGCGTTGTCGTGCCTTAACCTTGTTTCCCCTTGCCGTGCCGTTCCTTCCGTTACACTTGCCTTTCCTTCCTTTCCCTTGCCTTCCTTACCTTCCGTTACTCTTTGCTTGCCTTCCGTGCATTGCCTAGCCTTGCGTTGTCGTGCCTTAGCGTTGCCTCGCCTGACCGTGCTTTCAAATGCGTTACCCTTTCCTTGCCTTGCCGTTCATTGCCTAGCGTTCGGTGTCGTGCCTTAGACTTGTTTCCCCTTGCCGTGCCGTTCCTTCCGTTACCCTGGCCTTTCCTTCCTTTTCCTTGCCTTGCTTACCTTCCGTTACTCTTTGCTTGCCTTCCCTGAATTTCCTAGCCTTGCGTTGTCGTGCCTTAGCCTTATCTCGCCTGACCTTGCCTTCCTTTGCTTTAAGCTTTCCTTGCATTGTCGTGCATCGCCTAGCCTTGCGTTTTCGTGCATTAGCCTTGCCTAGCCTCACCGTGCCTTTCCTTGCGTTACCTTTTGATTGCCTTGCCGTGCATTGCCTAGCCGTGCGTTCTCGTGCCTTAGCCTTGTTTCCCCTTGCCGTGCCGTTCCTTCCGTTACACTTGCCTTTCTTTGCTTTCCCTTTCCTTCCTTACCTTCCGTTTCTCTTTGCTTGCCTTCCGTGCATTGCCTAGCCTTGGGTTGTCGTGCCTTAGCCTTGCCTCGCCTGACCGTGCTTTCCCATGCGTTACCCTTACCTTGCCTTGCCGTGCATTGCCTAGCCTTGCGTTGTCGTGCATTAACCTTGCCTAGCCTCACCGTGCCTTGCCTTGCGTTACCCTTTCCTTGCCTTGCCGTGCATTTCCTAGCCGTGTGTTGTCGTGCCTTAGCCTTGTTACCCCTTGCCGTGCCGTTCCTTCCGTTACCCTTGCCTTCCCTTGCTTTCGCTTTCCTTCCTTGCATTCCGTTACTCCTTGCTTGCTTTCCGTGCATTGCCTAGCCTTGCGTTGGCTTTCCTTAGCCTTGCCTCGCCTGACCGTGCTTTCCCATGCGTTACCCTTTCCTTGCCTTGCCGTGCATTGCCTAGCGTGCGTTGTCGTGCCTTAGCCTTGTTTCCCCTTGCCATGGCTTTCCTTCCGTTACACTTGCCTTTCTTTGCTTTCCCTTGCCTTCCTTACCTTCCGTTACTCTTTGCTTGCCTTCCGTGCATTGCCAAGCCTTGCGTTGTCGTGCCTTAGACTTATCTCGCCTGACCGTGCCTTCCTTTGCTTTGAGCTTTACTTGCATTGTCGTGCATTGCCTAGCCTTGCGTTGTCGTGCATTAGCCTTGCCTAGCCTCACCGTGCCTTGCCTTGCGTTACCCTTTCCGTGCCTTGCCGTGCATTTCCTAGCCGTGTGTTGTCGTGCCTTAGCCTTGTTTCCCCTTGCCGTTGCGTGCCTTTTGTTACACTTGCCTTGCCTGGCTTTTCCTTGCCTTCCTTTCCTTCCGTTACTCTTTCCTTGCCTTGCCGTGCATTGCCTAGCCCTGCGTTTTCGTGCCTTAGCCTTGTTACCCCTTGCCGTCCGTTACCCTTGCCTTCCCTTGCTTTCCCTTGCCTTCCTTGCGTTCCGTTACTCTTTGCTTGCTTTCCGTGCATTGCCTAGCCTTGCGGTGTCATGCCTTAGACTTGCCTCGCCTGACCGTGCTTTCCCATGCGTTACCCTTTCCTTGCCTTGCCGTGCATTGCCTAGCGTGCGTTGTCGTGCCTTAGCCTTGTTTCCCCTTGCCGTGCCGTTCCTTCCGTTACACTTGCCTTTCCTTGCTTTCCCTTGCCTTCCTTACCTTCCGTTACTCTTTGCTTGCCTTCCGTGCATTGCCTAGCCTTGCGTTGTCGTGCCTTAGCCTTGCCTCGACTGACCGTGCTTTCCCATGCGTTACCCTTTCCTTGCCTTGCCGTTCATTGCCTAGAGTTCGGTGTCGTGCCTGAGACTTGTTCCCCCTTGCCGTGCCGTTCCTTCCGTTACCATTGCCTTTCCTTGCTTTTCCTTGCCTTGCTTACCTTCCGTTACTCTTTGCTCGCCTTCCCTGAATTGCCTACCCTTGCGTTGTCGTGCCTTTGCCTTATCTCGCCTGACCTTGCCTTCCTTTGCTTTAAGCTTTCCTTGCATTGTCGTGCATGGCCTAGCCTTGCGTTTTCGTACATTAGCCTTGTCTAGCCTCACCGTGCATTGCCTTGCGTTACCCTTTGCTTGCCTTGCCGTGCATTGCCTAGCCGTGCGTTGTCGTGCCTTAGCCTTGTTTCCCCTTGCCGTGCAGTTCCTTCCGTTACACTTGCCTTTCTTTGCTTTCCCTTGCCTTCCTTACCTTCCGTTACTCTTTGCTTGCCTTCCGTGCATTGCCTAGCCTTGCGTTGTCGTGCCTTAGCCTTGCCTCGCCTGAACGTGCTTTCCCATGCGTTACCCTTTCCTTGCCTTGCCGTGCATTGCCCAGCCTGCGTTGCCGTCCCTTAGCCTTGTTTCCCCTTGCCGTGCAGTTCCTTCCGTTACCCTTGCCTTGCCTTGCTTTTCCTTGCCTTGCTTACCTTCCGTTACTCTTTGCTTCCCTTCCCTGCATTGCCTAGCCTTGCGTTGTCGTGCCTTAGCCTTATCTCGCCTGACCGTGCCTTCCTTTGCTTTAAGCTTTCCTTGCATTGTCGTGCATTGCCTAGCCTTGCGTTGTCGTGCATTAGCCTTGCCTAGCCTCACCGTGCCTTGCCTTGCGTTACCCTTTCCTTGCCTTGCCGTGCATTGCCTAGCCGTGCGTTGTCGTGCCTTAGCCTTGTTTCCCCTTGCCCTGGCGTGCCTTTTGTTACACTTGCCTTTACTGGCTTTGACTTGCCTTCCTTTCCTTCCGTTACTCTTTCCTTGCCTTGCCGTGCATTGCCTAGCCCTGCGTTGCCGTGCCTTAGCCTTGATACCCCTTGCCGTGCCGTTCCTTCCGTTACCCTTGCCTTCCCTTGCTTTCCCTTGCCTTCCTTGCGTTCCCTTACTCTTTGCTTTCTTTCCGTGCATTGCCTAGCCTTGCGTTGTCATGCCTTAGCCTTGCATCGCCTGACCGTGCTTTCCCATGCGTTACCCTTTCCTTGCCTTGCCGTGCATTGCCTAGCCCTGCGTTGCCGTGCCTTAGCCTTGTTACCCCTTGCAGTGCCGTTCCTTCCGTTACCCTTGCCTTCCCTTGCTTTCCCTTGCCTTCCTTGCGTTCCGTTACTCTTTGCTTGCTTTCCGTGCATTGCCTAGCCTTGCGTTGTCATGCCTTACCCTTGCATCGCCTGACCGTGCTTTCCCATGCGTTACCCTTTCCTTGCCTTTCCGTGCATTGCCTAGCCGTGCGTTGTCGTGCCTTAGCCTTGTTTCCCCTTGCCGTGGCGTGCCTTTTGTTACACTTGCCTTTCCTGGCTTTGACTTGCCTTCCTTTCCTTCCGTTACTCTTTCCTTGCCTTGCCGTGCATTGCCTAGCCTTGCATTGTCGTGCCTTATCCTTGCCTCACCTGACGGTGCCTTCCCCTGCGTTACCCTTTCCTTGCCTTGCCGTGCATTGCCTAGCCCTGCGTTGCCGTGCCTTAGCCTTGTTACCCCTTACCGTGCCGTTCCTTCCGTTACCCTTGCCTTCCCTTGCTTTCCCTTGCCTTCCTTGCGTTCCGTTACTCTTTGCTTGCTTTCCGTGCATTGCCTAGCCTTGCGTTGTCATGCCTTAGCCTTGCATCGCCTGACCGTGCTTTCCCATGCGTTAGCCTTTCCTTGCCTTTCCGTGCATTGCCTAGCCGTGCGTTGTCGTGCCTTAGCCTTGTTTCCCCTTGCCGTGCCGTTCCTTCCGTTACACTTGCCTTTCCTTCCTTTCCCTTGCCTTCCTTACCTTCCGTTACTCTTTGCTTGCCTTCCGTGCATTGCCTAGCCTTGCGTTGTCGTGCCTTAGCGTTGCCTCGCCTGACCGTGCTTTCAAATGCGTTACCCTTTCCTTGCCTTGCCGTTCATTGCCTAGCGTTCGGTGTCGTGCCTTAGACTTGTTTCCCCTTGCCGTGCCGTTCCTACCGTTACCCTGGCCTTTCCTTCCTTTTCCTTGCCTTACTTACCTTCCGTTACTCTTTGCTTGCCTTCCCTGAATTTCCTAGCCTTGCGTTGTCGTGCCTTAGCCTTATCTCGCCTGACCTTGCCTTCCTTTGCTTTAAGCTTTCCTTGCATTGTCGTGCATCGCCTAGCCTTGCGTTTTCGTGCATTAGCCTTGCCTAGCCTCACCGTGCCTTTCCTTGCGTTACCTTTTGATTGCCTTGCCGTGCATTGCCTAGCCGTGCGTTCTCGTGCCTTAGCCTTGTTTCCCCTTGCCGTGCCGTTCCTTCCGTTACACTTGCCTTTCTTTGCTTTCCCTTTCCTTCCTTACCTTCCGTTTCTCTTTGCTTGCCTTCCGTGCATTGCCTAGCCTTGGGTTGTCGTGCCTTAGCCTTGCCTCGCCTGACCGTGCTTTCCCATGCGTTACCCTTACCTTGCCTTGCCGTGCATTGCCTAGCCTTGCGTTGTCGTGCATTAACCTTGCCTAGCCTCACCGTGCCTTGCCTTGCGTTACCCTTTCCTTGCCTTGCCGTGCATTTCCTAGCCGTGTGTGGTCGTGCCTTAGCCTTGTTACCCCTTGCCGTGCCGTTCCTTCCGTTACCCTTGCCTTCCCTTGCTTTCGCTTTCCTTCCTTGCATTCCGTTACTCCTTGCTTGCTTTCCGTGCATTGCCTAGCCTTGCGTTGGCTTTCCTTAGCCTTGCCTCGCCTGAACGTGCTTTCCCATGCGTTACCCTTTCCTTGCCTTGCCGTGCATTGCCTAGCGTGCGTTGTCGTGCCTTAGCCTTGTTTCCCCTTGCCATGGCTTTCCTTCCGTTACACTTGCCTTTCTTTGCTTTCCCTTGCCTTCCTTACCTTCCGTTACTCTTTGCTTGCCTTCCGTGCATTGCCAAACCTTGCGTTGTCGTGCCTTAGCCTTATCTCGCCTGACCGTGCCTTCCTTTGCTTTAAGCTTTACTTGCATTGTCGTGCATTGCCTAGCCTTGCGTTTTCGTGCATTAGCCTTGCCTAGCCTCACCGTGCCTTGCCTTGCGTTACCCTTTCCTTGCCTTGCCGTGCATTTCCTAGCCGTGTGTTGTCGTGCCTTAGACTTGTTTCCCCTTGCCGTTGCGTGCCTTTTGTTACACTTGCCTTGCCTGGCTTTGCCTTGCCTTCCTTTCCTTCCGTTACTCTTTGCTTGCCTTGCCGTGCATTGCCTAGCCCTGCGTTGTCGTGCCTTAGCCTTGTTTCCCCTTGCCGTGCCGTTCCTTCCGTTACCCTTGCCTTCCCTTGTTCCCTTGCCTTCCTTGCGTTCCGTTACTCTTTGCTTGCTTTCCGTGCATTGCCTAGCCTTGCGTTGTCATGCCTTAGCCTTGCCTCGCCTGACCGTGCTTTCCCCTGCGTTACCCTTTCCTTGCCTTGCCGTGCATTGCCTAGCGTGCGTTGTCGTGCCTTAGCCTTGTTTCCCCTTGTCGTGCCGTTCCTTCCGTTACCCTTGCCTTCCCTTGCTTTCCCTTGCCTTCCTTGCCTTCCGTTACTCTTTGCTTGCCTTCCGTGCATTGCCTAGCCTTGCGTTGTCGTGCCTTAGCCTTATCTCGCCTGACCGTGCCTTCCTTTGCTTTAAGCTTTCCTTGCATTGTCGTGCATTGCCTAGCCTTGCGTTGTCGTGCATTAACCTTGCCTAGCCTCACCGTGCCTTGCCTTGCGTTACCCTTTCCTTGCCTTGCCGTGCATTTCCTAGCCGTGTGTTGTCGTGCCTTAGCCTTGTTACCCCTTGCCGTGCCGTTCCTTCCGTTACCCTTGCCTTCCCTTGCTTTCCCTTTCCTTCCTTGCATTCCGTTACTCCTTGCTTGCTTACCGTGCATTGCCTAGCCTTGCGTTGGCTTTCCTTAGCCTTGCCTCGCCTGACCGTGCTTTCCCATGCGTTACCCTTTCCTTGCCTTGCCATGCATTGCCTAGCGTGCGTTGTCGTGCCTTAGCCTTGTTTCCCCTTGCCGTGCCGTTCCTTCCGTTACACTTGCCTTTCTTTGCTTTCCCTTGCCTTCCTTACTTCCGTTACTCTTTGCTTGCCTTCCGTGCATTGCCAAGCCTTGCGTTGTCGTGCCTTAGCCTTGCCTCCCCTGACCGTTCTTTCCCATGCGTTACCCTTTCCTTCCCTTGCCGTGCATTGCCTAGCGTGCGTTGTCGTGCCTTAGACTTGTTTCCCCTTGCCGTGCCGTTCCTTCCGTTACCATTGCCTTTCCTTGGTTTCCTTTGCCTTCCTTACCTTCCGTTACTCTTTGCTTGCCTGCCGTGCATTGCCTAGCCTTGCGTTGTCGTGCCTTAGCCTTATCTCTTCTGACCGTGCCTTCCTTTGCTTTAAGCTTTACTTGCATTGTCGTGCATTGCCTAGCCTTGCGTTGTCGTGCATTAGCCTTGCCTAGCCTCACCGTGCCTTGCCTTGCGTTACCCTTTCCTTGCCTTGCCGTGCATTTCCTAGCCGTGTGTTGTCGTGCCTTAGCCTTGTTTCCCCTTGCCGTTGCGTGCCTTTTGTTACACTTGCCTTGCCTGGCTTTGCCTTGCCTTCCGTTCCTTCGGTTACTCTTTCCTTGCCTTGCCGTGCATTGCCTAGCCCTGCGTTTTCGTGCCTTAGCCTTGTTACCCCTTGCCGTGCCGTCCCTTCCGTTACCCTTGCCTTCCCTTGCTTTCCCTTGCCTTCCTTGCGTTCCTTTACACTTTGCTTGCTTTCCGTGCAATGCCTAGCCTTGCGTTGTCATGCCTTAGGCTTGCCTCGCCTGACCGTGCTTTCCCATGCGTTACCCTTTCCTTGCCTTGCCGTGCATTGCCTAGCGTGCGTTGTCGTGCCTTAGCCTTGTTTCCCCTTGCCGTGCCGTTCCTTCCGTTACACTTGCCTTTCCTTGCTTTCCCTTGCCTTCCTTACCTTCCGTTACTCTTTGCTTGCCTTCCGTGCATTGCCTAGCCTTGCGATGTCGTGCCTTAGCCTTATCTCGCCTGACCGTGCCTTCCTTTGCTTTAAGCTTTCCTTGCATTGTGGTGCATTGCCTAGCCTTGCGTTGTCATGCCTTAGCCTTGCCTCGCCTGACCGTGCTTTCCCATGCGTTACCCTTTCCTTGCCTTGCCCTGCATTGCCTAGCGTGCGTTGTCGTGCCTTAGCCTTGTTTCCCCTTGCCGTGCCGTTCCTTCCGTTACACTTGCCTTTCCTTGCTTTCCCTTGCCTTCCTTACCTTCCGTTACTCTTTGCTTGCCTTCCGTGCATTGCCTAGCCTTGCGTTGTCGTGCCTTAGCCTTGCCTCGCCTGACCGTGCTTTCCCATGCGTTACCCTTTCCTTGCCTTGCCGTTCATTGCCTAGAGTTCGGTGTCGTGCCTGAGACTTGTTCCCCCTTGCCGTGCCGTTCCTTCCGTTACCCTTGCCTTTCCTTGCTTTTCGTTGCCTTGCTTACCTTCCGTTACTCTTTGCTTGCCTTCCCTGAATTGCCTAGCCTTGCGTTGTCGTGCCTTTGCCTTATCTCGCCTGACCTTGCCTTCCATTGCTTTAAGCTTTCCTTGCATTGTCGTGCATTGCCTAGCCTTGCGTTTTCGTGCATTAGCCTTGTCTAGCCTCACCGTGCCTTGCCTTGCGTTACCCTTTGCTTGCCTTGCCGTGCATTGCCTAGCCGTGCGTTGTCGTGCCTTACCCTTGTTTCCCCTTGCCGTGCAGTTCCTTCCGTTACACTTGCCTTTCTTTGCTTTCCCTTGCCTTCCTTACCTTCCGTTACTCTTTCCTTGCCTTGCCGTGCATTGCCTAGCCCTGCGTTGCCGTGCCTTAGCCTTGATACCCCTTGCCGTGCCGTTCCTTCCGTTACCCTTGCCTTCCCTTGCTTTCCCTTGCCTTCCTTGCGTTCCGTTACTCTTTGCTTGCTTTCCGTGCATTGCCTAGCCTTGCGTTGTCATGCCTTAGCCTTGCATCGCCTGACCGTGCTTTCCCATGCGTTACCCTTTCCTTGCCTTGCCGTGCATTGCCTAGCCCTGCGTTGCCGTGCCTTAGCCTTGTTACCCCTTGCCGTGCCGTTCCTTCCGTTACCCTTGCCTTCCCTTGCTTTCCCTTGCCTCCCTTGCGTTCCGTTACTCTTTGCTTGCTTTCCATGCATTGCCTAGCCTTGCGTTGTCATGCCTTACCCTTGCATCTCCTGACCGTGCTTTCCCATGCGTTACCCTTTCCTTGCCTTTCCGTGCATTGCCTAGCCGTGCGTTGTCGTGCCTTAGCCTTGTTTCCCCTTGCCGTGGCGTGCCTTTTGTTACACTTGCCTTTCCTGGCTTTGACTTGCCTTCCTTTCCTTCCGTTACTCTTTGCTTGCCTTGCCGTGCATTGCCTAGCCTTGCATTGTCGTGCCTTATCCTTGCCTCACCTGACCGTGCCTTCCCCTGCGTTACCCTTTCCTTGCCTTGCCGTGCATTGCCTAGCCCTGCGTTGCCGTGCCTTAGCCTTGTTACCCCTTACCGTGCCGTTCCTTCCGTTACCCTTGCCTTCCCTTGCTTTCCCTTGCCTTCCTTCCGTTCCGTTACTCTTTGCTTGCTTTCCGTGCATTGCCTAGCCTTGCGTTGTCATGCCGTAGCCTTGCATCGCCTGACCGTGCTTTCCCATGCGTTAGCCTTTCCTTGCCTTTCCGTGCATTGCCTAGCCGTGCGTTGTCGTGCCTTAGCCTTGTTTCTCCTTGCCGTGCCGTTCCTTCCGTTACACTTGATTTCCTTCCTTTCCCTTGCCTTCCTTACCTTCCGTTACTCTTTGCTTGCCTTCCGTGCATTGCCTAGCCTTGCGTTGTCGTGCCTTAGCGTTGCCTCGCCTGACCGTGCTTTCAAATGCGTTACCCTTTCCTTGCCTTGCCGTTCATTGCCTAGCGTTCGGTGTCGTGCCTTAGACTTGTTTCCCCTTGCCGTGCCGTTCCTACCGTTACCCTGGCCTTTCCTTCCTTTTCCTTGCCTTGCTTACCTTCCGTTACTCTTTGCTTGCCTTCCCTGAATTTCCTAGCCTTGCGTTGTCGTGCCTTAGCCTTATCTCGCCTGACCTTGCCTTCCTTTGCTTTAAGCTTTCCTTGCATTGTCGTGCATCGCCTAGCCTTGCGTTTTCGTGCATTAGCCTTGCCTAGCCTCACCGTGCCTTTCCTTGCGTTACCTTTTGATTGCCTTGCCGTGCATTGCCTAGCCGTGCGTTCTCGTGCCTTAGCCTTGTTTCCCCTTGCCGTGCCGTTCCTTCCGTTACACTTGCCTTTCTTTGCTTTCCCTTTCCTTCCTTACCTTCCGTTTCTCTTTGCTTGCCTTCCGTGCATTGCCTAGCCTTGGGTTGTCGTGCCTTAGCCTTGCCTCGCCTGACCGTGCTTTCCCATGCGTTACCCTTACCTTGCCTTGCCGTGCATTGCCTAGCCTTGCGTTGTCGTGCATTAACCTTGCCTAGCCTCACCGTGCCTTGCCTTGCGTTACCCTTTCCTTGCCTTGCCGTGCATTTCCTAGCCGTGTGTTGTCGTGCCTTAGCCTTGTTACCCCTTGCCGTGCCGTTCCTTCCGTTACCCTTGCCTTCCCTTGCTTTCGCTTTCCTTCCTTGCATTCCGTTACTCCTTGCTTGCTTTCCGTGCATTGCCTAGCCTTGCGTTGGCTTTCCTTAGCCTTGCCTCGCCTGACCGTGCTTTCCCATGCGTTACCCTTTCCTTGCCTTGCCGTGCATTGCCTAGCGTGCGTTGTCGTGCCTTAGCCTTGTTTCCCCTTGCCATGGCTTTCCTTCCGTTACACTTGCCTTTCATTGCTTTCCCTTGCCTTCCTTACCTTCCGTTACTCTTTGCTTCCCTTCCGTGCATTGCCAAGCCTTGCGTTGTCGTGCCTTAGCCTTATCTCGCCTGACCGTGCCTTCCTTTGCTTTAAGCTTTACTTGCATTGTCGTGCATTGCCTAGCCTTGCGTTGTCGTGCATTAGCCTTGCCTAGCCTCACCGTGCCTTGCCTTGCGTTACCCTTTCCTTGCCTTGCCGTGCATTTCCTAGCCGTGTGTTGTCGTGCCTTAGACTTGTTTCCCCTTGCCGTTGCGTGCCTTTTGTTACACTTGCCTTGCCTGGCTTTGCCTTGCCTTCCTTTCCTTCCGTTACTCTTTGCTTGCCTTGCCGTGCATTGCCTAGCCCTGCGTTGTCGTGCCTTAGCCTTGTTACCCCTTGCCGTGCCGTTCCTTCCGTTACCCTTGCCTTCCCTTGCTTTCCCTTGCCTTCCTTGCGTTCCGTTACTCTTTGCTTGCTTTCCGTGCATTGCCTAGCCTTGCGTTGTCAGTCCTTAGCCTTCCCTCGCCTGACCGTGCTTTCCCATGCGTTACCCTTTCCTTGCCTTGCCGTGCATTGCCTAGCGTGCGTTGTCGTGCCTTAGCCTTGTTTCCCCTTGCCGTGCCGTTCCTTCCGTTACCATTGCCTTTCCTTGCTTTCCCTTGCCTTCCTTACCTTCCGTTACTCTTTGCTTGCCTTCCGTGCATTGCCTAGCCTTGCGTTGTCGTGCCTTAGCCTTATCTCGCCTGACCGTGCCTTCCTTTACTTTAAGCTTTCCTTGCATTGTCGTGCATTGCCTAGCCTTGCGTTGTCGTGCATTAACCTTGCCTAGCCTCACCGTGCCTTGCCTTTCGTTACCCTTTCCTTGCCTTGCCGTGCATTTCCTAGCCGTGTGTTGTCGTGCCTTAGCCTTGTTACCCCTTGCCGTGCCGTTCCTTCCGTTACCCTTGCCTTCCCTTGCTTTCCCTTTCCTTCCTTGCATTCCGTTACTCCTTGCTTGCTTACCGTGCATTGCCTAGCCTTGCGTTGGCTTTCCTTAGCCTTGCCTCGCCTGACCGTGCTTTCCCATGCGTTACCCTTTCCTTGCCTTGCCGTGCATTGCCTAGCGTGCGTTGTCGTGCCTTAGCCTTGTTTCCCCTTGCCGTGCCGTTCCTTCCGTTACACTTGCCTTTCTTTGCTTTCCCTTGCCTTCCTTACTTCCGTTACTCTTTGCTTGCCTTCCGTGCATTGCCAAGCCTTGCGTTGTCGTGCCTTAGCCTTGCCTCCCCTGACCGTTCTTTCCCATGCGTTACCCTTTCCTTCCCTTGCCGTGCATTGCCTAGCGTGCGTTGTCGTGCCTTAGACTTGTTTCCCCTTGCCGTGCCGTTCCTTCCGTTACCATTGCCTTTCCTTGGTTTCCTTTGCCTTCCTTACCTTCCGTTACTCTTTGCTTGCCTTCCCTGCATTGCCTAGCCTTGCGTTGTCGTGCCTTAGCCTTATCTCTTCTGACCGTGCATTCCTTTGCTTTAAGCTTTACTTGCATTGTCGTGCATTGCCTAGCCTTGCGTTGTCGTGCATTAGCCTTGCCTAGCCTCACCGTGCCTTGCCTTGCGTTACCCTTTCCTTGCCTTGCCGTGCATTTCCTAGCCGTGTGTTGTCGTGCCTTAGCCTTGTTTCCCCTTGCCGTTGCGTGCCTTTTGTTACACTTGCCTTGCCTGGCTTTGCCTTGCCTTCCGTTCCTTCCGTTACTCTTTCCTTGCCTTGCCGTGCATTGCCTAGCCCTGCGTTTTCGTGCCTTAGCCTTGTTACCCCTTGCCGTGCCGTTCCTTCCGTTACCCTTGCCTTCCCTTGCTTTCCCTTGCCTTCCTTGCGTTCCTTTACACTTTGCTTGCTTTCCGTGCAATGCCTAGCCTTGCGTTGTCATGCCTTAGGCTTGCCTCGCCTGACCGTGCTTTCCCATGCGTTACCCTTTCCTTGCCTTGCCGTGCATTGCCTAGCGTGCGTTGTCGTGCCTTAGCCTTGTTTCCCCTTGCCTTGCCGTTCCTTCCGTTACACTTGCCTTTCCTTGCTTTCCCTTGCCTTCCTTACCTTCCGTTACTCTTTGCTTGCCTTCCGTGCATTGCCTAGCCTTGCGATGTCGTGCCTTAGCCTTATCTCGCCTGACCGTGCCTTCCTTTGCTTTAAGCTTTCCTTGCATTGTGGTGCATTGCCTAGCCTTGCGTTGTCATGCCTTACCCTTGCCTCGCCTGACCGTGCTTTCCCATGCGTTACCCTTTCCTTGCCTTGCCCTGCATTACCTAGCGTGCGTTGTCGTGCCTTAGCCTTGTTTCCCCTTGCCGTGCCGTTCCTTCCGTTACACTTGCCTTTCCTTGCTTTCCCTTGCCTTCCTTACCTTCCGTTACTCTTTGCTTGCCTTCCGTGCATTGCCTAGCCTTGCGTTGTCGTGCCTTAGCCTTGCCTCGCCTGACCGTGCTTTCCCATGCGTTACCCTTTCCTTGCCTTGCCGTTCATTGCCTAGAGTTCGGTGTCGTGCCTGAGACTTGTTCCCCCTTGCCGTGCCGTTCCTTCCGTTACCCTTGCCTTTCCTTGCTTTTCGTTGCCTTGCTTACCTTCCGTTACTCTTTGCTTGCCTTCCCTGAATTGCCTAGCCTTGCGTTGTCGTGCCTTTGCCTTATCTCGCCTGACCTTGCCTTCCATTGCTTTAAGCTTTCCTTGCATTGTCGTGCATTGCCTAGCCTTGCGTTTTCGTGCATTAGCCTTGTCTAGCCTCACCGTGCATTGCCTTGCGTTACCCTTTGCTTGCCTTGCCGTGCATTGCCCAGCCGTGCGTTGTCGTGCCTTAGCCTTGTTTCCCCTTGCCGTGCCGTTCCTTCCGTTACACTTGCCTTTCTTTGCTTTCCCTTGCCTTCCTTACCTTCCGTTACTCTTTGCTTGCCTTCCGTGCATTGCCTAGCCTTGCGTTGTCGTGCCTTAGCCTTGCCTCGCCTGAACGTGCTTTCCCATGCGTTACCCTTTCCTTGCCTTGCCGTGCATTGCCCAGCCTGCGTTGCCGTGCCTTAGCCTTGTTTCCCCCTGCCGTGCAGTTCCTTCCGTTACCCTTGCCTTGCCTTGCTTTTCCTTGCCTTGCTTACCTTCCGTTACTCTTTGCTTGCCTTCCGTGCATTGCCTAGCCTTGCGTTGTCGTGCCTTAGCCTTATCTCGCCTGACCGTGCCTTCCTTTACTTTAAGCTTTCCTTGCATTGTCGTGCATTGCCTAGCCTTGCGTTGTCGTGCATTAACCTTGCCTAGCCTCACCGTGCCTTGCCTTGCGTTACCCTTTCCTTGCCTTGCCGTGCATTTCCTAGCCGTGTGTTGTCGTGCCTTAGCCTTGTTACCCCTTGCCGTGCCGTTCCTTCCGTTACCCTTGCCTTCCCTTGCTTTCCCTTTCCTTCCTTGCATTCCGTTACTCCTTGCTTGCTTACCGTGCATTGCCTAGCCTTGCGTTGGCTTTCCTTAGCCTTGCCTCGCCTGACCGTGCTTTCCCATGCGTTACCCTTTCCTTGCCTTGCCGTGCATTGCCTAGCGTGCGTTGTCGTGCCTTAGCCTTGTTTCCCCTTGCCGTGCCGTTCCTTCCGTTACACTTGCCTTTCTTTGCTTTCCCTTGCCTTCCTTACCTTCCGTTACTCTTTGCTTGCCTTCCGTGCATTGCCAAGCCTTGTGTTGTCGTGCCTTAGCCTTGCCTCCCCTGACCCTTCTTTCCCATGCGTTACCCTTTCCTTCCCTTGCCGTGCATTGCCTAGCGTGCGTTGTCGTGCCTTAGACTTGTTTCCCCTTGCCGTGCCGTTCCTTCCGTTACCATTGCCTTTCCTTGGTTTCCTTTGCCTTCCTTACCTTCCGTTACTCTTTGCTTGCCTTCCCTGCATTGCCTAGCCTTGCGTTGTCGTGCCTTAGTCTTATCTCTTCTGACCGTGCCTTCCTTTGCTTTAAGCTTTACTTGCATTGTCGTGCATTGCCTAGCCTTGCGTTGTCGTGCATTAGCCTTGCCTAGCCTCACCGTGCCTTGCCTTGCGTTACCCTTTCCTTGCCTTGCCGTGCATTTCCTAGCCGTGTGTTGTCGTGCCTTAGCCTTGTTTCCCCTTGCCGTTGCGTGCCTTTTGTTACACTTGCCTTGCCTGGCTTTGCCTTGCCTTCCGTTCCTTCCGTTACTCTTTCCTTGCCTTGCCGTGCATTGCCTAGCCCTGCGTTTTCGTGCCTTAGCCTTGTTACCCCTTGCCGTGCCGTTCCTTCCGTTACCCTTGCCTTCCCTTGCTTTCCCTTCCCTTCCTTGCGTTCCTTTACACTTTGCTTGCTTTCCGTGCAATGCCTAGCCTTGCGTTGTCATGCCTTAGGCTTGCCTCGCCTGACCGTGCTTTCCCATGCGTTACCCTTTCCTTGCCTTGCCGTGCATTGCCTAGCGTGCGTTGTCGTGCCTTAGCCTTGTTTCCCCTTGCCTTGCCGTTCCTTCCGTTACACTTGCCTTTCCTTGCTTTCCCTTGCCTTCCTTACCTTCCGTTACTCTTTGCTTGCCTTCCGTGCATTGCCTAGCCTTGCGATGTCGTGCCTTAGCCTTATCTCGCCTTACCGTGCCTTCCTTTGCTTTAAGCTTTCCTTTCATTGTGGTGCATTGCCTAGCCTTGCGTTGTCATGCCTTAGGCTTGCCTCGCCTGACCGTGCTTTCCCATGCGTTACCCTTTCCTTGCCTTGCCGTTCATTGCCTAGAGTTCGGTGTCGTGCCTGAGACTTGTTCCCCCTTGCCGTGCCGTTCCTTCCGTTACCCTTGCCTTTCCTTGCTTTTCGTTGCCTTGCTTACCTTCCGTTACTCTTTGCTTGCCTTCCCTGAATTGCCTAGCCTTGCGTTGTCGTGCCTTTGCCTTATCTCGCCTGACCTTGCCTTCCATTGCTTTAAGCTTTCCTTGCATTGTCGTGCATTGCCTAGCCTTGCGTTTTCGTGCATTAGCCTTGTCTAGCCTCACCGTGCATTGCCTTGCGTTACCCTTTGCTTGCCTTGCCGTGCATTGCCTAGCCGTGCGTTGTCGTGCCTTAGCCTTGTTTCCCCTTGCCGTGCAGTTCCTTCCGTTACACTTGCCTTTCTTTGCTTTCCCTTGCCTTCCTTACCTTCCGTTACTCTTTGCTTGCCTTCCGTGCATTGCCTAGCCTTGCATTGTCGTGCCTTAGCCTTGCCTCGCCTGAACGTGCTTTCTCATGCGTTACCCTTTCCTTGCCTTTCCGTGCATTGCCCAGCCTGCGTTGCCGTGCCTTAGCCTTGTTTCCCCTTGCCGTGCAGTTCCTTCCGTTACCCTTGCCTTGCCTTGCTTTTCCTTGCCTTGCTTACCTTCCGTTACTCTTTGCTTCCCTTCCCTGCATTGCCTAGCCTTGCGTTGTCGTGCCTTAGCCTTATCTCGCCTGACCGTGCCTTCCTTTGCTTTAAGCTTTCCTTGCATTGTCGTGCATTGCCTAGCCTTGCGTTGTCGTGCATTAGCCTTGCCTAGCCTGACCGTGCCTTGCCTTGCGTTTCCCTTTCCTTGCCTTGCCGTGCATTGCCTAGCCGTGCGTTGTCGTGCCTTAGCCTTGTTTCCCCTTGCCCTGGCGTGCCTTTTGTTACACTTGCCTTTCCTGGCTTTGACTTGCCTTCCTTTCCTTCCGTTACTCTTTCCTTGCCTTGCCGTGCATTGCCTAGCCCTGCGTTGCCGTGCCTTAGCCTTGATACCCCTTGACGTGCCGTTCCTTCCGTTACCCTTGCCTTCCCTTGCTTTCCCTTGCCTTCCTTGCGTTCCCTTACTCTTTGCTTGCTTTCCGTGCATTGCCTAGCCTTGCGTTGTCATGCCTTAGCCTTGCATCGCCTGACCGTGCTTTCCCATGCGTTACCCTTTCCTTGCCTTAGCCTTTTACCCCCGTGCATTGCCTAGCTTTCCCTTGCCTTCCTTGCGTTCCGTTACTCTTTGCGTTGTGCGTGCCTTAGCCTTGCATGCCTGACCGTGCTTTCCCATGCGTTACCCTTTCCTTGCCTTTCCGTGCATTGCCTTGCGTTGTCGTGCCTTAGCCTTGTTTCCCCTTGCCGTTGCCTTTTGTTACACTTGCCTTTCCTGGCTTTGACTTGCCTTCCTTTCCTTCCGTTACTCTTTCCTTGCCTTGCCGTGCATTGCCTAGCCTTGCATTGTCGTGCTTATCCTTGCCTCACCTGACCGTGCCTTCCCCTGCGTTACCCTTTCTTTGCCTTGCCGTTCATTGCCTAGCCCTGCGTTGCCGTGCCTTAGCCTTGTTACCCCTTACCGTGCCGTTCCTTCCGTTACCCTTGCCTTCCCTTGCTTTCCCTTGCCTTCCTTGCGTTCCGTTACTCTTTGCTTGCTTTCCGTGCATTGCCTAGCCTTGCGTTGTCATGCCTTAGCCTTGCATCGCCTGACCGTGCTTTCAAATGCGTTACCGTTTCCTTGCCTTGCCGTTCATTGCCTAGCGTTCGGTGTCGTGCCTTAGACTTGTTTCCCCTTGCCCTGCCGTTCCTTCCGTTACCCTGGCCTTTCCTTCCTTTTCCTTGCCTTGCTTACCTTCCGTTACTCTTTGCTTGCCTTCCCTGAATTTCCTAGCCTTGCGTTGTCGTGCCTTAGCCTTATCTCGCCTGACCTTGCCTTCCTTTGCTTTAAGCTTTCCTTGCATTGTCGTGCATCGCCTAGCCTTGCGTTTTCGTGCATTAGCCTTGCCTAGCCTCACCGTGCCTTTCCTTGCGATACCTTTTGATTGCCTTGCCGTGCATTGCCTAGCCGTGCGTTCTCGTGCCTTAGCCTTGTTTCCCCTTGCCGTGCCGTTCCTTCCGTTACACTTGCCTTTCTTTGCTTTCCCTTTCCTTCCTTACCTTCCGTTTCTCTTTGCTTGCCTTCCGTGCATTGCCTAGCCTTGGGTTGTCGTGCCTTAGCCTTGCCTCGCCTGACCGTGCTTTCCCATGCGTTACCCTTACCTTGCCTTGCCGTGCATTGCCTAGCCTTGCGTTGTCGTGCATTAACCTTGCCTAGCCTCACCGTGCCTTGCCTTGCGTTACCCTTTCCTTGCCTTGCCGTGCATTGCCTAGCCCTGCGTTGTCGTGCCTTAGCCTTGTTACCCCTTGCCGTGCCGTTCCTTCGATTACCCTTGCCTTCCCTTGCATTCCCTTGCCTTCCTTGCGTTCCGTTACTCTTTGCTTGCTTTCCGTGCATTGCCTAGCCTTGCGTTGTCATGCCTTAGGCTTGCCTCGCCTGACCGTTCTTTCCCATGCGTTACCCTTTCCTTGCCTTGCCGTGCATTGCCAAGCGTGCGTTGTCGTGCCTTAGCCTTGTTTCCCCTTGCCGTGCCGTTCCTTCCGTTACACTTGCCTTTCCTTCCTTTCCCTTGCCTTCCTTACCTTCCGTTACTCTTTGCTTGCCTTCCGTGCATTGCCTAGCCTTGCGTTGTTGTGCCTTAGCCTTGCCTCGCCTGAACGTGCTTTCCCATGCGTTACCCTTTCCTTGCCTTGCCGTGCATTGCCTAGCCTGCGTTGCCGTGCCTTAGCCTTGTTTCCCCTTGCCGTGCCGTTCCTTCCGTTACCCTGGCCTTTCCTTCCTTTTCCTTGCCTTGCTTACCTTCCGTTACTCTTTGCTTGCCTTCCCTGAATTTCCTAGCCTTGCGTTGTCGTGCCTTAGCCTTATCTCGCCTGACCTTGCCTTCCTTTGCTTTAAGCTTTCCTTGCATTGTCGTGCATCGCCTAGCCTTGCGTTTTCGTGCATTAGCCTTGCCTAGCCTCACCGTGCCTTTCCTTGCGTTACCCTTTGCTTGCCTTGCCGTGCATTACCTAGCCGTGCCTTGTCGTGCCTTAGCCTTGTTTCCCCTTGCCGTGCGGTTCCTTCCGTTACACTTGCCTTTTTTTGCTTTCCCTTTCCTTCCTTACCTTCCGTTTCTCTTTGCTTGCCTTCCGTGCATTGCCTAGCCTTGCGTTGTCGTGCATTAGCCTTGCCTCGCCTGACCGTGCTTTCCCATGCGTTACCCTTTCCTTGCCTTGCCGTGCATTGCCTAGCGTGCGTTGTCGTGCCTTAGCCTTTTTTCCCCTTGCCGTGCCGTTCCTTCCGTTACACTTGCCTTTCCTTGCTTTCCCTTGCCTTCCTTACCTTCCGTTACTCTTTGCTTGCCTTCCGTGCATTGCCTAGCCTTGCATTGTCGTGCCTTAGCCTTGCCTCGCCTGACCGTGCTTTCCCATGCGTTACCCTTTCCTTGCCTTGCCGTTCATTGCCTAGCGTTCGGTGTCGTGCCTTAGACTTGTTTCCCCTTGCCGTGCCGTTCCTTCCGTTACCCTTGCTTTCCTTGCTTTTCCTTGCCTTGCTTACCTTCCGTTACTCTTTGCTTGCCTTCCCTGAATTGCCTAGCCTTGCGTTGTCGTGCCTTTGCCTTATCTCACCTGACCTTGCCTTCCTTTGCTTTAAGCTTTCCTTGCATTGTCGTGCATTGCCTAGCCTTGCGTTTTCGTGCATTAGCCTTGCCTAGCCTCACCGTGCCTTGCATGGCGTTACCCTTTGCTTGCCTTGCCGTGCATTGCCTAGCCGTGCGTTGTCGTGCCTTAGCCTTGTTTCCCCTTGCCCTGCCGTTCCTTCCGTTACACTTGCTTTTCTTTGCTTTCCCTTGCCTTCCTTACCTTCCGTTACTCTTTGCTTGCCTTCCGTGCATTGCCTAGCCTTGCGTTGTCGTGCCTTTTCCTTAACTCACCTGACCGTGCCTTCCCCTGCGTTACCCTTTCCTTGCCTTGCCGTACATTGCCTAGCCCTGTGTTGTCGTGCCTTAGCCTTCTTACCCCTTGCCGTGCCGTTCCTTCCGTTACCCTTGCCTTCCCTTGCTTTCCCTTGCCTTCCTTGCGTTCCGTTACTCTTTGCTTGCTTTCCGTGCATTGCCTAGCCTTGCGTTTTCATGCCTTAGCCTTGCCTCGCCTGACCGTGCTTTCCCATGCGTTACCCTTTCCTTGCCTTGCCGTGCATTGCCTAGCCGTGCGTTGTCGTGCCTTAGCCTTCTTTCCCCTTGCCGTGCCGTTCCTTCCGTTACACTTGCCTTTCCCTGCTTTCCCTTGCCTTCCTTACCTTCCGTTACTCTATGCTTGCCTTCCCTGCATTGACTAGCCTTGCGTTGTCGTGCCTTAGCGTTGCCTCGCCTGACCGTGCTTTCAAATGCTTTACCCTTTCCTTGCCTTGCCGTGCATTGCCTAGCCGTGCGTTGTCGTGCCTTAGCCTTGTTTCCCCTTGCCGTGCCGTTCCTTCCGTTACACTTGCCTTTCCTTCCTTTCCCTTGCCTTCCTTACCTTCCGTTACTCTTTGCTTGCCTTCCGTGCATTGCCTAGCCTTGCGTTGTTGTGCCTTAGCCTTGCCTCGCCTGAACGTGCTTTCCCATGCGTTACCCTTTCCTTGCCTTGCCGTGCATTGCCTAGCCTGCGTTGCCGTGCCTTAGCCTTGTTTCCCCTTGCCGTGCCGTTCCTTCCGTTACCCTGGCCTTTCCTTCCTTTTCCTTGCCTTGCTTACCTTCCGTTACTCTTTGCTTGCCTTCCCTGAATTTCCTAGACTTGCGTTGTCGTGCCTTAGCCTTATCTCGCCTGACCTTGCCTTCCTTTGCTTTAAGCTTTCCTTGCATTGTCGTGCATCGCCTAGCCTTGCGTTTTCGTGCATTAGCCTTGCCTAGCCTCACCGTGCCTTTCCTTGCGTTACCCTTTGCTTGCCTTGCCGTGCATTACCTAGCCGTGCCTTGTCGTGCCTTAGCCTTGTTTCCCCTTGCCGTGCGGTTCCTTCCGTTACACTTGCCTTTTTTTGCTTTCCCTTTCCTTCCTTACCTTCCGTTTCTCTTTGCTTGCCTTCCGTGCATTGCCTAGCCTTGCGTTGTCGTGCATTAGCCTTGCCTCGCCTGACCGTGCTTTCCCATGCGTTACCCTTTCCTTGCCTTGCTGTGCATTGCCTAGCGTGCGTTGTCGTGCCTTAGCCTTTTTTCCCCTTGCCGTGCCGTTCCTTCCGTTACACTTGCCTTTCCTTGCTTTCCCTTGCCTTCCTTACCTTCCGTTACTCTTTGCTTGCCTTCCGTGCATTGCCTAGCCTTGCATTGTCGTGCCTTAGCCT
This sequence comes from Macrotis lagotis, assembly GCF_037893015.1. NCBI lineage: Eukaryota > Metazoa > Chordata > Mammalia > Peramelemorphia > Peramelidae > Macrotis > Macrotis lagotis. The sequence goes on from NW_027422024.1 coordinate 252,253, forward strand.
TGCCTCGCCTGACCGTGCTTTCCCATGCGTTACCCTTTCCTTGCCTTGCCGTTCATTGCCTAGCGTTCGGTGTCGTGCCTTAGACTTGTTTCCCCTTGCCGTGCCGTTCCTTCCGTTACCCTTGCTTTCCTTGCTTTTCCTTGCCTTGCTTACCTTCCGTTACTCTTTGCTTGCCTTCCCTGAATTGCCTAGCCTTGCGTTGTCGTGCCTTTGCCTTATCTCACCTGACCTTGCCTTCCTTTGCTTTAAGCTTTCCTTGCATTGTCGTGCATTGCCTAGCCTTGCGTTTTCGTGCATTAGCCTTGCCTAGCCTCACCGTGCCTTGCATGGCGTTACCCTTTGCTTGCCTTGCCGTGCATTGCCTAGCCGTGCGTTGTCGTGCCTTAGCCTTGTTTCCCCTTGCCCTGCCGTTCCTTCCGTTACACTTGCTTTTCTTTGCTTTCCCTTGCCTTCCTTACCTTCCGTTACTCTTTGCTTGCCTTCCGTGCATTGCCTAGCCTTGCGTTGTCGTGCCTTTTCCTTAACTCACCTGACCGTGCCTTCCCCTGCGTTACCCTTTCCTTGCCTTGCCGTACATTGCCTAGCCCTGTGTTGTCGTGCCTTAGCCTTCTTACCCCTTGCCGTGCCGTTCCTTCCGTTACCCTTGCCTTCCCTTGCTTTCCATTGCCTTCCTTGCGTTCCGTTACTCTTTGCTTGCTTTCCGTGCATTGCCTAGCCTTGCGTTTTCATGCCTTAGCCTTGCCTCGCCTGACCGTGCTTTCCCATGCGTTACCCTTTCCTTGCCTTGCCGTGCATTGCCTAGCCGTGCGTTGTCGTGCCTTAGCCTTCTTTCCCCTTGCCGTGCCGTTCCTTCCGTTACACTTGCCTTTCCCTGCTTTCCCTTGCCTTCCTTACCTTCCGTTACTCTATGCTTGCCTTCCCTGCATTGACTAGCCTTGCGTTGTCGTGCCTTAGCGTTGCCTCGCCTGACCGTGCTTTCAAATGCTTTACACTTTCCTTGCCTTGCCGTTCATTGCCTAGCGTTCGGTGTCGTGCCTTAGACTTGTTTCCCCTTGCCGTGCCGTTCCTTCCGTTACCCTGGCCTGTCCTTCCTTTTCCTTGCCTAGCTTACCTTCCGTTACTCTTTGCTTGCCTTCCCTGAATTTCCTAGCCTTGCGTTGTCGTGCCTTAGCCTTATCTCGCCTGACCTTGCCTTCCTTTGCTTTAAGCTTTCCTTGCATTGTCGTGCATCGCCTAGCCTTGCGTTTTCGTGCATTAGCCTTGCCTAGCCTCACCGTGCCTTTCCTTGCGTTACCCTTTGCTTGCCTTGCCGTGCATTGCCTAGCCGTGCGTTGTCGTGCCTTCGCCTTGTTTCCCCTTGCCGTGCCGTTCCTTCCGTTACACTTGCCTTTCTTTGCTTTCCCTTGCCTTCCTTACCTTCCGTTACTCTTTGCTTGCCTTCCGTGCATTGCCTAGCCTTGCGTTGTCGTGCCTTAGCCTTGCCTCGCCTGAACGTGCTTTCCCATGCGTTACCCTTTCCTTGCCTTGCCGTGCATTGCCTAGCCTACGTTGCCGTGCCTTAGCCTTGTTTCTCCTTGCCGTGCCGTTCCTTCCGTTACCCTTACCTTCCCTTGCTTTCCCTTGCCTTCCTTGCGTTCCGTTACTCTTTGCTTGCTTTCCGTGCATTGCCTAGCCTTCCGTTGTCATGCCTTAGCCTTGCCTCGCCTGACCGTGCTTTCCCATGCGTTACCCTTTCCTTGCCTTGCCGTGCATTGCCTAGCCTGCGTTGCCGTGCCTTAGCCTTGTTTATACTTGCCGTGCCGTTCCTTCCGTTACCCTTGACTTTCCTTGCTTTTCCTTGCCTTGCTTACCTTCCGTTACTCTTTGCTTCCCTTCCCTGCATTGCCTAGCCTTGCGTTGTCGTGCCTTAGTCTTATCTCGCCTGACCGTGCCTTCCTTTGCTTTAAGCTTTCCTTGCATTGTCGTGCATTGCCTACCCTTGCGTTGTCGTGCATTAGCCTTGTCTAGCCTCACCGTGCATTGCCTTGCGTTACCCTTTGCTTGCCTTGCCGTGCATTGCCTAGCCGTGCGTTGTCGTGCCTTAGCCTTGTTTCCCCTTGCCGTGCCGTTCCTTCCGTTACACTTGCCTTTCCTTGCTGTCCCTTGCCTTCCTTACCTTCCGTTACTCTTTGCTTGCTTTCCGTGCATTGCCTAGCCTTGCGTTGTCATGCCTTAGCATTGCATCGCCTGACCGTGCTTTCCCATGCGTTACCCTTTCCTTGCCTTGCCGTGCATTGCCTAGCCGTGCGTTGTCGTGCCTTAGCCTTGTTTCCCCTTGCCGTGCCGTTCCTTCCGTTACACTTGCCTTTCCTTCCTTTCCCTTGCCTTACTTACCTTCCGTTACTCTTTGCTTGCCTTCCCTGAATTTCCTAGCCTTGCGTTGTCGTGCCTTAGCCTTATCTCGCCTGACCTTGCCTTCCTTTGCTTTAAGCTTTCCTTGCATTGTCGTGCAACGCCTAGCCTTGCGTTTTCGTGCATTAGCCTTGCCTAGCCTCACCGTGCCTTTCCTTGCGTTACCCTTTGCTTGCCTTGCCGTGCATTGCCTAGCCGTGCCTTGCCGTGCCTTAGACTTGTTTCCCCTTACCGTGCAGTTCCTTCCGTTACACTTGCCTTTCTTTGCTTTCCCTTGCCTTCCTTACCTTCCGTTACTCTTTGCTTGCCTTCCGTGCATTGCCTAGCCTTGCGTTGTCGTGCCTTAGCCTTATCTCGCCTGACCGTGCATTCCTTTGCTTTAAGCTTTCCTTGCATTGTCGTGTATTGCCTAGCCTTGCGTTGTCGTGCATTAGCCTTGCCTAGCCTCACCGTGCCTTGCCTTGCGTTACCCTTTCCTTGCCTTGCCGTGCATTGCCTAGCCGTGCGTTGTCGTGCCTTAGCCTTGATTCCCCTTGCCGTGGCGTGCCTTTTGTTACACTTGCCTTGCCTGCTTTGCCTTGCCTTCCTTTCCTTCCGTTACTCTTTCCTTGCCTTGCCGTGCATTGCCTAGCCTTGCATTGTCGTGCCTTATCCTTGCCTCACCTGACCGTGCCTTCCCCTGCGTTACCCTTTCCTTGACTTGCCGCGCATTGCCTAGCCCTGCGTTGTCGTGCCTTAGTCTTCTTACCCCTTGCCGTGCCGTTCCTTCCGTTACACTTGCCTTTCTTTGCTTTCCCTTTCCTTCCTTACCTTCCGTTACTCTTTGCTTGCCTTCCGTGCATTGCCTAGCCTTGCGTTGTCGTGCCTTAGCCTTGCCTCGCCTGACCGTGCTTTCCCATGCGTTACCCTTGCCTTGCGTTGTCGTGCATTAGCCTTGCCTAGCCTCACCGTGCCTTGCCTTGCGTTACCCTTTCCTTGCCTTGCCGTGCATTGCCTAGCGTGCGTTGTCGTGCCTTAGACTTGTTTCCCCTTGCCGTGCCGTTCCTTCCGTTACCATTGCCTTTCCTTGGTTTCCTTTGCCTTCCTTACCTTCCGTTACTCTTTGCTTCCCTTCCCTGCATTGCCTAGCCTTGCGTTGTCGTGCCTTAGTCTTATCTCGCCTGACCGTGCCTTCCTTTGCTTTAAGCTTTACTTGCATTGTCGTGCATTGCCTAGCCTTGCGTTGTCGTGCATTAGCCTTGCCTAGCCTCACCGTGCCTTGCCTTGCGTTACCCTTTTCTTGCCTTGCCGTGCATTTCCTAGCCGTGTGTTGTCGTGCCTTAGCCTTGTTTCCCCTTGCCGTTGCGTGCCTTTTGTTACACTTGCCTTGCCTGGCTTTGCCTTGCCTTCCGTTCCTTCCGTTACTCTTTCCTTGCCTTGCCGTGCATTGCCTAGCCCTGCGTTTTCGTGCCTTAGCCTTGTTACCCCTTGCCGTGCCGTTCCTTCCGTTACCCTTGCCTTCCCTTGCTTTCCCTTGCCTTCCTTGCGTTCCTTTACACTTTGCTTGCTTTCCGTGCAATGCCTAGCCTTGCGTTGTCATGCCTTAGGCTTGCCTCGCCTGACCGTGCTTTCCCATGCGTTACCCTTTCTTGCCTTGCCGTGCATTGCCTAGCGTGCGTTGTCGTGCCTTAGCCTTGTTTCCCCTTGCCTTGCCGTTCCTTCCGTTACACTTGCCTTTCCTTGCTTTCCCTTGCCTTCCTTACCTTCCGTTACTCTTTGCTTGCCTTCCGTGCATTGCCTAGCCTTGCGATGTCGTGCCTTAGCCTTATCTCGCCTGACCGTGCCTTCCTTTGCTTTAAGCTTTCCTTGCATTGTGGTGCATTGCCTAGCCTTGCGTTGTCATGCCTTAGCCTTGCCTCGCCTGACCGTGCTTTCCCATTCGTTACCCTTTCCTTGCCTTGCCCTGCATTGCCTAGCGTGCGTTGTCGTGCCTTAGCCTTGTTTCCCCTTGCCGTGCCGTTCCTTCCGTTACACTTGCCTTTCCTTGCTTTCCCTTGCCTTCCTTACCTTCCGTTACTCTTTGCTTGCCTTCCGTGCATTGCCTAGCCTTGCGTTGTCGTGCCTTAGCCTTGCCTCGCCTGACCGTGCTTTCCCATGCGTTACCCTTTCCTTGCCTTGCCGTTCATTGCCTAGAGTTCGGTGTCGTGCCTGAGACTTGTTCCCCCTTGCCGTGCCGTTCCTTCCGTTACCCTTGCCTTTCCTTGCTTTTCGTTGCCTTGCTTACCTTCCGTTACTCTTTGCTTGCCTTCCCTGAATAGCCTAGCCTTGCGTTGTCGTGCCTTTGCCTTATCTCGCCTGACCTTGCCTTCCATTGCTTTAAGCTTTCCTTGCATTGTCGTGCATTGCCTAGCCTTGCGTTTTCGTGCATTAGCCTTGTCTAGCCTCACCGTGCATTGCCTTGCGTTACCCTTTGCTTGCCTTGCCGTGCATTGCCCAGCCGTGCGTTGTCGTGCCTTAGCCTTGTTTCCCCTTGCCGTGCAGTTCCTTCCGTTACACTTGCCTTTCTTTGCTTTCCCTTGCCTTCCTTACCTTCCGTTACTCTTTGCTTGCCTTCCGTGCATTGCCTAGCCTTGCGTTGTCGTGCCTTAGCCTTGCCTCGCCTGAACGTGCTTTCCCATGCGTTACCCTTTCCTTGCCTTGCCGTGCATTGCCCAGCCTGCGTTGCCGTGCCTTAGCCTTGTTTCCCCCTGCCGTGCAGTTCCTTCCGTTACCCTTGCCTTGCCTTGCTTTTCCTTGCCTTGCTTACCTTCCGTTACTCTTTGCTTGCCTTCCGTGCATTGCCTAGCCTTGCGCTGTCGTGCCTTAGCCTTATCTCGCCTGACCGTGCCTTCCTTTACTTTAAGCTTTCCTTGCATTGTCGTGCATTGCCTAGCCTTGCGTTGTCGTGCATTAACCTTGCCTAGCCTCACCGTGCCTTGCCTTGCGTTACCCTTTCCTTGCCTTGCCGTGCATTTCCTAGCCGTGTGTTGTCGTGCCTTAGCCTTGTTACCCCTTGCCGTGCCGTTCCTTCCGTTACCCTTGCCTTCCCTTGCTTTCCCTTTCCTTCCTTGCATTCCGTTACTCCTTGCTTGCTTACCGTGCATTGCCTAGCCTTGCGTTGGCTTTCCTTAGCCTTGCCTCGCCTGACCGTCCTTTCCCATGCGTTACACTTTCCTTGACTTGCCGTGCATTGCCTAGCGTGCGTTGTCGTGCCTTAGCCTTGTTTCCCCTTGCCGTGCCGTTCCTTCCGTTACACTTGCCTTTCTTTGCTTTCCCTTGCCTTCCTTACTTCCGTTACTCTTTGCTTGCCTTCCGTGCATTGCCAAGCCTTGTGTTGTCGTGCCTTAGCCTTGCCTCCCCTGACCGTTCTTTCCCATGCGTTACCCTTTCCTTCCCTTGCCGTGCATTGCCTAGCGTGCGTTGTCGTGCCTTAGACTTGTTTCCCCTTGCCGTGCCGTTCCTTCCGTTACCATTGCCTTTCCTTGGTTTCCTTTGCCTTCCTTACCTTCCGTTACTCTTTGCTTGCCTTCCCTGCATTGCCTAGCCTTGCGTTGTCGTGCCTTAGCCTTATCTCTTCTGACCGTGCCTTCCTTTGCTTTAAGCTTTACTTGCATTGTCGTGCATTGCCTAGCCTTGCGTTGTCGTGCATTAGCCTTGCCTAGCCTCACCGTGCCTTGCCTTGCGTTACCCTTTCCTTGCCTTGCCGTGCATTTCCTAGCCGTGTGTTGTCGTGCCTTAGCCTTGTTTCCCCTTGCCGTTGCGTGCCTTTTGTTACACTTGCCTTGCCTGGCTTTGCCTTGCCTTCCGTTCCTTCCGTTACTCTTTCCTTGCCTTGCCGTGCATTGCCTAGCCCTGCGTTTTCGTGCCTTAGCCTTGTTACCCCTTGCCGTGCCGTTCCTTCCGTTACCCTTGCCTTCCCTTGCTTTCCCTTGCCTTCCTTGCGTTCCTTTACACTTTGCTTGCTTTCCGTGCAATGCCTAGCCTTGCGTTGTCATGCGTTAGGCTTGCCTCGCCTGACCGTGCTTTCCCATGCGTTACCCTTTCCTTGCCTTGCCGTGCATTGCCTAGCGTGCGTTGTCGTGCCTTAGCCTTGTTTCCCCTTGCCTTGCCGTTCCTTCCGTTACACTTGCCTTTCCTTGCTTTCCCTTGCCTTCCTTACCTTCCGTTACTCTTTGCTTGCCTTCCGTGCATTGCCTAGCCTTGCGATGTCGTGCCTTAGCCTTATCTCGCCTTACCGTGCCTTCCTTTGCTTTAAGCTTTCCTTGCATTGTGGTGCATTGCCTAGCCTTGCGTTGTCATGCCTTAGCCTTGCCTCGCCTGACCGTGCTTTCCCATGCGTTACCCTTTCCTTGCCTTGCCGTTCATTGCCTAGAGTTCGGTGTCGTGCCTGAGACTTGTTCCCCCTTGCCGTGCCGTTCCTTCCGTTACCCTTGCCTTTCCTTGCTTTTCGTTGCCTTGCTTACCTTCCGTTACTCTTTGCTTGCCTTCCCTGAATTGCCTAGCCTTGCGTTGTCGTGCCTTTGCCTTATCTCGCCTGACTTTGCTTTCCATTGCTTTAAGCTTTCCTTGCATTGTCGTGCATTGCCTAGCCTTGCGTTTTCGTGCATTAGCCTTGTCTAGCCTCACCGTGCATTGCCTTGCGTTACCCTTTGCTTGCCTTGCCGTGCATTGCCTAGCCGTGCGTTGTCGTGCCTTAGCCTTGTTTCCCCTTGCCGTGCAGTTCCTTCCGTTACACTTGCCTTTCTTTGCTTTCCCTTGCCTTCCTTACCTTCCGTTACTCTTTGCTTGCCTTCCGTGCATTGCCTAGCCTTGCATTGTCGTGCCTTAGCCTTGCCTCGCCTGAACGTGCTTTCCCATGCGTTACCCTTTCCTTGCCTTGCCGTGCATTGCCCAGCCTGCGTTGCCGTGCCTTAGCCTTGTTTCCCCTTGCCGTGCAGTTCCTTCCGTTACCCTTGCCTTGCCTTGCTTTTCCTTGCCTTGCTTACCTTCCGTTACTCTTTGCTTCCCTTCCCTGCATTGCCTAGCCTTGCGTTGTCGTGCCTTAGCCTTATCTCGCCTGACCGTGCCTTCCTTTGCTTTAAGCTTTCCTTGCATTGTCGTGCATTGCCTAGCCTTGCGTTGTCGTGCATTAGCCTTGCCTAGCCTCACCGTGCCTTGCCTTGCGTTTCCCTTTCCTTGCCTTGCCGTGCATTGCCTAGCCGTGCGTTGTCGTGCCTTAGCCTTGTTTCCCCTTGCCCTGGCGTGCCTTTTGTTACACTTGCCTTTCCTGGCTTTGACTTGCCTTCCTTTCCTTCCGTTACTCTTTCCTTGCCGTGCCGTGCATTGCCTAGCCCTGCGTTGCCGTGCCTTAGACTTGATACCCCTTGACGTGCCGTTCCTTCCGTTACCCTTGCCTTCCCTTGCTTTCCCTTGCCTTCCTTGCGTTCCCTTACTCTTTGCTTGCTTTCCGTGCATTGCCTAGCCTTGCGTTGTCATGCCTTAGCCTTGTATCGCCTGACCGTGCTTTCCCATGCGTTACCCTTTCCTTGCCTTTCCGTGCATTGCCTAGCCGTGCGTTGTCGTGCCTTAGCCTTGTTTCCCCTTGCCGTGGCGTGCCTTTTGTTACACTTGCCTTTCCTGGCTTTGAATTGCCTTCCTTTCCTTCCGTTACTCTTTCCTTGCCTTGCCGTGCATTGCCTAGCCTTGCATTGTCGTGCCTTATCCTTGCCTCACCTGACCGTGCCTTCCCCTGCGTTACCCTTTCTTTGCCTTGCCGTTCATTGCCTAGCCCTGCGTTGCCGTGCCTTAGCCTTGTTACCCCTCAACGTGCCGTTCCTTCCGTTACCCTTGCCTTCCCTTGCTTTCCCTTGCCTTCCTTGCGTTCCGTTACTCTTTGCTTGCTTTCCGTGCATTGCCTAGCCTTGCGTTGTCATGCCTTAGCCTTGCATCGCCTGACCGTGCTTTCAAATGCGTTACCGTTTCCTTGCCTTGCCGTTCATTGCCTAGCGTTCGGTGTCGTGCCTTAGACTTGTTTCCCCTTGCCGTGCCGTTCCTTCCGTTACCCTGGCCTTTCCTTCCTTTTCCTTGCCTTGCTTACCTTCCGTTACTCTTTGCTTGCCTTCCCTGAATTTCCTAGCCTTGCGTTGTCGTGCCTTAGCCTTATCTCGCCTGACCTTGCCTTCCTTTGCTTTAAGCTTTCCTTGCATTGTCGTGCATCGCCTAGCCTTGCGTTTTCGTGCATTAGCCTTGCCTAGCCTCACCGTGCCTTTCCTTGCGTTACCTTTTGATTGCCTTGCCGTGCATTGCCTAGCCGTGCGTTTTCGTGCCTTAGCCTTGTTTCCCCTTGCCGTGCCGTTCCTTCCGTTACACTTGCCTTTCTTTGCTTTCCCTTTCCTTCCTTACCTTCCTTTTCTCTTTGCTTGCCTTCCGTGCATTGCCTAGCCTTGGGTTTTCGTGCCTTAGCCTTGCCTCGCCTGACCGTGCTTTCCCATGCGTTACCCTTACCTTGCCTTGCCGTGCATTGCCTAGCCTTGCGTTGTCGTGCATTAACCTTGCCTAGCCTCACCGTGCCTTGCCTTGCGTTACCCTTTCCTTGCCTTGCCGTGCATTGCCTAGCCCTGCGTTGTCGTGCCTTAGCCTTGTTTCCCCTTGCCGTGCCGTTCCTTCGGTTACCCTTGCCTTCCCTTGCTTTCCCTTCCCTTCTTTGCATTCCGTTACTCTTTTCATGTCTTCCCTGCATTACCTAGCCTTGCGTTGTCATGCCTTAGGCTTGCCTCGCCTGACCGTTCTTTCCCATGCGTTACCCTTTCCTTGCCTTGCCGTGCATTGCCAAGCGTGCGTTGTCGTGCCTTAGCCTTGTTTCCCCTTGCCGTGCCGTTCCTTCCTTTACACTTGCCTTTCCTTCCTTTCCCTTGCCTTCCTTACCTTCCGTTACTCTTTGCTTGCCTTCCGTGCATTGCCTAGCCTTGCGTTGTTGTGCCTTAGCCTTGCCTCGCCTGAACGTGCTTTCCCATGCGTTACCCTTTCCTTGCCTTGCCGTGCATTGCCTAGCCTGCGTTGCCGTGCCTTAGCCTTGTTTCCCCTTGCCGTGCCGTTCCTTCCGTTACCCTGGCCTTTCCTTCCTTTTCCTTGCCTTGCTTACCTTCCGTTACTCTTTGCTTGCCTTCCCTGAATTTCCTAGCCTTGCGTTGTCGTGCCTTAGCCTTATCTCGCCTGACCTTGCCTTCCTTTGCTTTAAGCTTTCCTTGCATTGTCGTGCATCGCCTAGCCTTGCGTTTTCGTGCATTAGCCTTGCCTAGCCTCACCGTGCCTTTCCTTGCGTTACCCTTTGCTTGCCTTGCCGTGCATTACCTAGCCGTGCCTTGTCATGCCTTAGCCTTGTTTCCCCTTGCCGTGCGGTTCCTTCCGTTACACTTGCCTTTTTTTGCTTTCCCTTTCCTTCCTTACCTTCCGTTTCTCTTTGCTTGCCTTCCGTGCATTGCCTAGCCTTGCGTTGTCGTGCATTAGCCTTGCCTCGCCTGACCGTGCTTTCCCATGCGTTACCCTTTCCTTGCCTTGCCGTGCATTGCCTAGCGTGCGTTGTCGTGCCTTAGCCTTTTTTCCCCTTGCCGTGCCGTTCCTTCCGTTACACTTGCCTTTCCTTGCTTTCCCTTGCCTTCCTTACCTTCCGTTACTCTTTGCTTGCCTTCCGTGCATTGCCTAGCCTTGCATTGTCGTGCCTTAGCCTTGCCTCGCCTGACCGTGCTTTCCCATGCGTTACCCTTTCCTTGCCTTGCCGTTCATTGCCTAGCGTTCGGTGTCGTGCCTTAGACTTGTTTCCCCTTGCCGTGCCGTTCCTTCCGTTACCCTTGCTTTCCTTGCTTTTCCTTGCCTTGCTTACCTTCCGTTACTCTTTGCTTGCCTTCCCTGAATTGCCTAGCCTTGCGTTGTCGTGCCTTTGCCTTATCTCACCTGACCTTGCCTTCCTTTGCTTTAAGCTTTCCTTGCATTGTCGTGCATTGCCTAGCCTTGCGTTTTCGTGCATTAGCCTTGCCTAGCCTCACCGTGCCTTGCATGGCGTTACCCTTTGCTTGCCTTGCCGTGCATTGCCTAGCCGTGCGTTGTCGTGCCTTAGCCTTGTTTCCCCTTGCCCTGCCGTTCCTTCCGTTACACTTGCTTTTCTTTGCTTTCCCTTGCCTTCCTTACCTTCCGTTACTCTTTGCTTGCCTTCCGTGCATTGCCTAGCCTTGCGTTGTCGTGCCTTTTCCTTAACTCACCTGACCGTGCCTTCCCCTGCGTTACCCTTTCCTTGCCTTGCCGTACATTGCCTAGCCCTGTGTTGTCGTGCCTTAGCCTTCTTACCCCTTGCCGTGCCGTTCCTTCCGTTACCCTTGCCTTCCCTTGCTTTCCCTTGCCTTCCTTGCGTTCCGTTACTCTTTGCTTGCTTTCCGTGCATTGCCTAGCCTTGCGTTTTCATGCCTTAGCCTTGCCTCGCCTGACCGTGCTTTCCCATGCGTTACCCTTTCCTTGCCTTGCCGTGCATTGCCTAGCCGTGCGTTGTCGTGCCTTAGCCTTCTTTCCCCTTGCCGTGCCGTTCCTTCCGTTACACTTGCCTTTCCCTGCTTTCCCTTGCCTTCCTTACCTTCCGTTACTCTATGCTTGCCTTCCCTGCATTGACTAGCCTTGCGTTGTCGTGCCTTAGCGTTGCCTCGCCTGACCGTGCTTTCAAATGCTTTACCCTTTCCTTGCCTTGCCGTGCATTGCCTAGCCGTGCGTTGTCGTGCCTTAGCCTTGTTTCCCCTTGCCGTGCCGTTCCTTCCGTTACACTTGCCTTTCCTTCCTTTCCCTTGCCTTCCTTACCTTCCGTTACTCTTTGCTTGCCTTCCGTGCATTGCCTAGCCTTGCGTTGTTGTGCCTTAGCCTTGCCTCGCCTGAACGTGCTTTCCCATGCGTTACCCTTTCCTTGCCTTGCCGTGCATTGCCTAGCCTGCGTTGCCGTGCCTTAGCCTTGTTTCCCCTTGCCGTGCCGTTCCTTCCGTTACCCTGGCCTTTCCTTCCTTTTCCTTGCCTTGCTTACCTTCCGTTACTCTTTGCTTGCCTTCCCTGAATTTCCTAGACTTGCGTTGTCGTGCCTTAGCCTTATCTCGCCTGACCTTGCCTTCCTTTGCTTTAAGCTTTCCTTGCATTGTCGTGCATCGCCTAGCCTTGCGTTTTCGTGCATTAGCCTTGCCTAGCCTCACCGTGCCTTTCCTTGCGTTACCCTTTGCTTGCCTTGCCGTGCATTACCTAGCCGTGCCTTGTCGTGCCTTAGCCTTGTTTCCCCTTGCCGTGCGGTTCCTTCCGTTACACTTGCCTTTTTTTGCTTTCCCTTTCCTTCCTTACCTTCCGTTTCTCTTTGCTTGCCTTCCGTGCATTGCCTAGCCTTGCGTTGTCGTGCATTAGCCTTGCCTCGCCTGACCGTGCTTTCCCATGCGTTACCCTTTCCTTGCCTTGCTGTGCATTGCCTAGCGTGCGTTGTCGTGCCTTAGCCTTTTTTCCCCTTGCCGTGCCGTTCCTTCCGTTACACTTGCCTTTCCTTGCTTTCCCTTGCCTTCCTTACCTTCCGTTACTCTTTGCTTGCCTTCCGTGCATTGCCTAGCCTTGCATTGTCGTGCCTTAGCCTTGCCTCGCCTGACCGTGCTTTCCCATGCGTTACCCTTTCCTTGCCTTGCCGTTCATTGCCTAGCGTTCGGTGTCGTGCCTTAGACTTGTTTCCCCTTGCCGTGCCGTTCCTTCCGTTACCCTTGCTTTCCTTGCTTTTCCTTGCCTTGCTTACCTTCCGTTACTCTTTGCTTGCCTTCCCTGAATTGCCTAGCCTTGCGTTGTCGTGCCTTTGCCTTATCTCACCTGACCTTGCCTTCCTTTGCTTTAAGCTTTCCTTGCATTGTCGTGCATTGCCTAGCCTTGCGTTTTCGTGCATTAGCCTTGCCTAGCCTCACCGTGCCTTGCATGGCGTTACCCTTTGCTTGCCTTGCCGTGCATTGCCTAGCCGTGCGTTGTCGTGCCTTAGCCTTGTTTCCCCTTGCCCTGCCGTTCCTTCCGTTACACTTGCTTTTCTTTGCTTTCCCTTGCCTTCCTTACCTTCCGTTACTCTTTGCTTGCCTTCCGTGCATTGCCTAGCCTTGCGTTGTCGTGCCTTTTCCTTAACTCACCTGACCGTGCCTTCCCCTGCGTTACCCTTTCCTTGCCTTGCCGTACATTGCCTAGCCCTGTGTTGTCGTGCCTTAGCCTTCTTACCCCTTGCCGTGCCGTTCCTTCCGTTACCCTTGCCTTCCCTTGCTTTCCATTGCCTTCCTTGCGTTCCGTTACTCTTTGCTTGCTTTCCGTGCATTGCCTAGCCTTGCGTTTTCATGCCTTAGCCTTGCCTCGCCTGACCGTGCTTTCCCATGCGTTACCCTTTCCTTGCCTTGCCGTGCATTGCCTAGCCGTGCGTTGTCGTGCCTTAGCCTTCTTTCCCCTTGCCGTGCCGTTCCTTCCGTTACACTTGCCTTTCCCTGCTTTCCCTTGCCTTCCTTACCTTCCGTTACTCTATGCTTGCCTTCCCTGCATTGACTAGCCTTGCGTTGTCGTGCCTTAGCGTTGCCTCGCCTGACCGTGCTTTCAAATGCTTTACACTTTCCTTGCCTTGCCGTTCATTGCCTAGCGTTCGGTGTCGTGCCTTAGACTTGTTTCCCCTTGCCGTGCCGTTCCTTCCGTTACCCTGGCCTGTCCTTCCTTTTCCTTGCCTAGCTTACCTTCCGTTACTCTTTGCTTGCCTTCCCTGAATTTCCTAGCCTTGCGTTGTCGTGCCTTAGCCTTATCTCGCCTGACCTTGCCTTCCTTTGCTTTAAGCTTTCCTTGCATTGTCGTGCATCGCCTAGCCTTGCGTTTTCGTGCATTAGCCTTGCCTAGCCTCACCGTGCCTTTCCTTGCGTTACCCTTTGCTTGCCTTGCCGTGCATTGCCTAGCCGTGCGTTGTCGTGCCTTCGCCTTGTTTCCCCTTGCCGTGCCGTTCCTTCCGTTACACTTGCCTTTCTTTGCTTTCCCTTGCCTTCCTTACCTTCCGTTACTCTTTGCTTGCCTTCCGTGCATTGCCTAGCCTTGCGTTGTCGTGCCTTAGCCTTGCCTCGCCTGAACGTGCTTTCCCATGCGTTACCCTTTCCTTGCCTTGCCGTGCATTGCCTAGCCTACGTTGCCGTGCCTTAGCCTTGTTTCTCCTTGCCGTGCCGTTCCTTCCGTTACCCTTACCTTCCCTTGCTTTCCCTTGCCTTCCTTGCGTTCCGTTACTCTTTGCTTGCTTTCCGTGCATTGCCTAGCCTTCCGTTGTCATGCCTTAGCCTTGCCTCGCCTGACCGTGCTTTCCCATGCGTTACCCTTTCCTTGCCTTGCCGTGCATTGCCTAGCCTGCGTTGCCGTGCCTTAGCCTTGTTTATACTTGCCGTGCCGTTCCTTCCGTTACCCTTGACTTTCCTTGCTTTTCCTTGCCTTGCTTACCTTCCGTTACTCTTTGCTTCCCTTCCCTGCATTGCCTAGCCTTGCGTTGTCGTGCCTTAGTCTTATCTCGCCTGACCGTGCCTTCCTTTGCTTTAAGCTTTCCTTGCATTGTCGTGCATTGCCTACCCTTGCGTTGTCGTGCATTAGCCTTGTCTAGCCTCACCGTGCATTGCCTTGCGTTACCCTTTGCTTGCCTTGCCGTGCATTGCCTAGCCGTGCGTTGTCGTGCCTTAGCCTTGTTTCCCCTTGCCGTGCCGTTCCTTCCGTTACACTTGCCTTTCCTTGCTTTCCCTTGCCTTCCTTACCTTCCGTTACTCTTTGCTTGCCTTCCGTGCATTGCCTAGCCTTGCGTTGTCGTGCCTTAGCCTTGCATCGCCTGACCGTGCTTTCCCATGCGTTACCCTTTCCTTGCCTTGCCGTGCATTGCCTAGCCGTGCGTTGTCGTGCCTTAGCCTTGTTTCCCCTTGCCGTGCCGTTCCTTCCGTTACACTTGCCTTTCCTTCCTTTCCCTTGCCTTCCTTACCTTCCGTTACTCTTTGCTTGCCTTCCCTGAATTTCCTAGCCTTGCGTTGTCGTGCCTTAGCCTTATCTCGCCTGACCTTGCCTTCCTTTGCTTTAAGCTTTCCTTGCATTGTCGTGCAACGCCTAGCCTTGCGTTTTCGTGCATTAGCCTTGCCTAGCCTCACCGTGCCTTTCCTTGCGTTACCCTTTGCTTGCCTTGCCGTGCATTGCCTAGCCGTGCCTTGCCGTGCCTTAGACTTGTTTCCCCTTACCGTGCAGTTCCTTCCGTTACACTTGCCTTTCTTTGCTTTCCCTTGCCTTCCTTACCTTCCGTTACTCTTTGCTTGCCTTCCGTGCATTGCCTAGCCTTGCGTTGTCGTGCCTTAGCCTTATCTCGCCTGACCGTGCATTCCTTTGCTTTAAGCTTTCCTTGCATTGTCGTGTATTGCCTAGCCTTGCGTTGTCGTGCATTAGCCTTGCCTAGCCTCACCGTGCCTTGCCTTGCGTTACCCTTTCCTTGCCTTGCCGTGCATTGCCTAGCCGTGCGTTGTCGTGCCTTAGCCTTGATTCCCCTTGCCGTGGCGTGCCTTTTGTTACACTTGCCTTGCCTGGCTTTGCCTTGCCTTCCTTTCCTTCCGTTACTCTTTCCTTGCCTTGCCGTGCATTGCCTAGCCTTGCATTGTCGTGCCTTATCCTTGCCTCACCTGACCGTGCCTTCCCCTGCGTTACCCTTTCCTTGACTTGCCGCGCATTGCCTAGCCCTGCGTTGTCGTGCCTTAGCCTTCTTACCCCTTGCCGTGCCGTTCCTTCCGTTACACTTGCCTTTCTTTGCTTTCCCTTTCCTTCCTTACCTTCCGTTTCTCTTTGCTTGCCTTCCGTGCATTGCCTAGCCTTGGGTTGTCGTGCCTTAGCCTTGCCTCGCCTGACCGTGCTTTCCCATGCGTTACCCTTTCCTTGCCTTGCCGTGCATTGCCTAGCGTGCGTTGTCGTGCCTTAGCCTTGTTTCCCCTTGCCGTGCCGTTCCTTCCGTTATCATTGCCTTTCCTTGCTTTCCCTTGCCTTCCTTACCTTCCGTTACTCTTTGCTTGCCTTCCGTGCATTGCCTAGCCTTGCGTTGTCGTGCCTTAGCCTTATCTCGCCTGACCGTGCCTTCCTTTGCTTTAAGCTTTCCTTGCTTTGTCGTGCATTGCCTAGCCTTGCGTTGTCGTGCATTAACCTTGCCTAGCCTCACAGTGCCTTGCCTTGCGTTACCCTTTCCTTGCCTTACCGTGCATTTCCTAGCCGTGTGTTTTCGTGCCTTAGCCTTGTTACCCCTTGCCGTGCCGTTCCTTCCGTTACCCTTGCCTTCCCTTGCTTTCCCTTTCCTTCCTTGCATTCCGTTACTCCTTGCTTGCTTTCCGTGCACTGCCTAGCCTTGCGTTGGCTTTCCTTAGCCTTGCCTCGCCTGACCGTGCTTTCCCATGCGTTACCCTTTCCTTGCCTTGCCGTGCATTGCCTAGCATGCGTTGTCGTGCCTTAGCCTTGTTTCCCCTTGCCGTGCCGTTCCTTCCGTTACCATTGCCTTTCCTTGCTTTCCCTTACCTTCCTTACCTTCCGTTACTCTTTGATTGCCTTCCGTGCATTGCCTAGCCTTGCGTTGTCGTGCCTTAGCCTTATCTCGCCTGACCGTGCCTTCCTTTGCTTTAAGCTTTCCTTGCAATGTCGTGCATTGCCTAGCCTTGCGTTGTCGTGCATTAACCTTGCCTAGCCTCACTGTGCCTTGCCTTGCGTTATCCTTTCCTTGCCTTGCCGTGCATTTCCTAGCCGTGTGTTGTCGTGCCTTAGCTTTGTTACCCCTTGCCGTGCCGTTCCTTCCGTTCCCCTTGCCTTCCCTTGCTTTCCCTTTCCTTCCTTGCATTCTGTTACTCCTTGCTTGCTTTCCGTGCATTGCCTAGCCTTGCGTTGGCTTTCCTTAGCCTTGCCTCGCCTGACCGTGCTTTCCCATGCGTTACCCTTTCCTTGCCTTGCCGTGCATTGCCTAGGGTGCGTTGTCGTGCCTTAGCCTTGTTTCCCCTTGCCGTGCCGTTCCTTCCGTTACCCTTGCCTTCCCTTGCTTTCCCTTTCCTTCCTTGCATTCCGTTACTCCTTGCTTGCTTTCCGTGCATTGCCTAGCCTTGCGTTGGCTTTCCTTAGCCTTGCCTCGCCTGACCGTGCTTTCCCATGCGTTACCCTTTCCTTGCCTTGCCGTGCATTGCCTAGCGTGCGTTGTCGTGCCTTAGCCTTGTTTCCCCTTGCCGTGCCGTTCTTTCCGTTACACTTGACTTTCTTTGCTTTCCCTTGCCTTCCTTACCTTCCATTACTCTTTGCTTGCCTTCCGTGCATTGCCTAGCCTTGCGTTGTCGTGCCTTAGCCTTATCTCGCCTGACCGTGCCTTCCTTTGCTTTAAGTTTTACTTGCATTGTGGTGCATTGCCTAGCCTTGCGTTGTCGTGCATTAGCCTTGCCTAGCCTCACCGTGCCTTGCCTTGCGTTACCCTTTCCTTGCCTTGCCGTGCATTTCATAGCCGTGTGTTGTCGTGCCTTAGCCTTGTTTCCCCTTGCCGTTCCGTGCCTTTTGTTACACTTGCCTTGCCTGGCTTTGCCTTGCCTTCCTTTCCTTCCGTTACTCTTTCCTTGCCTTGCCGTGCATTGCCTAGCCCTGCGTTGTCGTGCCTTAGCCTTGTTACCCCTTGCCGTGCCGTTCCTTCCGTACCCTTGCCTTCCCTTGCTTTCCCTTGCCTTCCTTGCGTTCCGTTACTCTTTGCTTGCTTTCCGTGCATTGCCTAGCCTTGCGTTGTCATGCCTTAGGCTTGCCTCGCCTGACCGTTCTTTCCCATGCGTTACCCTTTCCTTGCCTTGGCGTGCATTGCCTAGCGTGCGTTGTCGTGCCTTAGCCTTGTTTCCCCTTGCCGTTCCGTGCCTTTTGTTACACTTGCCTTGCCTGGCTTTGCCTTGCCTTCCTTTCCTTCCGTTACTCTTTCCTTGCCTTGCCGTGCATTGCCTAGCCCTGCGTTGTCGTGCCTTAGCCTTGTTACCCCTTGCCGTGCCGTTCCTTCCGTTACCATTGCCTTTCCTTGCTTTCCCTTGCCTTCCTTACCTTCCGTTACTCTTTGATTGCCTTCCGTGCATTGCCTAGCCTTCCGTTGTCGTGCCTTAGCCTTATCTCGCCTGACCGTGCCTTCCTTTCCTTTAAGCTTTATTTGCATTGTCGTGCATTGCCTAGCCTTGCGTTGTCGTGCATTAGCCTTGCCTAGCCTCACCCTGCCTTCCCTTGCGTTACCCTTTCCTTGCCTTGCCGTGCATTGCCTAACCCTGCGTTGCCGTGCCTTAGCCTTGTTACCCCTTGCCGTGACGTTCCTTCCGTTACCCTTGCCTTCCCTTGCTTTCCCTTGACTTCCTTGCGTTCCGTTACTCTTTGCTTGCTTTCCGTGCATTGCCTAGCCTTGCGTTGTCATGCCTTAGCCTTGCATCGCCTGACCGTGCTTTCCCATGCGTTACCCTTTCCTTGCCTTGCCGTGCATTGCCTAGCTGTGCGTTGTCGTGCCTTAGCCTTGTTTCCCCTTGCCGTGCCGTTCCTTCCGTTACACTTGCCTTGCCTTGCTTTCCCTTGCCTTCCTTGCCTTCCGTTACTCTTTGCTTGCCTTCCGTGCTTTGCCTAGCCTTGCGTTGTCGTGCCTTAGCCTTGCCTCGCCTGACCGTGCTTTCCCATGCGTTACCCTTTCCTTGCCTTGCCGTGCATTGCCTAGCCTGCGTTGCCGTGCCTTAGCCTTGTTTCCCCATGCCGTGCCGTTCCTTCCGTTACCCTGGCCTTTCCTTCCTTTTCCTTGCCTTGCTTACCTTCCGTTACCCTTTACTTGCCTTCCCTGAATTTCCTAGCCTTGCGTTATCGTGCCTTAGCCTTATCTCGCCTGACCTTGCCTTCCTTTGCTTTAAGCTTTCCTTGCATTTTCGTGCATCGCCTAGCCATGCGTTTTCGTGCATTAGCCTTGCCTAGCCTCACCGTGCCTTTCCTTTCGTTACCGTTTGCTTGCCTTGCCGTGCATTGCCTAGCCGTGCCTTGTCGTGCCTTAGCCTTGTTTCCCCTTGCCGTGCCGTTCCATCCGTTACAGTTGCCTTTCTTTGCTTTCCCTTTCCTTCCTTACCTTCCGTTTCTCTTTGCTTGCCTTCCGTGCATTGCCTAGCCTTGGGTTGTCGTGCCTTAGCCTTGCCTCGCCTGACCGTGCTTTCCCATTCGTTACCCTTTCCTTGCCTTGCCGTGCATTGCCTAGCGTGCGTTGTCGTGCCTTAGCCTTGTTTCCCCTTGCCGTGCCGTTCCTTCCGTTACCATTGCCTTTCCTTGCTTTCCCTTGCCTTGCTTACCTTCCGTTACTCTTTGCTTTCCTTGCCGTGCATTGCCTAGCCGTGCGTTGTCGTGCCTTAGCCTTGTCTCGCCTGACCGTCCTTCCTTTGCTTTAAGCTTTCCTTGCATTGTCGTGCATTGCCTAGCCTTGCATTGTCGTGCATTAACCTTGCCTAGCCTCACCGTGCCTTGCCTTGCGTTACCCTTTCCTTGCCTTGCCGTGCGTTTCCTAGCCGTGTGTTGTCGTGCCTTAGCCTTGTTACCCCTTGCCGTGCCGTTCCTTCCGTTACCCTTGCCTTCCCTTGCTTTCCCTTTCCTTCCTTGCATTCCGTTACTCCTTGCTAGCTTTCCGTGCATTGCCTAGCCTTGCGTTGGCTTTCTTTAGCCTTGCCTCGCCTGACCGTGCTTTCCCATGCGTTACCCTTTCTTTGCCTTGCTGTGCATTGCCTAGAGTGCGTTGTCGTACCTTAGCCTTGTTTCCCCTTGCCGTGCCGTTCCTTCCGTTACCCTTGCCTTCCCTTGCTTTCCCTTTCCTTCCTTGCATTCCGTTACTCCTTGCTTGCTTTCCGTGCATTGCCTAGCCTTGCGTTGGCTTTCCTTAGCCTTGCCTCGCCTGACCGTGCTTTCCCATGCGTTACCCTTTCCTTGCCTTCCCGTGCATTGCCTAGCGTGCGTTGTCGTGCCATAGCCTTGTTTCCCCTTGCCGTGCCGTTCCTTCCGTTACACTTGCCTTTCTTTGCTTTCCCTTGCCTTCCTTACCTTCCGTTACTCTTTGCTTGCCTTCCGTGCATTGCCTAGCCTTGCGTTGTCGTGCCTTAGCCTTATCTCGCCTGACCGTGCCTTCCTTTGCTTTAAGCTTTACTTGCATTGTCGTGCATTGCCTAGCCTTGCGTTGTCGTGCATTAGCCTTGCCTAGCCTCACCGTGCCTTGCCTTGCGTTACCCATTCCTTGCCTTGCCGTGCATTTCCTAGCCGTGTGTTGTCGTGCCTTACCCTTGTTTCCCCTTGCCGTTGCGTGCCTTTTGTTACAATTGCCTTGCCTGGCTTTGCCTTGCCTTCCTTTCCTTCCGTTACTCTTTCCTTGCCTTGCCGTGCATTGCCTAGCCCTGCGTTGTCGTGCCATAGCCTTGTTTCCACTTGCCGTGCCGTTCCTTCCGTTACACTTGCCTTTCTTTGCTTTCCCTTGCCTTCCTTACCTTCCGTTACTCATTGCTTGCATTCCGTGCATTGCCTAGCCTTGCGTTGTCGTGCCTTAGCCTTATCTCGCCTGACCGTGCCTTCCTTTGCTTTAAGCTTTCCTTGCATTGTCGTGCATTGCCTAGCCCTGCGTTGTCGTGCCTTAGCCTTGTTTCCCCTTGCCGTACCGTTCCTTCCGTTACCATTGCCTTTCCTTGCTTTCCCTTGCCTTCCTTACCTTCCGTTACTCTTTCCTTGCATTGTCGTGCATCGCCTAGCCTTGCGTTTTCGTGCATTAACCTTGCCTAGCCTCACCGTGCCTTTCCTTGCGTTACCCTTTGCTTGCCTTGCCGTGCATTGCATAGCCGTGCCTTGTCGTGCCTTAGCCTTGTTTCCCCTTGCCGTGCCGTTCCTTCCCTTACACTTGCCTTTCTTTGCTTTCCGTTTCCTTCCTTGCATTCCGTTACTCCTTGCTTACTTTCCGTGAATTGCCTAGCCTTGCGTTGGCTTTCCTTAGCCTTGCCTCGCCTGACCGTGCTTTCCCATGCGTTACCCTTTCCTTGCCTTGCCGTGCATTGCCTAGCTTGCGTTGTCGTGCCTTAGCCTTATCTCGCCTGACCGTGCCTTCCTTTGCTTTAAGCTTTCCTTGCATTGTCGTGCATTGCCTAGCCTTGCGTTGTCGTGCATTAGCCTTGCCTAGCCTCACCGTGCCTTGCCTTGCGTTACCCTTTCCTTGCCTTGCCGTGCATTTCCAAGCCGTGTGTTGTCGTGCCTTAGCCTTGTTTCCCCTTGCCGTTGCGTGCCTTTTGTTACACTTGCCTTGCCTGGCTTTGCCTTGCCTTCCTTTCCTTCCGTTACTCTTTCCTTGCCTTGCCGTGCATGGCCTAGCCCTGCGTTGTCGTGCCTTAGCCTTGTTACCCCTTGCCGTGCCGTTCCTTCCGTTACCCTTGCCTTCCCTTGCTTTCCCTTTCCTTCCTTGCATTCCGTTACTCCTTGCTTGCTTTCCGTGCATTGCCTAGCCTTGCGTTGGCTTTCCTTAGCCTTGCCTCGCCTGACCGTGCTTTCCCATGCGTTACCCTTTCCTTGCCTTCCCGTGCATTGCCTAGCGTGCGTTGTCGTGCCATAGCTTTGTTTCCCCTTGCCGTGCCGTTCCTTCCGTTACACTTGCCTTTCTTTGCTTTCCCTTGCCTTCCTTACCTTCCGTTACTCTTTGCTTGCCTTCCGTGCATTGCCTAGCCTTGCGTTGTCGTGCCTTAGCCTTATCTCGCCTGACCGTGCCTTCCTTTGCTTTAAGCTTTACTTGCATTGTCGTGCATTGCCTAGCCTTGCGTTGTCGTGCATTAGCCTTGCCTAGCCTCACCGTGCCTTGCCTTGCGTTACCCTTTCCTTGCCTTGCCGTGCATTTCCTAGCCGTGTGTTGTCGTGCCTTAGCCTTGTTTCCCCTTGCCGTTGCGTGCCTTTTGTTACAATTGCCTTGCCTGGCTTTGCCTTGCCTTCCTTTCCTTCCGTTACTCTTTCCTTGCCTTCCGTGCATTGCCTAGCCTTGCGTTGTCGTGCCTTAGCCTTATCTCGCCTGACCGTGCCTTCCTTTGCTTTAAGCTTTCCTTGCATTGTCGTGCATTGCCTAGCCTTGCGTTGTCGTGCATTAGCCTTGCCTAGCCTCACCGTGCCTTGCCTTGCGTTACCCTTTCCTTGCCTTGCCGTGCATTGCCTAGCCCTGCGTTGTCGTGCCTTAGCCTTGTTTCCCCATGCCGTGCCGTTCCTTTCGTTACCATTGCCTTTCCTTGCGTTACCCTTTGCTTGCCTTGCCGTGCATTGCCTAGCCGTGCGTTGTCGTGCCTTAGCCTTGTTTCCCCTTGCCGTGCCGTTCCTTCCCTTACACTTGCCTTTCTTTGCTTTCCGTTTCCTTCCTTGCGTTCCGTTACTCCTTGCTTACTTTCCGTGCATTGCCTAGCCTTGCGTTGGCTTTCCTTAGCCTTGCCTCGCCTGACCGTGCTTTCCCATGCGTTACCCTTTACTTGCCTTGCCGTGCATTGCCTAGCGTGCGTTGTCGTGCATTAGCCTTGCCTAGCCTCACCGTGCCTTGCCTTGCGTTACCCTTTCCTTGCCTTGCCGTGCATTTCCTAGCCGTGTGTTGTCGTGCCTTAGCCTTGTTTCCCCTTGCCGTTGCGTGCCTTTTGTTACACTTGCCTTGCCTGGCTTTGCCTTGCCTTCCTTTCCTTCCGTTACTCTTTCCTTGCCTTGCCGTGCAAGGCCTAGCCCTGCGTTGTCGTGCCTTAGATTTGTTACCCCTTGCCGTGCCGTTCCTTCCGTTACCCTTGCCTTCCCTTGCTTTCCCTTGCCTTCCTTGCGTTCCGTTACTCTTTGCTTGCTTTCCGTGCATTGCCTAGTCTTGCGTTGTCATGCCTTAGGCTTGCCTCGCCTGACCGTGCTTTCCCATGCGTTACCCTTTCCTTGCCTTGCCGTGCATTGCCTAGCGTGCGTTGTCGTGCCTTAGCCTTGTTTCCCCTTGCCGTGCCGTTCCTTCCCTTACACTTGCCTTTCTTTGCTTTCCCTTGCCTTCCTTACCTTCCGTTACTCTTTGCTTGCCTTCCGTGCATTGCCTAGCCTTGCGTTGTCGTGCCTTAGCCTTATCTCGCCTGACCGTGCCTTCCTTTGCTTTAAGCTTTCCTTGCATTGTCGTGCATTGCCTAGCCTTGCGTTGTCGTGCATTAGCCTTGCCTAGCCTCACCGTGCCTTGCCTTGCGTTACCCTTTCCTTGCCTTGCGGTGCATTGCCTAGCCGTGCGTTGTCGTGCCTTAGCCTTGATTCCCCTTGCCGTGGCGTGCCTTTTGTTACACTTGCCTTGCCTGGCTTTGCCTTGCCTTCCTTTCCTTCCGTTACTCTTTACTTGCCTTGCCGTGCATTGCCTAGCCTTGCATTGTCGTGCCTTATCCTTGCCTCACCTGACCGTGCCTTCCCCTGCGTTACCCTTTCCTTGCCTTGCCGTGCATTGCCTAGCCCTGCGTTGTCGTGCCTTAGCCTTCTTACCCCTTGCCGTGCCGTTCCTTCCGTTACCCTTGCCTTCCCTTGCTTTCCCTTGCCTTGCTTACCTTCCGTTACTCTTTGCTTGCCTTCCGTGCATTGCCTAGCCTTGCGTTGTCGTGCCTTAGCCTTATCTCGCCTGACCGTCCTTCCTTTGCTTTAAGCTTTCCTTGCATTGTCGTGCATTGCCTAGCCTTGCATTGTCGTGCATTAACCTTGCCTAGCCTCACCGTGCCTTGCCTTGCGTTACCCTTTCCTTGCCTTGCCGTGCGTTTCCTAGCCGTGTGTTGTCGTGCCTTAGCCTTGTTACCCCTTGCCGTGCCGT
Organism: Macrotis lagotis; assembly: GCF_037893015.1. Taxonomy (NCBI): domain Eukaryota; kingdom Metazoa; phylum Chordata; class Mammalia; order Peramelemorphia; family Peramelidae; genus Macrotis; species Macrotis lagotis. The sequence continues at coordinate 275,513 of NW_027422024.1, forward strand.
TCCTTCCGTTACCCTTGCCTTCCCTTGCTTTCCCTTTCCTTCCTTGCATTCCGTTACTCCTTGCTAGCTTTCCGTGCATTGCCTAGCCTTGCGTTGGCTTTCTTTAGCCTTGCCTCGCCTGACCGTGCTTTCCCATGCGTTACCCTTTCTTTGCCTTGCTGTGCATTGCCTAGAGTGCGTTGTCGTACCTTAGCCTTGTTTCCCCTTGCCGTGCCGTTCCTTCCGTTACCCTTGCCTTCCCTTGCTTTCCCTTTCCTTCCTTGCATTCCGTTACTCCTTGCTTGCTTTCCGTGCATTGCCTAGCCTTGCGTTGGCTTTCCTTAGCCTTGCCTCGCCTGACCGTGCTTTCCCATGCGTTACCCTTTCCTTGCCTTGCCGTGCATTGCCTAGCGTGCGTTGTCGTGCCTTAGCCTTGTTTCCCCTTGCCGTGCCGTTCCTTCCGTTACACTTGCCTTTCTTTGCTTTCCCTTGCCTTCCTTACCTTCCGTTACTCTTTGCTTGCCTTCCGTGCATTGCCTAGCCTTGCGTTGTCGTGCCTTAGCCTTATCTCGCCTGACCGTGCCTTCCTTTGCTTTAAGCTTTACTTGCATTGTCGTGCATTGCCTAGCCTTGCGTTGTCGTGCATTAGCCTTGCCTAGCCTCACCGTGCCTTGCCTTGCGTTACCCATTCCTTGCCTTGCCGTGCATTTCCTAGCCGTGTGTTGTCGTGCCTTAGCCTTGTTTCCCCTTGCCGTTGCGTGCCTTTTGTTACAATTGCCGTGCCTGGCTTTGCCTTGCCTTCCTTTCCTTCCGTTACTCTTTCCTTGCCTTGCCGTGCATTGCCTAGCCCTGCGTTGTCGTGCCATAGCCTTGTTTCCACTTGCCGTGCCGTTCCTTCCGTTACACTTGCCTTTCTTTGCTTTCCCTTGCCTTCCTTACCTTCCGTTACTCATTGCTTGCATTCCGTGCATTGCCTAGCCTTGCGTTGTCGTGCCTTAGCCTTATCTCGCCTGACCGTGCCTTCCTTTGCTTTAAGCTTTCCTTGCATTGTCGTGCATTGCCTAGCCTTGCGTTGTCGTGCATTAGCCTTGCCTAGCCTCACCGTGCCTTGCCTTGCGTTACCATTTCCTTGCCTTGCCGTGCATTGCCTAGCCCTGCGATGTCGTGCCTTAGCCTTGTTTCCCCTTGCCGTACCGTTCCTTCCGTTACCATTGCCTTTCCTTGCTTTCCCTTGCCTTCCTTACCTTCCGTTACTTTTTCCTTGCATTGTCGTGCATCGCCTAGCCTTGCGTTTTCGTGCATTAACCTTGCCTAGCCTCACCGTGCCTTTCCTTGCGTTACCCTTTGCTTGCCTTGCCGTGCATTGCATAGCCGTGCCTTGTCGTGCCTTAGCCTTGTTTCCCCTTGCCGTGCCGTTCCTTCCCTTACACTTGCCTTTCTTTGCTTTCCGTTTCCTTCCTTGCATTCCGTTACTCCTTGCTTACTTTCCGTGCATTGCCTAGCCTTGCGTTGGCTTTCCTTAGCCTTGCCTCGCCTGACCGTGCTTTCCCATGCGTTACCCTTTACTTGCCTTGCCGTGCATTGCCTAGCGTGCGTTGTCGTGCCTTAGCCTTATCTCGCCTGACCGTGCCTTCCTTTGCATTAAGCTTTCCTTGCATTGTCGTGCCTTGCCTAGCCTTGCGTTGTCGTGCATTAGCCTTGCCTAGCCTCACCGTGCCTTGCCTTGCGTTACCCTTTCCTTGCCTTGCCGTGCATTTCCTAGCCGTGTGTTGTCGTGCCTTAGCCTTGTTTCCCCTTGCCGTTGCGTGCCTTTTGTTACACTTGCCTTGCCTGGCTTTGCCTTGCCTTCCTTTCCTTCCGTTACTCTTTCCTTGCCTTGCCGTGCATGGCCTAGCCCTGCGTTGTCGTGCCTTAGCCTTGTTACCCCTTGCCGTGCCGTTCCTTCCGTTACCCTTGCCTTCCCTTGCTTTCCCTTGCCTTCCTTGCGTTCCGTTACTCTTTGCTTGCTTTCCGTGCATTGCCTAGCCTTGCGTTGGCTTTCCTTAGCCTTGCCTCGCCTGACCGTGCTTTCCCATGCGTTACCCTTTCCTTGCCTTGCCGTGCATTGCCTAGCGTGCGTTGTCGTACCTTAGCCTTGTTTCCCCTTGCCGTGTCGTTCCTTCCGTTACCCTTGCCTTCCCTTGCTTTCCCTTTCCTTCCTTGCATTCCGTTACTCCTTGCTTGCTTTCCGTGCATTGCCTAGCCTTGCGTTGGCTTTCCTTAGCCTTGCCTCGCCTGACCGTGCTTTCCCATGCGTTATACTTTCCTTGCCTTCCCGTGCATTGCCTAGCGTGCGTTGTCGTGCCATAGCCTTGTTTCCCCTTGCCGTGCCGTTCCTTCCGTTACACTTGCCTTTCTTTGCTTTCCCTTGCCTTCCTTACCTTCCGTTACTCTTTGCTTGCCTTCCGTGCATTGCCTAGCCTTGCGTTGTCGTGCCTTAGCCTTATCTCGCCTGACCGTGCCTTCCTTTGCTTTAAGCTTTACTTGCATTGTCGTGCATTGCCTAGCCTTGCGTTGTCGTGCATTAGCCTTGCCTAGCCTCACCGTGCCTTGCCTTGCGTTACCCTTTCCTTGCCTTGCCGTGCATTTCCTAGCCGTGTGTTGTCGTGCCTTAGCCTTGTTTCCCCTTGCCGTTGCGTGCCTTTTGTTACAATTGCCTTGCCTGGCTTTGCCTTGCCTTCCTTTCCTTCCGTTACTCTTTCCTTGCCTTCCGTGCATTGCCTAGCCTTGCGTTGTCGTGCCTTAGCCTTATCTCGCCTGACCGTGCCTTCCTTTGCTTTAAGCTTTCCTTGCATTGTCGTGCATTGCCTAGCCTTGCGTTGTCGTGCATTAGCCTTGCCTAGCCTCACCGTGCCTTGCCTTGCGTTACCCTTTCCTTGCCTTGCCGTGCATTGCCTAGCCGTGCGTTGTCGTGCCTTAGCCTTGTTACCCCTTGCCGTGCCGTTCCTTTCGTTACCCTTGCCTTCCCTTGCTTTCCCTTGCCTTCCTTTCCTTCCGTTACTCTTTCCTTGCATTGTCGTGCATCGCCTAGCCTTGCGTTTTCGTGCATTAGCCTTGCCTAGCCTCACCGTGCCTTTCCTTGCGTTACCCTTTGCTTGCCTTGCCGTGCATTGCATAGCCGTGCCTTGTCGTGCCTTAGCCTTGTTTCCCCTTGCCGTGCCGTTCCTTCCCTTACACTTGCCTTTCTTTGCTTTCCGTTTCCTTCCTTGCGTTCCGTTACTCCTTGCTTACTTTCCGTGCATTGCCTAGCCTTGCGTTGGCTTTCCTTAGCCTTGCCTCGCCTGACCGTGCTTTCCCATGCGTTACCCTTTACTTGCCTTGCCGTGCATTGCCTAGCGTGCGTTGTCGTGCAATAGCCTTGCCTAGCCTCACCGTGCCTTGCCTTGCGTTACCCTTTCCTTGCCTTGCCGTGCATTTCCTAGCCGTGTGTTGTCGTGCCTTAGCCTTGTTTCCCCTTGCCGTTGCGTGCCTTTTGTTACACTTGCCTTGCCTGGCTTTGCCTTGCCTTCCTTTCCTTCCGTTACTCTTTCCTTGCCTTGCCGTGCAAGGCCTAGCCCTGCGTTGTCGTGCCTTAGATTTGTTACCCCTTGCCGTGCCGTTCCTTCCGTTACCCTTGCCTTCCCTTGCTTTCCCTTGCCTTCCTTGCGTTCCGTTACTCTTTGCTTGCTTTCCGTGCATTGCCTAGTCTTGCGTTGTCATGCCTTAGGCTTGCCTCGCCTGACCGTGCTTTCCCATGCGTTACCCTTTCCTTGCCTTGCCGTGCATTGCCTAGCGTGCGTTGTCGTGCCTTAGCCTTGTTTCCCCTTGCCGTGCCGTTCCTTCCCTTACACTTGCCTTTCTTTGCTTTCCCTTGCCTTCCTTACCTTCCGTTACTCTTTGCTTGCCTTCCGTGCATTGCCTAGCCTTGCGTTGTCGTGCCTTAGCCTTATCTCGCCTGACCGTGCCTTCCTTTGCTTTAAGCTTTCCTTGCATTGTCGTGCATTGCCTAGCCTTGCGTTGTCGTGCATTAGCCTTGCCTAGCCTCACCGTGCCTTGCCTTGCGTTACCCTTTCCTTGCCTTGCGGTGCATTGCCTAGCCGTGCGTTGTCGTGCCTTAGCCTTGATTCCCCTTGCCGTGGCGTGCCTTTTGTTACACTTGCCTTGCCTGGCTTTGCCTTGCCTTCCTTTCCTTCCGTTACTCTTTACTTGCCTTGCCGTGCATTGCCTAGCCTTGCATTGTCGTGCCTTATCCTTGCCTCACCTGACCGTGCCTTCCCCTGCGTTACCCTTTCCTTGCCTTGCCGTGCATTGCCTAGCCCTGCGTTGTCGTGCCTTAGCCTTCTTACCCCTTGCCGTGCCGTTCCTTCCGTTACCCTTGCCTTCCCTTGCTTTCCCTTGCCTTGCTTACCTTCCGTTACTCTTTGCTTGCCTTCCGTGCATTGCCTAGCCTTGCGTTGTCGTGCCTTAGCCTTATCTCGCCTGACCGTCCTTCCTTTGCTTTAAGCTTTCCTTGCATTGTCGTGCATTGCCTAGCCTTGCATTGTCGTGCATTAACCTTGCCTAGCCTCACCGTGCCTTGCCTTGCGTTACCCTTTCCTTGCCTTGCCGTGCGTTTCCTAGCCGTGTGTTGTCGTGCCTTAGCCTTGTTACCCCTTGCCGTGCCGTTCCTTCCGTTACCCTTGCCTTCCCTTGCTTTCCCTTTCCTTCCTTGCATTCCGTTACTCCTTGCTAGCTTTCCGTGCATTGCCTAGCCTTGCGTTGGCTTTCTTTAGCCTTGCCTCGCCTGACCGTGCTTTCCCATGCGTTACCCTTTCTTTGCCTTGCTGTGCATTGCCTAGAGTGCGTTGTCGTACCTTAGCCTTGTTTCCCCTTGCCGTGCCGTTCCTTCCGTTACCCTTGCCTTCCCTTGCTTTCCCTTTCCTTCCTTGCATTCCGTTACTCCTTGCTTGCTTTCCGTGCATTGCCTAGCCTTGCGTTGGCTTTCCTTAGCCTTGCCTCGCCTGACCGTGCTTTCCCATGCGTTACCCTTTCCTTGCCTTCCCGTGCATTGCCTAGCGTGCGTTGTCGTGCCATAGCCTTGTTTCCCCTTGCCGTGCCGTTCCTTCCGTTACACTTGCCTTTCTTTGCTTTCCCTTGCCTTCCTTACCTTCCGTTACTCTTTGCTTGCCTTCCGTGCATTGCCTAGCCTTGCGTTGTCGTGCCTTAGCCTTATCTCGCCTGACCGTGCCTTCCTTTGCTTTAAGCTTTACTTGCATTGTCGTGCATTGCCTAGCCTTGCGTTGTCGTGCATTAGCCTTGCCTAGCCTCACCGTGCATTGCCTTGCGTTACCCATTCCTTGCCTTGCCGTGCATTTCCTAGCCGTGTGTTGTCGTGCCTTAGCCTTGTTTCCCCTTGCCGTTGCGTGCCTTTTGTTACAATTGCCTTGCCTGGCTTTGCCTTGCCTTCCTTTCCTTCCGTTACTCTTTCCTTGCCTTGCCGTGCATTGCCTAGCCCTGCGTTGTCGTGCCATAGCCTTGTTTCCCCTTGCCGTGCCGTTCCTTCCGTTACACTTGCCTTTCTTTGCTTTCCCTTGCCTTCCTTACCTTCCGTTACTCATTGCTTGCATTCCGTGCATTGCCTAGCCTTGCGTTGTCGTGCCTTAGCCTTATCTCGCCTGACCGTGCCTTCCTTTGCTTTAAGCTTTCCTTGCATTGTCGTGCATTGCCTAGCCTTGCGTTGTCGTGCATTAGCCTTGCCTAGCCTCACCGTGCCTTGCCTTGCGTTACCATTTCCTTGCCTTGCCGTGCATTGCCTAGCCCTGCGTTGTCGTGCCTTAGCCTTGTTTCCCCTTGCCGTACCGTTCCTTCCGTTACCATTGCCTTTCCTTGCTTTCCCTTGCCTTCCTTACCTTCCGTTACTCTTTCCTTGCATTGTCGTGCATCGCCTAGCCTTGCGTTTTCGTGCATTAACCTTGCCTAGCCTCACCGTGCCTTTCCTTGCGTTACCCTTTGCTTGCCTTGCCGTGCATTGCATAGCCGTGCCTTGTGGTGCCTTAGCCTTGTTTCCCCTTGCCGTGCCGTTCCTTGCCTTACACTTGCCTTTCTTTGCTTTCCCTTGCCTTCCTTACCTTCCGTTACTCTTTGCTTGCCTTCCGTGCATTGCCTAGCCTTGCGTTGGCTTTCCTTAGCCTTGCCTCGCCTGACCGTGCTTTCCCATGCGTTACCCTTTACTTGCCTTGCCGTGCATTGCCTAGCGTGCGTTGTCGTGCCTTAGCCTTATCTCGCCTGACCGTGCCTTCCTTTGCTTTAAGCTTTCCTTGCATTGTCGTGCCTTGCCTAGCCTTGCGTTGTCGTGCATTAGCCTTGCCTAGCCTCACCGTGCCTTGCCTTGCGTTACCCTTTCCTTGCCTTGCCGTGCATTTCCTAGCCGTGTGTTGTCGTGCCTTAGCCTTGTTTCCCCTTGCCGTTGCGTGCCTTTTGTTACACTTGCCTTGCCTGGCTTTGCCTTGCCTTCCTTTCCTTCCGTTACTCTTTCCTTGTCTTGCCGTGCATGGCCTAGCCCTGCGTTGTCGTGCCTTAGCCTTGTTACCCCTTGCCGTGCCGTTCCTTCCGTTACCCTTGCCTTCCCTTGCTTTCCCTTGCCTTCCTTGCGTTCCGTTACTCTTTGCTTGCTTTCCGTGCATTGCCTAGCCTTGCGTTGGCTTTCCTTAGCCTTGCCTCGCCTGACCGTGCTTTCCCATGCGTTACCCTTTCCTTGCCTTGCCGTGCATTGCCTAGCGTGCGTTGTCGTACCTTAGCCTTGTTTCCCCTTGCCGTGCCGTTCCTTCCGTTACCCTTGCCTTACCTTGCTTTCCCTTTCCTTCCTTGCATTCCGTTACTCCTTGCTTGCTTTCCGTGCATTGCCTAGCCTTGCGTTGGCTTTCCTTAGACTTGCCTCGCCTGACCGTGCTTTCCCATGCGTTATACTTTCCTTGCCTTCCCGTGCATTGCCTAGCGTGCGTTGTCGTGCCATAGCCTTGTTTCCCCTTGCCGTGCCGTTCCTTCCGTTACACTTTCCTTTCTTTGCTTTCCCTTGCCTTCCTTACCTTCCGTTACTCTTTGCTTGCTTTCCGTGCATTGCCTAGCCTTGCGTTGTCATGCCTTAGCCTTGCATCGCCTGACCGTGCTTTCCCATGCGTTACCCTTTCCTTGCCTTGCCGTGCATTGCCTAGCCGTGCGTTGTCGTGCCTTAGCCTTGTTTCCCCTTGCCGTGCCGTTCCTTCCGTTACACTTGCCTTTCCTTCCTTTCCCTTGCCTTCCTTACCTTCCGTTACTCTTTGCTTGCCTTCCCTGAATTTCCTAGCCTTGCGTTGTCGTGCCTTAGCCTTATCTCGCCTGACCTTGCCTTCCTTTGCTTTAAGCTTTCCTTGCATTGTCGTGCAACGCCTAGCCTTGCGTTGTCGTGCATTAGCCTTGCCTAGCCTCACCGTGCCTTGCCTTGCGTTACCCTTTCCTTGCCTTGCCGTGCATTGCCTAGCCGTGCGTTGTCGTGCCTTAGCCTTGATTCCCCTTGCCGTGGCGTGCCTTTTGTTACACTTGCCTTGCCTGGCTTTGCCTTGCCTTCCTTTCCTTCCGTTACTCTTTCCTTGCCTTGCCGTGCATTGCCTAGCCTTGCATTGTCGTGCCTTATCCTTGCCTCACCTGACCGTGCCTTCCCCTGCGTTACCCTTTCCTTGACTTGCCGCGCATTGCCTAGCCCTGCGTTGTCGTGCCTTAGCCTTCTTACCCCTTGCCGTGCCGTTCCTTCCGTTACACTTGCCTTTCTTTGCTTTCCCTTTCCTTCCTTACCTTCCGTTTCTCTTTGCTTGCCTTCCGTGCATTGCCTAGCCTTGGGTTGTCGTGCCTTAGCCTTGCCTCGCCTGACCGTGCTTTCCCATGCGTTACCCTTTCCTTGCCTTGCCGTGCATTGCCTAGCGTGCGTTGTCGTGCCTTAGCCTTGTTTCCCCTTGCCGTGCCGTTCCTTCCGTTATCATTGCCTTTCCTTGCTTTCCCTTGCCTTCCTTACCTTCCGTTACTCTTTGCTTGCCTTCCGTGCATTGCCTAGCCTTGCGTTGTCGTGCCTTAGCCTTATCTCGCCTGACCGTGCCTTACTTTGCTTTAAGCTTTCCTTGCTTTGTCGTGCATTGCCTAGCCTTGCGTTGTCGTGCATTAACCTTGCCTAGCCTCACAGTGCCTTGCCTTGCGTTACCCTTTCCTTGCCTTACCGTGCATTTCCTAGCCGTGTGTTTTCGTGCCTTAGCCTTGTTACCCCTTGCCGTGCCGTTCCTTCCGTTACCCTTGCCTTCCCTTGCTTTCCCTTTCCTTCCTTGCATTCCGTTACTCCTTGCTTGCTTTCCGTGCACTGCCTAGCCTTGCGTTGGCTTTCCTTAGCCTTGCCTCGCCTGACCGTGCTTTCCCATGCGTTACCCTTTCCTTGCCTTGCCGTGCATTGCCTAGCATGCGTTGTCGTGCCTTAGCCTTGTTTCCCCTTGCCGTCCCGTTCCTTCCGTTACCATTGCCTTTCCTTGCTTTCCCTTACCTTCCTTACCTTCCGTTACTCTTTGATTGCCTTCCGTGCATTGCCTAGCCTTGCGTTGTCGTGCCTTAGCCTTATCTCGCCTGACCGTGCCTTCATTTGCTTTAAGCTTTCCTTGCAATGTCGTGCATTGCCTAGCCTTGCGTTGTCGTGCATTAGCCTTGCCTAGCCTCACCGTGCCTTGCCTTGCGTTACCCTTTCCTTGCCTTGCCGTGCATTTCCTAGCCGTGTGTTGTCGTGCCTTAGCCTTGTTACCCCTTGCCGTGCCGTTCCTTCCGTTACCCTTGCCTTCCCTTGCTTTCCCTTTCCTTCCTTGCATTCCGTTACTCCTTGCTTGCTTTCCGTGCATTGCCTAGCCTTGCGTTGGCTTTCCTTAGCCTTGCCTCGCCTGACCGTGCCTTGCCTTGCGTTACCCTTTCCTTGCCTTGCCGTGCATTTCCTAGCCGTGTGTTGTCGTGCCTTAGCCTTGTTTCCCCTTGCCGTTGCGTGCCTTTTGTTACACTTGCCTTGCCTGGCTTTGCCTTGCCTTCCTTTCCTTCCGTTACTCTTTCCTTGCCTTGCCGTGCATTGCCTAGCCCTGCGTTGTCGTGCCTTAGCCATGTTACCCCTTGCCGTGCCGTTCCTTCCGTTACCCTTGCCTTCCCTTGCTTTCCCTTGCCTTCCTTGCGTTCCGTTACTCTTTGCTTGCTTTCCGTGCATTGCCTAGCCTTGCGTTGTCATGCCTTAGGCTTGCCTCGCCTGACCGTTCTTTCCCATGCGTTACCCTTTCCTTGCCTTGCCGTGCATTGCCTAGCGTGCGTTGTCGTGCCTTAGCCTTGTTTCCCCTTGCCGTTCCGTGCCTTTTGTTACACTTGCCTTGCCTGGCTTTGCCTTGCCTTCCTTTCCTTCCGTTACTCTTTCCTTGCCTTGCCGTGCATTGCCTAGCCCTTCGTTGTCGTGCCTTAGCCTTGTTTCCCCTTGCCGTGCCGTTCCTTCCTTTTACCCTTGCCTTCCCTTGCTTTCCCTTGCCTTCCTTGCGTTCCGTTACTCTTTGCTTGCTTTCCGTGCATTGCCTAGCCTTCCGTTGTCGTGCCTTAGCCTTATCTCGCCTGACCGTGCCTTCCTTTCCTTTAAGCTTTATTTGCATTGTCGTGCATTGCCTAGCATTGCGTTGTCGTGCATTAGCCTTGCCTAGCCTCACCCTGCCTTCCCTTGCGTTACCCTTTCCTTGCCTTGCCGTGCATTGCCTAACCCTGCGTTGCCGTGCCTTAGCCTTGTTACCCCTTGCCGTGACGTTCCTTCCGTTACCCTTGCCTTCCCTTGCTTTCCCTTGCCTTCCTTGCGTTCCGTTACTCCTTGCTTGCTTTCCGTGCATTGCCTAGCCTTGCGTTGTCATGCCTTAGCCTTGCATCGCCTGACCGTGCTTTCCCATGCGTTACCCTTTCCTTGCCTTGCCGTGCATTGCCTAGCCGTGCGTTGTCGTGCTTTAGCCTTGTTTCCCCTTGCCGTGCCGTTCCTTCCGTTACCCTTGCCTTCCCTTGCTTTCCCTTTCCTTCCTTGCATTCCGTTACTCCTTGCTAGCTTTCCGTGCATTGCCTAGCCTTGCGTTGGCTTTCTTTAGCCTTGCCTCGCCTGAACGTGCTTTCCCATGCGTTACCCTTTCTTTGCCTTGCTGTGCATTGCCTAGAGTGCGTTGTCGTACCTTAGCCTTGTTTCCCCTTGCCGTGCCGTTCCTTCCGTTACCCTTGCCTTCCCTTGCTTTCCCTTTCCTTCCTTGCATTCCGTTACTCCTTGCTTGCTTTCCGTGCATTGCCTAGCCTTGCGTTGGCTTTCCTTAGCCTTGCCTCGCCTGACCGTGCTTTCCCATGCGTTACCCTTTCCTTGCCTTCCCGTGCATTGCCTAGCGTGCGTTGTCGTGCCATAGCCTTGTTTCCCCTTGCCGTGCCGTTCCTTCCGTTACACTTGCCTTTCTTTGCTTTCCCTTGCCTTCCTTACCTTCCGTTACTCTTTGCTTGCCTTCCGTGCATTGCCTAGCCTTGCGTTGTCGTGCCTTAGCCTTATCTCGCCTGACCGTGCCTTCCTTTGCTTTAAGCTTTACTTGCATTGTCGTGCATTGCCTAGCCTTGCGTTGTCGTGCATTAGCCTTGCCTAGCCTCACCGTGCCTTGCCTTGCGTTACCCATTCCTTGCCTTGCCGTGCATTTCCTAGCCGTGTGTTGTCGTGCCTTAGCCTTGTTTCCCCTTGCCGTTGCGTGCCTTTTGTTACAATTGCCTTGCCTGGTTTGCCTTGCCTTCCTTTCCTTCCGTTACTCTTTCCTTGCCTTGCCGTGCATTGCCTAGCCCTGCGTTGTCGTGCCATAGCCTTGTTTCCCCTTGCCGTGCCGTTCCTTCCGTTACACTTGCCTTTCTTTGCTTTCCCTTGCCTTCCTTACCTTCCGTTACTCATTGCTTGCATTCCGTGCATTGCCTAGCCTTGCGTTGTCGTGCCTTAGCCTTATCTCGCCTGACCGTGCCTTCCTTTGCTTTAAGCTTTCCTTGCATTGTCGTGCATTGCCTAGCCTTGCGTTGTCGTGCATTAGCCTTGCCTAGCCTCACCGTGCCTTGCCTTGCGTTACCATTTCCTTGCCTTGCCGTGCATTGCCTAGCCCTGCGTTGTCGTGCCTTAGCCTTGTTTCCCCTTGCCGTACCGTTCCTTCCGTTACCATTGCTTTTCCTTGCTTTCCCTTGCCTTCCTTACCTTCCGTTACTCTTTCCTTGCATTGTCGTGCATCGCCTAGCCTTGCGTTTTCGTGCATTAACCTTGCCTAGCCTCACCGTGCCTTTCCTTGCGTTACCCTTTGCTTGCCTTGCCGTGCATTGCATAGCCGTGCCTTGTCGTGCCTTAGCCTTGTTTCCCCTTGCCGTGCCGTTCCTTCCCTTACACTTGCCTTTCTTTGCTTTCCGTTTCCTTCCTTGCGTTCCGTTACTCCTTGCTTACTTTCCGTGCATTGCCTAGCCTTGCGTTGGCTTTCCTTAGCCTTGCCTCGCCTGACCGTGCTTTCCCATGCGTTACCCTTTACTTGCCTTGCCGTGCATTTCCTAGCGTGCGTTGTCGTGCCTTAGCCTTATCTCGCCTGACCGTGCCTTCCTTTGCTTTAAGCTTTCCTTGCATTGTCGTGCCTTGCCTAGCCTTGCGTTGTCGTGCATTAGCCTTGCCTAGCCTCACCGTGCCTTGCCTTGCGTTACCCTTTCCTTGCCTTGCCGTGCATTTCCTAGCCGTGTGTTGTCGTGCCTTAGCCTTGTTTCCCCTTGCCGTTGCGTGCCTTTTGTTACACTTGCCTTGCCTGGCTTTGCCTTGCCTTCCTTTCCTTCCGTTACTCTTTCCTTGCCTTGCCGTGCATGGCCTAGCCCTGCGTTGTCGTGCCTTAGCCTTGTTACCCCTTGCCGTGCCGTTCCTTCCGTTACCCTTGCCTTCCCTTGCTTTCCCTTGCCTTCCTTGCGTTCCGTTACTCTTTGCTTGCTTTCCGTGCATTGCCTAGCCTTGCGTTGGCTTTCCTTAGCCTTGCCTCGCCTGACCGTGCTTTCCCATGCGTTACCCTTTCCTTGCCTTGCCGTGCATTGCCTAGCGTGCGTTGTCGTACCTTAGCCTTGTTTCCCCTTGCCGTGCCGTTCCTTCCGTTACCCTTGCCTTCCCTTGCTTTCCCTTTCCTTCCTTGCATTCCGTTACTCCTTGCTTGCTTTCCGTGCATTGCCTAGCCTTGCGTTGGCTTTCCTTAGCCTTGCCTCGCCTGACCGTGCTTTCCCATGCGTTATACTTTCCTTGCCTTCCCGTGCATTGCCTAGCGTGCGTTGTCGTGCCATAGCCTTGTTTCCCCTTGCCGTGCCGTTCCTTCCGTTACACTTGCCTTTCTTTGCTTTCCCTTGCCTTCCTTACCTTCCGTTACTCTTTGCTTGCCTTCCGTGCATTGCCTAGCCTTGCGTTGTCGTGCCTTAGCCTTATCTCGCCTGACCGTGCCTTCCTTTGCTTTAAGCTTTACTTGCATTGTCGTGCATTGCCTAGCCTTGCGTTGTCGTGCATTAGCCTTGCCTAGCCTCACCGTGCCTTGCCTTGCGTTACCCTTTCCTTGCCTTGCCGTGCATTTCCTAGCCGTGTGTTGTCGTGCCTTAGCCTTGTTTCCCCTTGCCGTTGCGTGCCTTTTGTTACAATTGCCTTGCCTGGCTTTGCCTTGCCTTCCTTTCCTTCCGTTACTCTTTCCTTGCCTTCCGTGCATTGCCTAGCCTTGCGTTGTCGTGCCTTAGCCTTATCTCGCCTGACCGTGCCTTCCTTTGCTTTAAGCTTTCCTTGCATTGTCGTGCATTGCCTAGCCTTGCGTTGTCGTGCATTAGCCTTGCCTAGCCTCACCGTGCCTTGCCTTGCGTTACCCTTTCCTTGCCTTGCCGTGCATTGCCTAGCCCTGCGTTGTCGTGCCTTAGCCTTGTTTACCCTTTCCGTGCCGTTCCTTCCGTTACCATTGCCTTTCCTTGCTTTTCCTTGCCTTCCTTACCTTCCGTTACTCTTTCCTTGCATTGTCGTGCATCGCCTAGCCTTGCGTTTTCGTGCATTATCCTTGCCTAGCCTCACCGTGCCTTTCCTTGCGTTACCCTTTGCTTGCCTTGCCGTGCATTGCATAGCCGTGCCTTGTCGTGCCTTAGCCTTGTTTCCCCTTGCCGTGCCGTTCCTTCCCTTACACTTGCCTTTCTTTGCTTTCCGTTTCCTTCCTTGCGTTCCGTTACTCCTTGCTTACTTTCCGTGCATTGCCTAGCCTTGCGTTGTCATGCCTTAGGCTTGCCTCGCCTGACCGTGCTTTCCCATGCGTTACCTTTTCCTTGCCTTGCCGTGCATTGCCTAGACTTGCGTTGTCGTGCATTAGCCTTGCCTAGCCTCACCGTGCCTTGCCTTGCGTTACCCTTTCCTTGCCTTGCCGTGCATTTCCTAGCCGTGTGTTGTCGTGCCTTAGCCTTGTTTCCCCTTGCCGTTGCGTGCCTTTTGTTACACTTGCCTTGCCTGGCTTTGCCTTGCCTTCCTTTCCTTCCGTTACTCTTTCCTTGCCTTGCCGTGCATGGCCTAGCCCTGCGTTGTCGTGCCTTAGATTTGTTACCCCTTGCCGTGCCGTTCCTTCCGTTACCCTTGCCTTCCCTTGCTTTCCCTTGCCTTCCTTGCGTTCCGTTACTCTTTGCTTGCTTTCCGTGCATTGCCTAGTCTTGCGTTGTCATGCCTTAGGCTTGCCTCGCCTGACCGTGCTTTCCCATGCGTTACCCTTTCCTTGCCTTGCCGTGCATTGCCTAGCGTGCGTTGTCGTGCCTTAGCCTTGTTTCCCCTTGCCGTGCCGTTCCTTCCCTTACACTTGCCTTTCTTTGCTTTCCCTTGCCTTCCTTACCTTCCGTTACTCTTTGCTTGCCTTCCGTGCATTGCCTAGCCTTGCGTTGTCGTGCCTTAGCCTTATCTCGCCTGACCGTGCCTTCCTTTGCTTTAAGCTTTCCTTGCATTGTCGTGCATTGCCTAGCCTTGCGTTGTCGTGCATTAGCCTTGCCTAGCCTCACCGTGCCTTGCCTTGCGTTACCCTTTCCTTGCCTTGCGGTGCATTGCCTAGCCGTGCGTTGTCGTGCCTTAGCCTTGATTCCCCTTGCCGTGGCGTGCCTTTTGTTACACTTGCCTTGCCTGGCTTTGCCTTGCCTTCCTTTCCTTCCGTTACTCTTTACTTGCCTTGCCGTGCATTGCCTAGCCTTGCATTGTCGTGCCTTATCCTTGCCTCACCTGACCGTGCCTTCCCCTGCGTTACCCTTTCCTTGCCTTGCCGTGCATTGCCTAGCCCTGCGTTGTCGTGCCTTAGCCTTCTTACCCCTTGCCGTGCCGTTCCTTCCGTTACCCTTGCCTTCCCTTGCTTTCCCTTGCCTTGCTTACCTTCCGTTACTCTTTGCTTGCCTTCCGTGCATTGCCTAGCCTTGCGTTGTCGTGCCTTAGCCTTATCTCGCCTGACCGTCCTTCCTTTGCTTTAAGCTTTCCTTGCATTGTCGTGCATTGCCTAGCCTTGCATTGTCGTGCATTAACCTTGCCTAGCCTCACCGTGCCTTGCCTTGCGTTACCCTTTCCTTGCCTTGCCGTGCGTTTCCTAGCCGTGTGTTGTCGTGCCTTAGCCTTGTTACCCCTTGCCGTGCCGTTCCTTCCGTTACCCTTGCCTTCCCTTGCTTTCCCTTTCCTTCCTTGCATTCCGTTACTCCTTGCTAGCTTTCCGTGCATTGCCTAGCCTTGCGTTGGCTTTCTTTAGCCTTGCCTCGCCTGACCGTGCTTTCCCATGCGTTACCCTTTCTTTGCCTTGCTGTGCATTGCCTAGAGTGCGTTGTCGTACCTTAGCCTTGTTTCCCCTTGCCGTGCCGTTCCTTCCGTTACCCTTGCCTTCCCTTGCTTTCCCTTTCCTTCCTTGCATTCCGTTACTCCTTGCTTGCTTTCCGTGCATTGCCTAGCCTTGCGTTGGCTTTCCTTAGCCTTGCCTCGCCTGACCGTGCTTTCCCATGCGTTACCCTTTCCTTGCCTTCCCGTGCATTGCCTAGCGTGCGTTGTCGTGCCATAGCCTTGTTTCCCCTTGCCGTGCCGTTCCTTCCGTTACACTTGCCTTTCTTTGCTTTCCCTTGCCTTCCTTACCTTCCGTTACTCTTTGCTTGCCTTCCGTGCATTGCCTAGCCTTGCGTTGTCGTGCCTTAGCCTTATCTCGCCTGACCGTGCCTTCCTTTGCTTTAAGCTTTACTTGCATTGTCGTGCATTGCCTAGCCTTGCGTTGTCGTGCATTAGCCTTGCCTAGCCTCACCGTGCCTTGCCTTGCGTTACCCATTCCTTGCCTTGCCGTGCATTTCCTAGCCGTGTGTTGTCGTGCCTTAGCCTTGTTTCCCCTTGCCGTTGCGTGCCTTTTTTTACAATTGCCTTGCCTGGCTTTGCCTTGCCTTCCTTTCCTTCCGTTACTCTTTCCTTGCCTTGCCGTGCATTGCCTAGCCCTGCGTTGTCGTGCCATAGCCTTGTTTCCCCTTGCCGTGCCGTTCCTTCCGTTACACCTTCCGTTACTCTTCGCTTTCCTTCCGTGCATTGCCTAGCCTTGCGTTGTCGTGCCTTAGCCTTGCCTCGCCAGACAGTGCCTTGCCTTCCGTTACCCTTTCCTTGCCTTGCCGTGCACTGCCTAGCCTTGCCTTGTCGTGCATTAGCCTTGCCTTGCCTGACCGTGCCTTGCCTGGCGTTACCATTTCCTTGCCTTGCCGTGCATTGCCTAGCCCTGCGTTGTCGTGACTTAGCCTTGTTTCCCCTTGCCGTGCCGTTCCTTCCGTTACCCTTGCCTTGCCTTGCTTTCCCTTGCCTTCCTTGGTTTCCGTTACTCTTTGCTTGCCTTCCGTGCATTGCCTAGCCTTGCGCTGTCATGCATCAGCCTTGCCTTGGCTCAGAGTGCCTTGCATTGCGTTACCTTTTCCTTGGCTGGCCGTGCATTGCCTAGTCGTGCGTTGTGGTGCCTTAGCCTTGTTTCACCTTGCCATAGCCTTGCTTGCTTTGCCTTGCTTTCCCTTGCCTTCCTTGCCTTCCGTTACTCTTTGCTTGCCTTCCGTGCATTGCCTAGCCTTGCGTTGTCGTGTCTTAGCCTTTTTTCACCTTGCCATAGCCTTGCTTGCGTTGCCTTGCTTTGCCTTGCCTTCCTTGCCTTCCGTTACTCTTTGCTTCCCTTGCGTGCATTGCCTAGCCGTGCGTGGTCGTGCCTTAGCCTTTTTTCACCTTGCCATAGCCTTGCTTGCGTTGCCTTGCTTTGCCTTGCATTCCTTGCCTTCCGTTACTCTTCACTTGCCTTCCGTGCATTGCCTAGCCTTGCGTTGTCGTGCATTAGCCTTGCCTCCCCAAACCGTGCCTTGCCTTGCGTTACCCTTTCCTTGCCTTGCCGTGCATTGCCTAGCCGTGCGTTGTCGTGCATTAGCCTCGCCTTGCCTTACCGTGCCTTGCCTTGCGTTACCCTTTCCTTGCCTGGCCGTGCATTGCTTAGCCTTGCGTTGCCGTGCCTTAGCCTTGTTTCCCCTTGCCGTGCCGTGCCTTTTGTTACACTTGCCTTGCCTTGCTTTGCCTTGCCTTCCTTTCCTTCCGTTACTCTTTCCTTGCCTAGCCGTGCTCTGCGTAGCCTTGCGTTGTCGTGCATTACCCTTGCCTCGCCTGACCGTGCCTTGCCTTGCGTTACCCTTTCCTTGCCTTGCCCTGCATTGCCTAGCCCTGTGTTGTCGTGCCTTAGCCTTGTTTCCCCTTACCGTGCCGTTCCTTCCGTTACCCTTGCCTTCCCCTGCTTTCCCTTGCGTTCCTTGCCTTCCATTACTCTTTGCTTGCCTTCCGTGCATTGCCTAGCCTTGCGTTGTCGTGCCTTAGCCTTGCCTCGCCTGACCGTGCCTTGCCTTGCGTTACTCTTTCCTTGCCTTGCCGTGCATTGCGTAGCCGTGCGTTGCCGTGCGTTAGCCTTGTTTCCCCTTGTCGTGCCGTTCCTTCCGTTACCCTTGCCTTGCCTTGCTTTCCCTTGCCTTCCTTGCCTTCCGTTACTCTTTGCTTGCCTTCCGTGCACTGCCTAGCCTTGCGTTGTCGTGCATTAGCTTTGCCTCCCCAAACCGTGCCTTGCCTTCCGTTACCCTTTCCTTGCCTTGCCCTGCATTGCCTAGCCCTGTGTTGTCGTGCCTTAGCCTTGTTTCCCCTTACCGTGCCGTTCCTTTCGTTACCCTTGCCTTCCCCTGCTTTCCTTTGCATTCCTTGCCTTCCGTTACTCTTTGCTTGCCTTCCGTGCATTGCCTAGCCTTGCGTTGTCGTGCCTTAGCCTTGTTTCCCCTTCCCGTGCCGTGCCATTTGTTACACTTGCCTTACCTTGCTTTCCCTTGCCTTCCTTGCGTTCCGTTACTCTTTCCTTGCCTAGCCGTCCACTGCCTATCCTTGCGTTGTCGTGCATTAGCCTTGCCTCCCCAAACCGTGCCTTGCCTTGCGTTACCCTTTCCTTGCCTTGCCGTGCATTGCCTAGCCGTGCGTTGTCGTGCATTAGCCTTGCCTTGCCTGACCGTGCCTTGCCTTGCGTTACCCTTTCCTTGCCTGGCCGTGCATTGCTTAGCCGTGCGTTGCCGTTCCTTAGCCTTGTTTCCCCTTGCCGTGCCTTGCCTTTTGTTGCACTTGCCTTCCCTTGCTTTGCCTTGCCTTCCTTTCCTTCCGTTGCTCTTTCCTTGCCTAGCCGTGCACTGCCTATCCTTGCGTTGTCGTGCATTAGCCTTGCCTCCCCAAACCGTGCCTTGCCTTGCGTTACCATTTCCTTGCCTTGCCCTGCATTGCCTAGCCGTGCGTTACCGTGCCTTAGCCTTGTTTCCCCTTGCCGTGCCGTTCCTTCCGTTAACCTTGCCTTGCCTTGCATTCCCTTGCCTTCCTTGCGTTCCGTTACTCTTTGCTTGCCTTCCGTGCATGGCCTAGCCTTGCGTTGTAGTGCCTTAGCCTTGCCTCGCCTGACCGTGCCTTGCCTTCCGTTACCCTTACCTTGCCTTGCCCTGCATTGCCTAGCCCTGTGCCTTAGCCTTGTTTCCCCTTACCGTGCCGTTCCTTTCGTTACCCTTGCCTTCCCCTGCTTTCCCTTGCATTCCTTGCCTTCCGTTACTCTTTGCTTGCCTTCCGTGCATTGCCTAGCCTTGCGTAGTCGTGCCTTAGCCTTGCCTCGCCTCACCGTGCCTTGCCTTGCGTTACCCTTTCCTTGCCTTGCAGTGCATTGCCTAGCCGTTCGTTGTCGTTCCTTAGCCTTGTTTGCCCTTGCCGTGCCGTTCCTTCCATTACCCTTGCCTTGCTTTCCCTTGCCTTCCTTGCCTTCCGTTACTCTTTGCTTGCCTTCCGTGCATTGCCTAGCCTTGCGTTGTCTTGTCTTAGCCTTTTTTCACCTTGCCATAGCCTTGCTTGAGTTGCCTTGCTTTGCCTTGCCTTCCTTGCCTTCCGTTACTCTTTGCTTGCCTTCCGTGCATTGCCTAGCCTTGCGTGGTCGTGCCTTAGCCTTTTTTCACCTTGCCATAGACTTCCTTGCGTTGCCTTGCTTTGCCTTGCATTCCTTGCCTTCCGTTACTCTTTGCTTGCCTTCCGTGCATTGCCTAGCCTTGTGTTGTCGTGCCTTAGCCTTGTTTCCCCTTGCCGGGCCTTGCCTGTTGTTACACTTGCCTTGCCATGCTTTTCCTTGCCTTCCTTTCCTTCCATTACTCTTTCCTTGCCTAGCCGTGCACTGCCTAGCCTTGCGATGTCGTGCATTAGCTTTGCCTCGCCTGACAGTGCCTTGCCTTGCGTTACCCTTTCCTTGCCTTGCCGTGCATTGCCAAGCCCTGCGTTGCCTTGCCTTAGCCTTGTTTCCCCTTGCCGAGCCGTTCCTTCCGTTACCCTTGCCTTGCCTTGGTTTCCCTTGCCTTCCTTGCCTTCCGTTACTCTTTGCTTGCCTTCCGTGCATTGCCTAGCCTTGCGTTGTCGTGCATTAGCCTTGCCTCGCCTGACCGTGCCTTTCCTTGCGTTACCCTTTCCTTGCCTTGCCGTGCATTGCCAAGCCGTGCGTTGTCGTGCATTAGCCTTGTCTTGCCTTACCGTGCCTTGCCTTGCGTTACCCTTTCCTTGCCTGGCCGTGCATTGCCTAGCCGTGCGTTGCCGTTCCTTAGCCTTGTTTCCCCTTGCCGTGCCTTGCCTTTTGTTACACTTGCCTTGCCTTGCTTTGCCTTGCCTTCCTTTCCTTCCGTTACTCTTTCCTTGCCTAGCCGTGCACTGCCTAGCGTTGCGTTGTCGTGCATTAGCCTTGCCTCCCCAAACCGTGCCTTGCCTTGCGTTACCATTTCCTTGCCTTGCCCTGCATTGCCTAGCCGTGCGTTACCGTGCCTTAGCCTTGTTTCCCCTTGCCGTGCCGTTCCTTCCGTTAACCTTGCCTTGCCTTGCATTCCCTTGCCTTCCTTGCGTTCCGTTACTCTTTGCTTGCCTTCCGTGCATTGCCTAGCCTTGCGTTGTCGTGCCTTAGCCTTACCTCGCCTGACCGTGCCCTGCCTTGCGTTACCCTTACCTTGCCTTGCCCTGCATTGCCTAGCCCTGTGTTGTCGTGCCTTAGCCTTGTTTCCCCTTACCGTGCCGTCCCTTTCGTTACCCTTGCCTTCCCCTGCTTTCCCTTGCATTCCTTGCCTTCCGTTACTCTTTGCTTGCCTTCCGTGCATTGCCTAGCCTTGCGTCGTCGTGCCTTAGCATTGCCTCGCCTGACCGTGCCTTGCCTTGCGTTACCCTTTCCTTGCCTTGCAGTGCATTGCCTAGCCGTTCGTTGTCGTGCCTTAGCCTTGTTTGCCCTTGCCGTGCCGTTCCTTCCGTTACCCTTGCCTTGCTTTCCCTTGCCTTCCTTGCCTTCCGTTACTCTTTGCTTGCCTTCCGTGCATTGCCTAGCCTTGCGTTGTCGTGTCTTAGCCTTTTTTCACCTTGCCATAGCCTTGCTTGCGTTGCCTTGCTTTGCCTTGCCTTCCTTGCTTTCCATTACTCTTTGCTTGCCTTCCGTGCATTGCCTAGCCTTGCGCTGTCGTGCATTAGCCTTGCCTTGCCTCACAGTGCCTTGCCTTGCGTTACCTTTTCCTTGGCTGGCCGTGCATTGCCTAGCCGTGCGTTGTGGTGCCTTACCCTTGTTTCACCTTGCCATAGCCTTGCTTGCTTTGACTTGCCTTCCTTCCCTTCCGTTACTCTTTGCTTGCCTTCCGTGGATTGCCTAGCCTTGCGTTGTCGTGCCTTAGCCTTTTTTCACCTTGCAATAGCCTTGCTTGCGTTGCCTTGCTTTGCCTTGCATTCCTTGCCTTCCGTTACTCTTTGCTTGCCTTCCGTGCATTGCCTAGCCTAGCGTTGTCGTGCCTTAGCCTTACCTCGCCTAACCGTGCCTTGCCTTGCGTTACCCTTTCCTTGTCTTGCCGTGCATTGCCAAGCCGTGCGTTGTCGTGCATTAGCCTCGCCTTGCCTTACCGTGCCTTACCTTGCGTTACCCTTTCCTTGCCTGGCCGTGCATTGCTTAGCCTTGCGTTGCCGTACCTTAGCCTTGTTTCCCCTTGCCGTGCCGTGCCTTTTGTTACACTTGCCTTGCCTTCCTTTGCCTTGCCTTCCTTTCCTTCCGTTACTCTTTCCTTGCCTAGCCGTGCACTGCGTAGCCTTGCGTTGTCGTGCATTACCCTTCCCTCGCCTGACCGTGCCTTGCCTTGCGTTACCCTTTCCTTGCCTTGCCGTGCATTGCCTAGCCCTGCGTTGTCGTGCCTTAGCCTTGTTTCCCCTTACCGTGCCGTTCCTTCCGTTATCCTTGCTTTCCCCTGCTTTCCCTTGCCTTCCTTGCCTTCCGTTACTCTTTGCTTGCCTTTCGTGCATTGCCTAGCCTTGCGTTTTCGTGCCTTAGCCTTGCGTCGCCTGACCGTGCCTTGCCTTGCGTTACCCTTTCCCTGCCTTGCCGTGCATTGTCTAGCCGTGCGTTGTCGTGCATCAGCCTTGCCTTGCCTCACCGTGCCTTGCCTTGCGTTACACTTTCCTTGCCTTGCCGTGCATTGCCTAGCCCTGCGTTGTCGTGCCTTAGCCTTGTTTCCCCTTACCGTGCCGTTCCTTCCGTTACCCTTGCCTTCCCCTGCTTTCCCTTGCCTTCCTTGCCTTCCGTTACTCTTTGCTTGCCTTTCGTGCATTGCCTATCCTTGCGTTGTCGTGCCTTAGCCTTGCCTCGCCTGACCGTGCCTTGCCTTGCGTTACCCTTTCCTTGCCTTGCCGTGCATTGCCTAGCCGTGCGTTGCCGTGCCTTAGCCTTGTTTCCCCTTGCCGTGCCGTTCCTTCCGTTACCCTTCCCTTGCCTTGCTTTCCCTTGCCTTCCTTGGTTTCCGTTACTCTTTGCTTGCCTTCCGTGCATTGCCTAGCCTTGTGCTGTCGTGCATTAGCCTTGCCTTGCCTCTGAGTGCCTTGCTTTCCGTAACCTTTTCCTTGGCTGGCCGTGCATTGCCTAGCCGTGCGTTGTGGTGCTTTAGCCTTGTTTCACCTTGCCATAGCCTTGCTTGCTTTGCCTTGCTTTGCCTTGCATTCCTTGCCTTCCGTTACTCTTTGCTTGCCTTCCGTGCATTGCCTAGCCTTGCGTTGTCGTGCCTTAGCCTTCCCTCGCCTGACAGTGCCTTGCCTTGCGTTACACTTTCCTTGCCAGGCCGTGCATTGCTTAGTCTTGCGTTGCCGTGCCTTAGCCTTGTTTCCGCTTGCCGTGCCGTACCTTTTCTTACACTTGCCTTGCCTTGCTTTGCCTTGCATTCCTTGCCTTCCGTTACTCTTTGCTTGCCTAGCCGTGCACTGCGTAGCCTTGCGTTTTCGTGCATTACCCTTGCCTCGCCTGACCGTGCCTTGCCTTGCGTTACCCTTTCCTTGCCTTGCCGTGCATTGCCTAGCCCTTAGTTACCGTGCCTTAGCCTTGTTTCCCCTTGCCGAGCCGTTCCTTCCGTTACCCTTCCCTTCCCCTGCTTTCCCTTGCCTTCCTTGCCTTCCGTTACTCTTTGCTTGCCTTCCGTGCATTGCCTAGCCTTGAGTTGTCGTGCCTTAGCCTTGCCTCGACTGACCGTGCCTTGCCTTGCGTTACCCTTTCCTTGCCTTGCCGTGCATTGCCTAGCCGTGCGTTGTCGTGCATCAGCCTTGCCTTGCCTCACCGTGCCTTGCCTTGCGTTACCCTTTCCTTGCCTTGCCGTGCATTGCCTAGCCGTGCGTTGCCGTGCCTTAGCCTTGTTTCCCCTTGTCGTGCCGTTCCTTCCGTTACCCTTGCCTTGCCTTGCTTTCCCTTGCCTTCCTTGCCTTCCGTTACTCTTTGCTTGCCTTCCGTGCATTGCCTAGCCTTGCGTTGTCGTGCATTAGCCTTGCCTCCCCAAACCGTGCCTTGCCTTGCGTTACCCTTTCCTTGCCTTGCCCTGCATTGCCTAGCCCTGTGTTGTCGTGCCTTAGCCTTGTTTCCCCTTACCGTGCCGTTCCTTTCGTTACCCTTGCCTTCCCCTGCTTTCCTTTGCATTCCTTGCCTTCCGTTACTCTTTGCTTGCCTTCCGTGCATTGCCTAGCCTTGCGTTGTCGTGCCTTAGCCTTGTTTCCCCTTGCCGTGCCGTGCCTGTTGTTACACTTGCCTTGCCATGCTTTTCCTTGCCTTCCTTTCCTTCCATTACTCTTTCCTTGCCTAGCCGTGCACTGCCTAGCCTTGCGATGTCGTGCATTAGCTTTGCCTCGCCTGACAGTGCCTTGCCTTGCGTTACCCTTTCCTTGCCTTGCCGTGCATTGCCTAGCCCTGCGTTGCCGTTCCTTAGCCTTGTTTCCCCTTGCCGTGCCTTGCCTTTTGTTACACTTGCCTTGCCTTGCTTTGCCTTGCCTTCCTTTCCTTCCGTTACTCTTTCCTTGCCTAGCCGTGCACTGCCTAGCCTTGCGTTGTCGTGCATTAGCCTTGCCTCCCCAAACCGTGCCTTGCCTTGCGTTACCATTTCCTTGCCTTGCCCTGTATTGCCTAGCCGTGCGTTACCGTGCCTTAGTGTTGTTTCCCCTTGCCGTGCCGTTCCTTCCGTTAACCTTGCCTTGCCTTGCATTCCCTTGCCTTCCTTGCGTTCCGTTACTCTTTGCTTGCCTTCCGTGCATTGCCTAGCCTTGCGTTGTCGTGCCTTACCCTTGCCTCGCCTGACCGTGCCTTGCCTTGCGTTACCCTTACCTTGCCTTGCCCTGCATTGCCTAGCCCTGTGTTGTCGTGCCTTAGCCTTGTTTCCCCTTACCGTGCTGTTCCTTTCGTTACCCTTGCCTTCGCCTGCTTTCGCCTGCATTCCTTGCCTTCCGTTACTCTTTGCTTGCCTTCCGTGCATTGCCTAGCCTTGTGTAGTCGTGCCTTAGCCTTGCCTCGCCTCACCGTGCCTTGCCTTGCGTTACCCTTTCCTTGCCTTGAAGTGCATTTCCTAGCCGTTCGTTGTCGTGCCTTAGCCTTGTTTGCCCTTGCCGTGCCGTTCCTTCCGTTACCCTTGCCTTGCTTTCCCTTGCCTTCCTTGCCTTCCGTTACTCTTTGCTTGCCTTCCGTGCATTGCCTAGCCTTGCGTTGTCGTGTCTTAGCCTTTTTTCACCTTGCCATAGCCTTGCTTGCGTTGCCTTGCTTTGCCTTGCCTTCCTTGCCTTCCGTTACTCTTTGCTTGCCTTCCGTGCATTGCCTAGCCTTGCGTGGTCGTGCCTTAGCCTTTTTTCACCTTGCCATAGCCTTGCTTGCGTTGCCTTGCTTTGCCTTGCATTCCTTGCCTTCCGTTACTCTTTGCTTGCCTTCCGTGCATTGGCTAGCCTTGCGTTGTCGTGCCTTAGCCTTGCTTCGCCTGACAGTGCCTTGCCTTGCGTTACCCTTTCCTTGCCTTGCCGTGCACTGCCAAGCCTTGCCTTGTCGTGCATTACCCTTGCCTTGCCTGACCGTGCCTTGCCTGGCGTTACCCTTTCCTTGCCTTGCCGTGCATTGCCTAGCCGTGCGTTGTCGTGCCTTAGCGTTGTTTCCCCTTGCCGTGCCGTTCCTTCCGTTACCCTTGCCTTGCCTTGCTTTCCCTTGCCTTCCTTGCCTTCCGTTACTCTTTGCTTGCCTTCCGTGCATTGCCTAGCCTTGCGCTGTCGTGCATTAGCCTTGCCTTGCCTCACAGTGCCTTGCCTTGCGTTACCTTTTCCTTGGCAGGCCGTGCATTGCCTAGCCGTGCGTTGTGGTGCCTTAGCCTTGTTTCACCTTGCCATAGCCTTGCTTGCTTTGCCTTGCCTTCCTTCCATTCCGTTACTCTTTGCTTGCCTTCCGTGCATTGCCTAGCCTTGCGTTGTCGTGCCTTAGCCTTTTTTCACCTTGCCATAGCCTTGCTTGCGTTGCCTTGCTTTGCCTTGCATTCCTTGCCTTCCGTTACTCTTTGCTTGCCTTCCGTGCATTGCCTAGCCTAGCGTTGTCGTGCCTTAGCCTTGCCTCGCCTAACCGTGCCTTGCCTTGCGTTACCCTTTCCTTGCCTGGCCGTGCATTGCTTAGCCTTGCGTTGCCGTACCTTAGCCTTGTTTCCCCTTGCCGTGCCGTGCCTTTTGTTACACTTGCCTTGCCTTGCTTTGCCTTGCCTTCCTTTCCTTCCGTTACTCTTTCCTTGCCTAGCCGTGCACTGCGTAGCCTTGCATTGTCGTGCATTACCCTTGCCTCGCCTGACCGTGCCTTGCCTTGCGTTACCCTTTCCTTGCCTTGCCGTGCATTGCCTAGCCCTGCGTTGTCGTGCCTTAGCCTTGTTTCCCCTTACCGTGCCGTTCCTTCCGTTACCCTTGCCTTCCCCTGCTTTCCCTTGCCTTCCTTGCCTTCCGTTACTCTTTGCTTGCCTTCCGTGCATTGCCTAGCCTTGCGTTGTCGTGCCTTAGCCTTGCCTCGCCTGACCGTGCCTTGCCTTGCGTTACCCTTTCCTTGCCTTGCCGTGCATTGCCTAGCCGTGCGTTGTCGTGCATTAGCCTTGCCTTGCCTCACCGTGCCTTGCCTTGCGTTACCCTTTCCTTGCCTTCCCGTGCATTGCCTAGCCCTGCGTTGCCGTGCCTTAGCCTTGTTTCCCCTTGCCGTGCCGTTCCTTCCGTTACCCTTGCCTTGACTTGCTTTCCCTTGCCTTCCTTGCCTTCCGTTACTCTTTGCTTGCCTTCCGTGCATTGCCTAGCCTTGCGTTGTCGTGCCTTAGCCTTGTTTCCCCTTGCCGTGCCGTGCGTGTTGTTACACTTGCCTTGCCGTGCTTTGCCTTGCCTTCCTTTCCTTCCGTTACTCTTTCCTTGCGTAGCCGTGCACTGCCTAGCCTTGCGATGTCGTGCATTAGCTTTGCCTCGCCTGACAGTGCCTTGCCTTGCGTTACCCTTTCCTTGCCTTGCCGTGCATTGCCTAGCCCTGCGTTGCCGTGCCTTAGCCTTGTTTCCCCTTGCCGAGCCGTTCCTTCCGTTACTCTTGCCTTGCCTTGGTTTCCCTTGCCTTCCTTGCCTTCCGTTACTCTTTGCTTGCCTTCCGTGCATTGCCTAGCCTTGCGTTGTCGTCATTAGCCTTGCCTCGCCTGACCGTGCCTTGCCTTGCGTTACACTTTCCTTGCCTTGCCGAGCATTGCCTAGCCGTGCGTTGTCGTGCATTAGCCTTGTCTAGCCTTACCGTGCCTTGCCTTTCGTTACCCTTTCCTTGCCTGGCCGTGCATTCCCTAGCCGTGCGTGGCCGTTCCTTAGCCTTGTTTCCCCTTGCCGTGCCTTGCCTTTCGTTACACTTGCCTTGCCTTGCTTTGCCTTGCCTTCCTTTCCTTCCGTTACTCTTTCCTTGCCTAGCCGTGCACTGCCTAGCCTTGCGTTGTCGTGCATTAGCCTTGCCTCCCCAATCCGTGCATTGCCTTGCGTTACCATTTCTTTGCCTTGCCCTGCATTGCCTAGCCGTGCGTTGCCGTGCCTTAGCCTTGTTTCCCCTTGCCGTGCCGTTCCTTCCGGTAACCTTGCCTTGCCTTGCTTTCCCTTGCCTTCCTTGCGTTCCGTTACTCTTTGCTTGCCTTCCGTGCATTGCCTAGCCTTTCGTTGTCGTGCCTTAGCCTTGCCTCGCCTGACCGTGCCTTGCCTTGCCTTACGCTTTCCTTGCCTTGCCGTGCATTGCCTAGCAGTGCATTGTCGTGCCTTTGCCTTGTTTCCCCTTGCCATAGCCTTGCTTGCGTTGCCTTGCTTTGCCTTGCCTTCCTTGCTTTCCGTTACTCTTTGCTTGCCTTCCGTGCTTTGCCTAGCCTTGCGTGGTCGTGCCTTAGCCTTTTTTCACCTTGCCATAGCATTGCTTGCGTTGCCTTGCTTTGCCTTGCATTCCTTGCCTTCCGTTACTCTTTGCTTGCTTTCCGTGCATTGCCTAGCCTTGCGTTGTCGTGCATTAGACTTGCCTCCCCAAACCGTGCCTTGCCTTGTGTTACCCTTTCCTTACCTTACCCTGCATTGCCTAGCCCTGTGTTGTCGTGCCTTAGCCTTGTTTCCCCTTGCCGTGCCGTTCCTTACGTTACCCTTGCCTTCCCTTGCTTTCCCTTGCTTTCCTTGCCTTCCGTTACTCTTCGCTTTCCTTCCGTGCATTGCCTAGCCTTGCGTTGTCGTGCCTTAGCCTTGCCTCGCCAGACAGTGCCTTGCCTTCCGTTACCCTTTCCTTGCCTTGCCGTGCACTGCCTAGCCTTGCCTTGTCGTGCATTAGCCTTGCCTTGCCTGACCGTGCCTTGCCTGGCGTTACCATTTCCTTGCCTTGCCGTGCATTGCCTAGCCCTGCGTTGTCGTGACTTAGCCTTGTTTCCCCTTGCCGTGCCGTTCCTTCCGTTACCCTTGCCTTGCCTTGCTTTCCCTTGCCTTCCTTGGTTTCCGTTACTCTTTGCTTGCCTTCCGTGCATTGCCTAGCCTTGCGCTGTCATGCATCAGCCTTGCCTTGGCTCAGAGTGCCTTGCATTGCGTTACCTTTTCCTTGGCTGGCCGTGCATTGCCTAGTCGTGCGTTGTGGTGCCTTAGCCTTGTTTCACCTTGCCATAGCCTTGCTTGCTTTGCCTTGCTTTCCCTTGCCTTCCTTGCCTTCCGTTACTCTTGGCTTGCCTTCCGTGCATTGCCTAGCCTTGCGTTGTCGTGTCTTAGCCTTTTTTCACCTTGCCATAGCCTTGCTTGCGTTGCCTTGCTTTGCCTTGCCTTCCTTGCCTTCCGTTACTCTTTGCTTCCCTTGCGTGCATTGCCTAGCCGTGCGTGGTCGTGCCTTAGCCTTTTTTCACCTTGCCATAGCCTTGCTTGCGTTGCCTTGCTTTGCCTTGCATTCCTTGCCTTCCGTTACTCTTCACTTGCCTTCCGTGCATTGCCTAGCCTTGCGTTGTCGTGCATTAGCCTTGCCTCCCCAAACCGTGCCTTGCCTTGCGTTACCCTTTCCTTGCCTTGCCGTGCATTGCCTAGCCGTGCGTTGTCGTGCATTAGCCTCGCCTTGCCTTACCGTGCCTTGCCTTGCGTTACCCTTTCCTTGCCTGGCCGTGAATTGCTTAGCCTTGCGTTGCCGTGCCTTAGCCTTGTTTCCCCTTGCCGTGCCGTGCCTTTTGTTACACTTGCCTTGCCTTGCTTTGCCTTGCCTTCCTTTCCTTCCGTTACTCTTTCCTTGCCTAGCCGTGCACTGCGTAGCCTTGCGTTGTCGTGTATTACCCTTGCCTCGCCTGACCGTGCCTTGCCTTGCGTTACCCTTTCCTTGCCTTGCCCTGCATTGCCTAGCCCTGCGTTGTCGTGCCTTAGCCTTGTTTCCCCTTACCGTGCCGTTCCTTCCGTTACCCTTGCCTTCCCCTGCTTTCCCTTGCGTTCCTTGCCTTCCATTACTCTTTGCTTGCCTTCCGTGCATTGCCTAGCCTTGCGTTGTCGTGCCTTAGCCTTGCCTCGCCTGACCGTGCCTTGCCTTGCGTTACCCTTTCCTTGCCTTGCCGTGCATTGCCTAGCCGTGCGTTGCCGTTCCTTAGCCTTGTTTCCCCTTGCCGTGCCTTGCCTTCAGTTACCCTTGCCTTGCCTTGCTTTCCCTTGCCTTCCTTGCCTTCCGTTACTCTTTGCTTGCCTTCCGTGCATTGCCTAGCCTTGCGTTGTCGTGCATTAGCCTTGCCTCCCCAAACCGTGCCTTGCCTTCCGTTACCCTTTCCTTGCCTTGCCCTGCATTGCCTAGCCCTGTGTTGTCGTGCCTTAGCCTTGTTTCCCCTTACCGTGCCGTTCCTTTCGTTACCCTTGCCTTCCCCTGCTTTCCTTTGCATTCCTTGCCTTCCGTTACTCTTTGCTTGCCTTCCGTGCATTGCCTAGCCTTGCGTTGTCGTGCCTTAGCCTTGTTTCCCCTTCCCGTGCCGTGCCTGTTGTTACACTTGCCTTGCCATGCTTTTCCTTGCCTTCCTTTCCTTCCATTACTCTTTCCTTGCCTAGCCGTCCACTGCCTATCCTTGCGTTGTCGTGCATTAGCCTTGCCTCCCCAAACCGTGCCTTGCCTTGCGTTACCCTTTCCTTGCCTTGCCGTGCATTGCCTAGCCGTGCGTTGTCGTGCATTAGCCTTGTCTTGCCTTACCGTGCCTTGCCTTGCGTTACCATTTCCTTGCCTTGCCCTGCATTGCTTAGCCGTGCGTTACCGTGCCTTAGCCTTGTTTCCCCTTGCCGTGCCGTTCCTTCCGTTAACCTTGCCTTGCCTTGCATTCCCTTGCCTTCCTTGCGTTCCGTTACTCTTTGCTTGCCTTCCGTGCATGGCCTAGCCTTGCGTTGTAGTGCCTTAGCCTTGCCTCGCCTGACCGTGCCTTGCCTTCCGTTACCCTTACCTTGCCTTGCCCTGCATTGCCTAGCCCTGTGCCTTAGCCTTGTTTCCCCTTACCGTGCCGTTCCTTTCGTTACCCTTGCCTTCCCCTGCTTTCCCTTGCATTCCTTGCCTTCCGTTACTCTTTGCTTGCCTTCCGTGCATTGCCTAGCCTTGCGTAGTCGTGCCTTAGCCTTGCCTCGCCTCACCGTGCCTTGCCTTGCGTTACCCTTTCCTTGCCTTGCAGTGCATTGCCTAGCCGTTCGTTGTCGTTCCTTAGCCTTGTTTGCCCTTGCCGTGCCGTTCCTTCCATTACCCTTGCCTTGCTTTCCCTTGCCTTCCTTGCCTTCCGTTACTCTTTGCTTGCCTTCCGTGCATTGCCTAGCCTTGCGTTGTCTTGTCTTAGCCTTATTTCACCTTGCCATAGCCTTGCTTGAGTTGCCTTGCTTTGCCTTGCCTTCCTTGCCTTCCGTTACTCTTTGCTTGCCTTCCGTGCATTGCCTAGCCTTGCGTGGTCGTGCCTTAGCCTTTTTTCACCTTGCCATAGACTTCCTTGCGTTGCCTTGCTTTGCCTTGCATTCCTTGCCTTCCGTTACTCTTTGCTTGCCTTCCGTGCATTGCCTAGCCTTGTGTTGTCGTGCCTTAGCCTTGTTTCCCCTTGCCGGGCCTTGCCTGTTGTTACACTTGCCTTGCCATGCTTTTCCTTGCCTTCCTTTCCTTCCATTACTCTTTCCTTGCCTAGCCGTGCACTGCCTAGCCTTGCGATGTCGTGCATTAGCTTTGCCTCGCCTGACAGTGCCTTGCCTTGCGTTACCCTTTCCTTGCCTTGCCGTGCATTGCCAAGCCCTGCGTTGCCTTGCCTTAGCCTTGTTTCCCCTTGCCGAGCCGTTCCTTCCGTTACCCTTGCCTTGCCTTGGTTTCCCTTGCCTTCCTTGCCTTCCGTTACTCTTTGCTTGCCTTCCGTGCATTGCCTAGCCTTGCGTTGTCGTGCATTAGCCTTGCCTCGCCTGACCGTGCCTTTCCTTGCGTTACCCTTTCCTTGCCTTGCCGTGCATTGCCAAGCCGTGCGTTGTCGTGCATTAGCCTTGTCTTGCCTTACCGTGCCTTGCCTTGCGTTACCCTTTCCTTGCCTGGCCGTGCATTGCCTAGCCGTGCGTTGCCGTTCCTTAGCCTTGTTTCCCCTTGCCGTGACTTGCCTTTTGTTACACTTGCCTTGCCTTGCTTTGCCTTGCCTTCCTTTCCTTCCGTTACTCTTTCCTTGCCTAGCCGTGCACTGCCTAGCCTTGCGTTGTCGTGCATTAGCCTTGCCTTCCCAAACCGTGCCTTGCCTTGCGTTACCATTTCCTTGCCTTGCCCTGCATTGCCTAGCCGTGCGTTACCGTGCCTTAGCCTTGTTTCCCCTTGCCGTGCCGTTCCTTCCGTTAACCTTGCCTTGCCTTGCATTCCCTTGCCTTCCTTGCGTTCCGTTACTCTTTGCTTGCCTTCCGTGCATTGCCTAGCCTTGCGTTGTCGTGCCTTAGCCTTACCTCGCCTGACCGTGCCCTGCCTTGCGTTACCCTTACCTTGCCTTGCCCTGCATTGCCTAGCCCTGTGTTGTCGTGCCTTAGCCTTGTTTCCCCTTACCGTGCCGTCTCTTTCGTTACCCTTGCCTTCCCCTGCTTTCCCTTGCATTCCTTGCCTTCCGTTACTCTTTGCTTGCCTTCCGTGCATTGCCTAGCCTTGCGTCGTCGTGCCTTAGCATTGCCTCGCCTGACCGTGCCTTGCCTTGCGTTACCCTTTCCTTGCCTTGCAGTGCATTGCCTAGCCGTTCGTTGTCGTGCCTTAGCCTTGTTTGCCCTTGCCGTGCCGTTCCTTCCGTTACCCTTGCCTTGCTTTCCCTTGCCTTCCTTGCCTTCCGTTACTCTTTGCTTGCCTTCCGTGCATTGCCTAGCCTTGCGTTGTCGTGTCTTAGCCTTTTTTCACCTTGCCATAGCCTTGCTTGCGTTGCCTTGCTTTGCCTTGCCTTCCTTGCTTTCCATTACTCTTTGCTTGCCTTCCGTGCATTGCCTAGCCTTGCGCTGTCGTGCATTAGCCTTGCCTTGCCTCACAGTGCCTTGCCTTGCGTTACCTTTTCCTTGGCTGGCCGTGCATTGCCTAGCCGTGCGTTGTGGTGCCTTACCCTTGTTTCACCTTGCCATAGCCTTGCTTGCTTTGACTTGCCTTCCTTCCATTCCGTTACTCTTTGCTTGCCTTCCGTGGATTGCCTAGCCTTGCGTTGTCGTGCCTTAGCCTTTTTTCACCTTGCCATAGCCTTGCTTGCGTTGCCTTGCTTTGCCTTCCATTCCTTGCCTTCCGTTACTCTTTGCTTGCCTTCCGTGCATTGGCTAGCCTTGCGTTGTCGTGCCTTAGCCTTGCCTCGCCTGACAGTGCCGTGCCTTGCGTTACCCTTTCCTTGCCTTGCCGTGCACTGCCAAGCCTTGCCTTGTCGTGCATTAGCCTTGCCTTGCCTGACCGTGCCTTGCCTGGCGTTACCCTTTCCTTGCCTTGCCGTGCATTGCCTAAGCCGTGCGTTGTCGTGCCTTAGCGTTGTTTCCCCTTGCCGTGCCGTTACTTCCGTTACCCTTGCCTTGCCTTGCTTTCCCTTGCCTTCCTTGGTTTCCGTTACTCTTTGCTTGCCTTCCGTGCATTGCCTAGCCTTGCGCTGTCGTGCATTAGCCTTGCCTTGCCTCACAGTGCCTTGCCTTGCGTTACCTTTTCCTTGGCTGGCCGTGCATTGCCTAGCCCTGCGTTGCCGTTCCTTAGTCTTGTTTCCCATTGCCGTGCCTTGCCTTTTGTTACACTTGCCTTGCCTTGCTTTGCCTTGCCTTCCTTTCCTTCCGTTACTCTTTCCTTGCCTAGCCGTGCACTGCCTAGCCTTGCGTTGTCGTGCATTAGCCTTGCCTCCCCAAACCGTGCCTTGCCTAGCGTTACCATTTCCTTGGATTGCCCTGTATTGCCTAGCCGTGCGTTACCGTGCCTTAGTGTTGTTTCCCCTTGCCGTGCCGTTCCTTCCGTTAACCTTGCCTTGCCTTGCATTCCCTTGCCTTCCTTGCGTTCCGTTACTCTTTGCTTGCCTTCCGTGCATTGCCTAGCCTTGCGTTGTCGTGCCTTACCCTTGCCTCGCCTGACCGTGCCTTGCCTTGCGTTACCCTTACCTTGCCTTGCCCTGCATTGCCTAGCCCTGTGTTGTCGTGCCTTAGCCTTGTTTCCCCTTACCGTGCTGTTCCTTTCGTTACCCTTGCCTTCGCCTGCTTTCGCCTGCATTCCTTGCCTTCCGTTACTCTTTGCTTGCCTTCCGTGCATTGCCTAGCCTTGTGTAGTCGTGCCTTAGCCTTGCCTCGCCTGGCCGTGCCTTGCCTTGCGTTACCCTTTCCTTGCCTTGAAGTGCATTTCCTAGCCGTTCGTTGTCGTGCCTTAGCCTTGTTTGCCCTTGCCGTGCCGTTCCTTCCGTTACCCTTGCCTTGCTTTCCCTTGCCTTCCTTGCCTTCCGTTACTCTTTGCTTGCCTTCCGTGCATTGCCTAGCCTTGCGTTGTCGTGTCTTAGCCTTTTTTCACCTTGCCATAGCCTTGCTTGCGTTGCCTTGCTTTGCCTTGCCTTCCTTGCCTTCCGTTACTCTTTGCTTGCCTTCCGTGCATTGCCTAGCCTTGCGTGGTCGTGCCTTAGCCTTTTTTCACCTTGCCATAGCCTTGCTTGCGTTGCCTTGCTTTGCCTTGCATTCCTTGCCTTCCGTTACTCTTTGCTTGCCTTCCGTGCATTGGCTAGCCTTGCGTTGTCGTGCCTTAGCCTTGCCTCGCCTGACAGTGCCTTGCCTTGCGTTACCCTTTCCTTGCCTTGCCGTGCACTGCCAAGCCTTGCCTTGTCGTGCATTAGCCTTGCCTTGCCTGACCGTGCCTTGCCTGGCGTTACCCTTTCCTTGCCTTGCCGTGCATTGCCTAAGCCGTGCGTTGTCGTGCCTTAGCCTTGTTTCCCCTTGCCGTGCCGTTCCTTCCGTTACCCTTCCCTTGCCTTGCTTTCCCTTGCCTTCCTTGGTTTCCGTTACTCTTTGCTTGCCTTCCGTGCATTGCCTAGCCTTGCGCTGTCGTGCATTAGCCTTGCCTTGCCTCTGAGTGCCTTGCTTTGCGTAACCTTTTCCTTGGCTGGCCGTGCATTGCCTAGCCGTGCGTTGTGGTGCTTTAGCCTTGTTTCACCTTGCCATAGCCTTGCTTGCTTTGCCTTGCTTTGCCTTGCATTCCTTGCCTTCCGTTACTCTTTGCTTGCCTTCCGTGCATTGCCTAGCCTTGCGTTGTCGTGCCTTAGCCTTCCCTCGCCTGACAGTGCCTTGCCTTGCGTTACCCTTTCCTTGCCTGGCCGTGCATTGCTTAGTCTTGCGTTGCCGTGCCTTAGCCTTGTTTCCGCTTGCCGTGCCGTACCTTTTCTTACACTTGCCTTGCCTTGCTTTGCCTTGCCTTCCTTTCCTTCCGTTACTCTTTCCTTGCCTAGCCGTGCACTGCGTAGCCTTGCGTTTTCGTGCATTACCCTTGCCTCGCCTGACCGTGCCTTGCCTTGCGTTACCCTTTCCTTGCCTTGCCGTGCATTGCCTAGCCCTTAGTTACCGTGCCTTAGCCTTGTTTCCCCTTGCCGAGCCGTTCCTTCCGTTACCCTTCCCTTCCCCTGCTTTCCCTTGCCTTCCTTGCCTTCCGTTACTCTTTGCTTGCCTTCCGTGCATTGCCTAGCCTTGAGTTGTCGTGCCTTAGCCTTGCCTCGACTGACCGTGCCTTGCCTTGCGTTACCCTTTCCTTGCCTTGCCGTGCATTGCCTAGCCGTGCGTTGTCGTGCATTAGCCTTGCCTTGCCTCACCGTGCCTTGCCTTGCGTTACCCTTTCCTTGCCTTGCCGTGCATTGCCTAGCCGTGCGTTGCCGTGCCTTAGCCTTGTTTCCCCTTGTCGTGCCGTTAGTTCCGTTACCCTTGCCTTGCCTTGCTTTCCCTTGCCTTCCTTGCCTTCCGTTACTCTTTTCTTGCCTTCCGTGCATTGCCTAGCCTTGCGTTGTCGTGCATTAGCCTTGCCTCCCCAAACCGTGCCTTGCCTTGCGTTACCCTTTCCTTGCCTTGCCCTGCATTGCCTAGCCCTGTGTTGTCGTGCCTTAGCCTTGTTTCCCCTTACCGTGCCGTTCCTTTCGTTACCCTTGCCTTCCCCTGCTTTCCTTTGCATTCCTTGCCTTCCGTTACTCTTTGCTTGCCTTCCGTGCATTGCCTAGCCTTGCGTTGTCGTGCCTTAGCCTTGTTTCCCCTTGCCGTGCCGTGCCTGTTGTTACACTTGCCTTGCCATGCTTTTCCTTGCCTTCCTTTCCTTCCATTACTCTTTCCTTGCCTAGCCGTGCACTGCCTAGCCTTGCGATGTCGTGCATTAGCTTTGCCTCGCCTGACAGTGCCTTGCCTTGCGTTACCCTTTCCTTGCCTTGCCGTGCATTGCCTAGCCCTGCGTTGCCGTTCCTTAGCCTTGTTTCCCCTTGCCGTGCCTTGCCTTTTGTTACACTTGCCTTGCCTTGCTTTGCCTTGCCTTCCTTTCCTTCCGTTACTCTTTCCTTGCCTAGCCGTGCACTGCCTAGCCTTGCGTTGTCGTGCATTAGCCTTGCCTCCCCAAACCGTGCCTTGCCTAGCGTTACCATTTCCTTGCCTTGCCCTGTATTGCCTAGCCGTGCGTTACCGTGCCTTAGTGTTGTTTCCCCTTGCCGTGCCGTTCCTTCCGTTAACCTTGCCTTGCCTTGCATTCCCTTGCCTTCCTTGCGTTCCGTTACTCTTTGCTTGCCTTCCGTGCATTGCCTAGCCTTGCGTTGTCGTGCCTTACCCTTGCCTCGCCTGACCGTGCCTTGCCTTGCGTTACCCTTACCTTGCCTTGCCCTGCATTGCCTAGCCCTGTGTTGTCGTGCCTTAGCCTTGTTTCCCCTTACCGTGCTGTTCCTTTCGTTACCCTTGCCTTCGCCTGCTTTCGCCTGCATTCCTTGCCTTCCGTTACTCTTTGCTTGCCTTCCGTGCATTGCCTAGCCTTGTGTAGTCGTGCCTTAGCCTTGCCTCGCCTGACCGTGCCTTGCCTTGCGTTACCCTTTCCTTGCCTTGAAGTGCATTTCCTAGCCGTTCGTTGTCGTGCCTTAGCCTTGTTTGCCCTTGCCGTGCCGTTCCTTCCGTTACCCTTGCCTTGCTTTCCCTTGCCTTCCTTGCCTTCCGTTACTCTTTGCTTGCCTTCCGTGCATTGCCTAGACTTGCGTTGTCGTGTCTTAGCCTTTTTTCACCTTGCCATAGCCTTGCTTGCGTTGCCTTGCTTTGCCTTGCCTTCCTTGCCTTCCTTTACTCTTTGCTTGCCTTCCGTGCATTGCCTAGCCTTGCGTGGTCGTGCCTTAGCCTTTTTTCACCTTGCCATAGCCTTGCTTGCGTTGCCTTGCTTTGCCTTGCATTCCTTGCCTTCCGTTACTCTTTGCTTGCCTTCCGTGCATTGGCTAGCCTTGCGTTGTCGTGCCTTAGCCTTGCCTCGCCTGACAGTGCCTTGCCTTGCGTTACCCTTTCCTTGCCTTGCCGTGCACTGCCAAGCCTTGCCTTGTCGTGCATTAGCCTTGCCTTGCCTGACCGTGCCTTGCCTGGCGTTACCCTTTCCTTGCCTTGCCGTGCATTGCCTAAGCCGTGCGTTGTCGTGCCTTAGCGTTGTTTCCCCTTGCCGTGCCGTTACTTCCGTTACCCTTGCCTTGCCTTGCTTTCCCTTGCCTTCCTTGGTTTCCGTTACTCTTTGCTTGCCTTCCGTGCATTGCCTAGCCTTGCGCTGTCGTGCATTAGCCTTGCCTTGCCTCACAGTGCCTTGCCTTGCGTTACCTTTTCCTTGGCTGGCCGTGCATTGCCTAGCCCTGCGTTGCCGTTCCTTAGCCTTGTTTCCCCTTGCCGTGCCTTGCCTTTTGTTACACTTGCCTTGCCTTGCTTTGCCTTGCCATCCTTTCCTTCCGTTACTCTTTCCTTGCCTAGCCGTGCACTGCGTAGCCTTGCGTTGTCGTGCATTAGCCTTGCCTCCCCAAACCGTGCCTTGCCTAGCGTTACCATTTCCTTGCCTTGCCCTGTATTGCCTAGCCGTGCGTTACCGTGCCTTAGTGTTGTTTCCCCTTGCCGTGCCGTTCCTTCCGTTAACCTTGCCTTGCCTTGCATTCCCTTGCCTTCCTTGCGTTCCGTTACTCTTTGCTTGCCGTCCGTGCATTGCCTAGCCTTGCGTTGTCGTGCCTTACCCTTGCCTCGCCTGACCGTGCCTTGCCTTGCGTTACCCTTACCTTGCCTTGCCCTGCATTGCCTAGCCCTGTGTTGTCGTGCCTTAGCCTTGTTTCCCCTTACCGTGCTGTTCCTTTCGTTACCCTTGCCTTCGCCTGCTTTCGCCTGCATTCCTTGCCTTCCGTTACTCTTTGCTTGCCTTCCGTGCATTGCCTAGCCTTGTGTAGTCGTGCCTTAGCCTTGCCTCGCCTGACCGTGCCTTGCCTTGCGTTACCCTTTCCTTGCCTTGAAGTGCATTTCCTAGCCGTTCGTTGTCGTGCCTTAGCCTTGTTTGCCCTTGCCGTGCCGTTCCTTCCGTTACCCTTGCCTTGCTTTCCCTTGCCTTCCTTGCCTTCCGTTACTCTTTGCTTGCCTTCCGTGCATTGCCTAGCCTTGCGTTGTCGTGTCTTAGCCTTTTTTCACCTTGCCATAGCCTTGCTTGCGTTGCCTTGCTTTGCCTTGCCTTCCTTGCCTTCCGTTACTCTTTGCTTGCCTTCCGTGCATTGCCTAGCCTTGCGTGGTCGTGCCTTAGCCTTTTTTCACCTTGCCATAGCCTTGCTTGCGTTGCCTTGCTTTGCCTTGCATTCCTTGCCTTCCGTTACTCTTTGCTTGCCTTCCGTGCATTGGCTAGCCTTGCGTTGTCGTGCCTTAGCCTTGCCTCGCCTGACAGTGCCTTGCCTTGCGTTACCCTTTCCTTGCCTTGCCGTGCACTGCCAAGCCTTGCCTTGTCGTGCATTAGCCTTGCCTTGCCTGACCGTGCCTTGCCTGGCGTTACCCTTTCCTTGCCTTGCCGTGCATTGCCTAAGCCGTGCGTTGTCGTGCCTTAGCGTTGTTTCCCCTTGCCGTGCCGTTACTTCCGTTACCCTTGCCTTGCCTTGCTTTCCCTTGCCTTCCTTGGTTTCCGTTACTCTTTGCTTGCCTTCCGTGCATTGCCTAGCCTTGCGCTGTCGTGCATTAGCCTTGCCTTGCCTCACAGTGCCTTGCCTTGCGTTACCTTTTCCTTGGCTGGCCGTGCATTGCCTAGCCGTGCGTTGTGGTGCCTTAGACTTGTTTCACCTTGCCATAGCCTTGCTTGCTTTGCCTTGCCTTCCTTCCATTCCGTTACTCTTTGCTTGCCTTCCGTGCATTGCCTAGCCTTGCGTTGTCGTGCCTTAGCATTTTTTCACC
This sequence comes from Macrotis lagotis, assembly GCF_037893015.1. Lineage (NCBI taxonomy): Eukaryota > Metazoa > Chordata > Mammalia > Peramelemorphia > Peramelidae > Macrotis > Macrotis lagotis. Next base: position 312,762 of record NW_027422024.1, read on the forward strand.
TTGCCATAGCCTTGCTCGCGTTGCCTTGCTTTGCCTTGCATTCCTTGCCTTCCGTTACTCTTTGCTTGCCTTCCGTGCTTTGCCTAGCCTTGCGTTGTCGTGCCTTAGCCTTGCCTCGCCTAACCGTGCCTTGCCTTGCGTTACCCTTTCCTTGCCTGGCCGTGCATTGCTTAGCCTTGCGTTGCCGTACCTTAGCCTTGTTTCCCCTTGCCGTGCCGTGCCTTTTGTTACACTTGCCTTGCCTTGCTTTGCCTTGCCTTCCTTTCCTTCCGTTACTCTTTCCTTGCCTAGCCGTGCACTGCGTAGCCTTGCGTTGTCGTGCATTACCCTTGCCTCGCCTGACCGTGCCTTCCCTTGCGTTACCCTTTCCTTGCCTTGCCGTGCATTGCCTAGCCCTGCGTTGTCGTGCCTTAGCCTTGTTTCCCCTTACCGTGCCGTTCCTTCCGTTACCCTTGCCTTCCCCTGCTTTCCCTTGCCTTCCTTGCCTTCCGTTACTCTTTGCTTGCCTTTCGTGCGTTGCCTAGCCTTGCGTTGTCGTGCCTTAGCCTTGCGTCGCCTGACCGTGCCTTGCCTTGCGTTACCCTTTCCTTGCCTTGCCGTGCATTGCCTAGCCGTGCGTTGTCGTGCATCAGCCTTGCCTTGCCTCACCGTGCCTTGCCTTGCGTTACCCTTTCCTTGCCTTGCCGTACATTGCCTAGCCGTGCGTTGCCGTGCCTTAGCCTTGTTTCCCCTTGCCGTGCCGTTCCTTCCGGTAACCTTGCCTTGCCTTGCTTTCCCTTGCCTTCCTTGCATTCCGTTATTCTTTGCTTGCCTTCCGTGCATGGCCTAGCCTTGCGTTGTCGTGCCTTAGCCTTCCCTTGCCTGACCGTGCCTTGCCTTGCGTTAACCTTACCTTGCCTTGCCCTGCATTGCCTAGCCGTTCGTTGTCGTGCCTTAGCCTTGTTTGCCCTTGCCGTGCCGTTCCTTCCGTTACCCTTGCCTTGCTTTCCCTTGCCTTCCTTGGTTTCCGTTACTCTTTGCTTGCCTTCCGTGCATTGCCTAGACTTGCGCTGTCATGCATTAGCCTTGCCTTGCCTCAGAGTGCCTTGCCTTGCGTTACCTTTTCCTTGGCTGGCCGTGCATTGCCTAGTCGTGCGTTGTGGTGCCTTAGCCTTGTTCACCTTGCCATAGCCTTGCTTGCTTTGCCTTTCTTTCCCTTGCCTTCCTTGCCTTCCGTTACTCTTTGCTTGCCTTCCGTGCATTGCCTAGCCTTGCGTTGTCGTGTCTTAGCCTTTTTTCACCTTGCCATAGCCTTGCTTGCGTTGCCTTGCTTTGCCTTGCCTTCCTTGCCTTCCGTTACTCTTTGCTTGCCTTCCGTGCATTGCCTAGACTTGCGTGGTCGTGCCTTAGCCTTTTTTCACCTTGCCATAGCCTTGCTTGCGTTGCCTTGCTTTGCATTGCATTCCTTGCCTTCCATTACTCTTTGCTTGCCTTCCGTGCATTGCCTAGCCTTGCGTGGTCGTGCCTTAGCCTCTTTTCACCTTGCCATACCCTTGCTTGCGTTGCCTTGCTTTGCCTTGCATTCCTTGCCTTCCGTTACTCTTTGCTTGCCTTCCGTGCATTGCCTAGCCTTGCGTTGTCGTGCATTAGCCTTGCCTCCCCAAACCGTGCCTTGCCTTGCGTTACCCTTTCCTTGCCTTGCCCTGCATTGCCTAGCCCTGTGTTGTCGTGCCTTAGCCTTGTTTCCCCTTGCCGTGCCGTTCCTTTCGTTACCCTTGCCTTCCCCTGCTTTCCCTTGCATTCCTTGCCTTCCGTTACTCTTTGCTTGCCTTCCGTGCATTGCCGAGCCTTGCGTAGTCGTGCCTTAGCCTTGCCTCGCCTGACCGTGCCTTGCCTTGGGTTACCCTTTCCTTGCGTTGCCGTGAATTGCCTAGCCGTGCGTTGTCGTGCATTAGCCTCGCCTTGCCTTACCGTGCCTTGCCTTGCGTTACCCTTTTCTTGCCTGGCCGTTCATTGCTTCGCCTTGCGTTGCCGTGCCTTAGCCTTGTTTCCCCTTGCCGTGCTGTGCCTTTTGTTACACTTGACTTGCCTTGTTTGCCTTGCCTTTATTTCCTTCCGTTACTCTTTCCTTGCCTAGCCGTGCACTGCGTAGCCTTGCGTTGTCGTGCATTACCCTTGCCTCGCCTGACCGTGCCTTGCCTTGCGTTACCCTTTCCTTGCCTTGCCGTGCATTGCCTAGCCCTGCGTTGTCGTGCCTTAGCCTTGTTTCCCCTTACCGTGCCGTTCCTTCCGTTACCCTTGCCTTCCCTTGCTTTCCCTTGCCTTCCTTGCCTTCCGTTACTCTTTGCTTGCCTTCCGTGCATTTCCTAGCCTTGCGTTGTCGTGCCTTAGCCTTGCCTCGCCTGACCGTGCCTTGCCTTGCGTTACCCTTTCCTTGCCTTGCCGTGCATTGCCTAGCCGTGCGTTGTCGTGCATCAGCCTTGCCTTGCCGTGACCGTGCCTTGCCTTGCGTTACCCTTTCCTTGCCTTCCCGTGCATTGCCTAGCCCTGCGTTGCCGTGCCTTAGCCTTGTTTCCCCTTGCCGTGCCGTTCCTTCCGTTACCCTTGCCTTGACTTGCTTTCCCTTGCCTTCCTTGCCTTCCGTTACTCTTTGCTTGCCTTCCATGCATTGCCTAGCCTTGCGTTGTCGTGCAATAGCCTTGCCTCCCCAAACCTTGCCTTGCCTTGCGTTACCCTTTCCTTGCCTTGCCCTGCATTGCCTAGAACTGTGTTGTCGTGCCTTAGCCTTGTTTCCCCTTACCGTACCGTTCCTTTCGTTACCCTTGCCTTCCCCTGCTTTCCTTTGCATTCCTTGCCTTCCGTTACTCTTTGCTTGCCTTCCGTGCATTGCCTAGCCTTGCGTTGTCGTGCCTTAGCCTTGTTTCCCCTTGCCGTGCCGTGCGTGTTGTTACACTTGCCTTGCCGTGCTTTGCCTTGCCTTCCTTTCCTTCCGTTACTCTTTCCTTGCGTAGCCGTGCACTGCCTAGCCTTGCGTTGTCGTGCATTACCCTTGCCTCGCCTGACCGTGCCTTGCCTTGCGTTACCCTTTCCTTGCCTTGCCGTGCATTGCCTAGCCCTGCGTTGCCGTGCCTTAGACTTGTTTCCCCTTGCCGAGCCGTTCCTTCCGTTACTCTTGCCTTGCCTTGGTTTCCCTTGCCTTCCTTGCCTTCCGTTACTCTTTGCTTGCCTTCCCTGCATTGCCTAGCCTTGCGTTGTCGTCATTAGCCTTGCCTCGCCTGACCGTGCCTTGCCTTGCGTTACACTTTCCTTGCCTTGCCGAGCATTGCCTAGCCGTGCGTTGTCGTGCATTAGCCTTGTCTAGCCTTACCGTGCCTCGCCTTGCGTTACCCTTTCCTTGCCTGGCCGTGCATTGCCTAGCCGTGCGTTGCCGTTCCTTAGCCTTGTTTCCCCTTGCCGTGCCTTGCCTTTTGTTACACTTGCCTTGCCTTGCTTTGCCTTGCCTTCCTTTCCTTCCGTTACTCTTTCCTTGCCTAGCCGTGCACTGCCTAGCCTTGCGATGTCGTGCATTAGCTTTGCCTCGCCTGACAGTGCCTTGCCTTGCGTTACCCTTTCCTTGCCTTGCCGTGCATTGCCTACCCCTGCGTTGCCGTGCCTTAGCCTTGTTTCCCCTTGCCGAGCCGTTCCTTCCGTTACCCTTGCCTTGCCTTGGTTTCCCTTGCCTTCCTTGCCTTCCGTTACTCTTTGCTTGCTTTCCGTGCATTGCCTAGCCTTGCGTTGTCGTGCATTAGCCTTGCCTCTCCTGACCGTGCCTTGCCTTGCGTTACCCTTTCCTTGCCTTGCCGTGCATTGCCTAGCCGTGCGTTGTCGTGCATTAGCCTTGTCTTGCCTTACCGTGCCTTGCCTTTCGTTACCCTTTCCTTGCCTGGCCGTGCATTCCCTAGCCGTGCGTTGCCGTTCCTTAGCCTTGTTTCCCCTTGCCGTGCCTTGCCTTTCGTTACACTTGCCTTGCCTTGCTTTGCCTTGCCTTCCTTTCCTTCCGTTACTCTTTCCTTGCCTAGCCGTGCACTGCCTAGCCTTGCGTTGTCGTGCATTAGCCTTGCCTCCCCAATCCGTGCATTGCCTTGCGTTACCATTTCTTTGCCTTGCCCTGCATTGCCTAGCCGTGCGTTGCCGTGCCTTAGCCTTGTTTCCCCTTGCCGTGCCGTTCCTTCCGGTAACCTTTCCTTGCCTTGCTTTCCCTTGCCTTCCTTGCGTTCCGTTACTCTTTGCTTGCCTTCCGTGCATTGCCTAGCCTTGCGTTGTCGTGCCTTAGCCTTGCCTCGCCTGACCGTGCCTTGCCTTGCCTTACGCTTTCCTTGCCTTGCCGTGCATTGCCTAGCAGTGCGTTGTCGTGCCTTAGCCTTGTTTCCCCTTGCCATAGACTTGCTTGCGTTGCCTTGCTTTGCCTTGCCTTCCTTGCTTTCCGTTACTCTTTGCTTGCCTTCCGTGCTTTGCCTAGCCTTGCGTGGTCGTGCCTTAGCCTTTTTTCACCTTGCCATAGCATTGCTTGCGTTGCCTTGCTTTGCCTTGCATTCCTTGCCTTCCGTTACTCTTTGCTTGCTTTCCGTGCATTGCCTAGCCTTGCGTTGTCGTGCATTAGACTTGCCTCCCCAAACCGTGCCTTGCCTTGTGTTACCCTTTCCTTACCTTACCCTGCATTGCCTAGCCCTGTGTTGTCGTGCCTTAGCCTTGTTTCCCCTTGCCGTGCCGTTCCTTACGTTACCCTTGCCTTCCCTTGCTTTCCCTTGCTTTCCTTGCCTTCCGTTACTCTTCGCTTTCCTTCCGTGCATTGCCTAGCCTTGCGTTGTCGTGCCTTAGCCTTGCCTCGCCAGACAGTGCCTTGCCTTCCGTTACCCTTTCCTTGCCTTGCCGTGCACTGCCTAGCCTTGCCTTGTCGTGCATTAGCCTTGCCTTGCCTGACCGTGCCTTGCCTGGCGTTACCATTTCCTTGCCTTGCCGTGCATTGCCTAGCCCTGCGTTGTCGTGACTTAGCCTTGTTTCCCCTTGCCGTGCCGTTCCTTCCGTTACCCTTGCCTTGCCTTGCTTTCCCTTGCCTTCCTTGGTTTCCGTTACTCTTTGCTTGCCTTCCGTGCATTGCCTAGCCTTGCGCTGTCATGCATCAGCCTTGCCTTGGCTCAGAGTGCCTTGCATTGCGTTACCTTTTCCTTGGCTGTCCGTGCATTGCCTAGTCGTGCGTTGTGGTGCCTTAGCCTTGTTTCACCTTGCCATAGCCTTGCTTGCTTTGCCTTGCTTTCCCTTGCCTTCCTTGCCTTCCTTTACTCTTTGCTTGCCTTCCGTGCATTGCCTAGCCTTGCGTTGTCGTGTCTTAGCCTTTTTTCACCTTGCCATAGCCTTGCTTGCGTTGCCTTGCTTTGCCTTACCTTCCTTGCCTTCCGTTACTCTTTGCTTCCCTTCCGTGCATTGCCTAGCCGTGCGTGGTCGTGCCTTAGCCTTTTTTCACCTTGCCATAGCCTTGCTTGCGTTGCCTTGCTTTCCCTTGCCTTCCTTGCCTTCCGTTACTCTTTGCTTCCCTTCCGTGCATTGCCTAGCCGTGCGTTGTCGTGCCTTAGCCTTGTTTCCCCTTGCCATAGCCTTGCTTGCGTTGCCTTGCTTTGCCTTGCCTTCCTTGCCTTCCGTTACTCTTTGCTTCCCTTCCGTGCATTGCCTAGCCGTGCGTGGTCGTGCCTTAGCCTTTTTTCACCTTGCCATAGCCTTGCTTGCGTTGCCTTGCTTTGCCTTGCATTCCTTGCCTTCCGTTACTCTTCACTTGCCTTCCGTGCATTGCCTAGCCTTGCGTTGTCGTGCATTAGCCTTGCCTCCCCAAACCGTGCCTTGCCTTGCGTTACCCTTTCCTTGCCTTGCCGTGCATTGCCTAGCCGTGCGTTGTCGTGCATTAGCCTCGCCTTGCCTTACCGTGCCTTGCCTTGCGTTACCCTTTCCTTGCCTGGCCGTGCATTGCTTAGCCTTGCGTTGCCGTGCCTTAGCCTTGTTTCCCCTTGCCGTGCCGTGCCTTTTGTTACACTTGCCTTGCCTTGCTTTGCCTTGCCTTCCTTTCCTTCCGTTACTCTTTCCTTGCCTAGCCGTGCACTGCGTAGCCTTGCGTTGTCGTGTATTACCCTTGCCTCGCCTGACCGTGCCTTGCCTTGCGTTACCCTTTCCTTGCCTTGCCGTGCATTGCCTAGCCCTGCGTTGTCGTGCCTTAGCCTTGTTTCCCCTTACCGTGCCGTTCCTTCCGTTACCCTTGCCTTCCCCTGCTTTCCCTTGCGTTCCTTGCCTTCCGTTACTCTTTGCTTGCCTTCCGTGCATTGCCTAGCCTTGCGTTGTCGTGCCTTAGCCTTGCCTCGCCTGACCGTGCCTTGCCTTGCGTTACCCTTTCCTTGCCTTGCCGTGCATTGCGTAGCCGTGCGTTGCCGTGCGTTAGCCTTGTTTCCCCTTGTCGTGCCGTTCCTTCCGTTACCCTTGCCTTGCCTTGCTTTCCCTTGCCTTCCTTGCCTTCCGTTACTCTTTGCTTGCCTTCCGTGCATTGCCTAGCCTTGCGTTGTCGTGCATTAGCCTTGCCTCCCCAAACCGTGCCTTGCCTTCCGTTACCCTTTCCTTGCCTTGCCCTGCATTGCCTAGCCCTGTGTTGTCGTGCCTTAGCCTTGTTTCCCCTTCCCGTGCCGTTCCTTTCGTTACCCTTGCCTTCCCCTGCTTTCCTTTGCATTCCTTGCCTTCCGTTACTCTTTGCTTGCCTTCCGTGCATTGCCTAGCCTTGCGTTGTCGTGCCTTAGCCTTGTTTCCCCTTCCCGTGCCGTGCCTGTTGTTACACTTGCCTTGCCATGCTTTTCCTTGCCTTCCTTTCCTTCCATTACTCTTTCCTTGCCTAGCCGTCCACTGCCTATCCTTGCGTTGTCGTGCATTAGCCTTGCCTCCCCAAACCGTGCCTTGCCTTGCGTTACCCTTTCCTTGCCTTGCCGTGCATTGCCTAGCCGTGCGTTGTCGTGCATTAGCCTTGTCGTGCCTTACCGTGCCTTGCCTTGCGTTACCCTTTCCTTGCCTGGCCGTGCATTGCCTAGCCGTGCGTTGCCGTTCCTTAGCCTTGTTTCCCCTTGCCGTGCCTTGCCTTTTGTTGCACTTGCCTTCCCTTGCTTTGCCTTGCCTTCCTTTCCTTCCGTTGCTCTTTCCTTGCCTAGCCGTGCACTGCCTATCCTTGCGTTGTCGTGCATTAGCCTTGCCTCCCCAAACCCTGCCTTGCCTTGCGTTACCCTTTCCTTGCCTTGCCCTGCATTGCCTAGCCGTGCGTTGTCGTGCCTTAGCCTTGTTTCCCCTTGCCGAGCCGTTCCTTCCGTTACCCTTGCCTTGCCTTGGTTTCCCTTGCCTTCCTTGCCTTCCGTTACTCTTTGCTTGCCTTCCGTGCATTGCCTAGCCTTGCGTTGTCGTGCCTTAGCCTTGCCTCGCCTGACCGTGCCTTTCCTTGCGTTACCCTTTCCTTGCCTTGCCGAGCATTGCCAAGCCGTGCGTTGTCGTGCCTTAGCCTTGTTTCCCCTTGCCATAGACTTGCTTGCGTTGCCTTGCTTTGCCTTGCCTTCCTTGCTTTCCGTTACTCTTTGCTTGCCTTCCGTGCTTTGCCTAGCCTTGCGTGGTCGTGCCTTAGCCTTTTTTCACCTTGCCATAGCATTGCTTGCGTTGCCTTGCTTTGCCTTGCATTCCTTGCCTTCCGTTACTCTTTGCTTGCTTTCCGTGCATTGCCTAGCCTTGCGTTGTCGTGCATTAGACTTGCCTCCCCAAACCGTGCCTTGCCTTGTGTTACCCTTTCCTTACCTTACCCTGCATTGCCTAGCCCTGTGTTGTCGTGCCTTAGCCTTGTTTCCCCTTGCCGTGCCGTTCCTTCCGTTACCCTTGCCTTCCCTTGCTTTCCCTTGCTTTCCTTGCCTTCCGTTACTCTTCGCTTTCCTTCCGTGCATTGCCTAGCCTTGCGTTGTCGTGCCTTAGCCTTGCCTCGCCAGACAGTGCCTTGCCTTGCGTTACCCTTTCCTTGCCTTGCCGTGCACTGCCTAGCCTTGCGTTGTCGTGCATTAGCCTTGCCTTGCCTGACCGTGCCTTGCCTGGCGTTACCATTTCCTTGCCTTGCCGTGCATTGCCTAGCCCTGCGTTGTCGTGACTTAGCCTTGTTTCCCCTTGCCGTGCCGTTCCTTCCGTTACCCTTGCCTTGCCTTGCTTTCCCTTGCCTTCCTTGGTTTCCGTTACTCTTTGCTTGCCTTCCGTGCATTGCCTAGCCTTGCGCTGTCATGCATCAGCCTTGCCTTGGCTCAGAGTGCCTTGCATTGCGTTACCTTTTCCTTGGCTGTCCGTGCATTGCCTAGTCGTGCGTTGTGGTGCCTTAGCCTTGTTTCACCTTGCCATAGCCTTGCTTGCTTTGCCTTGCTTTCCCTTGCCTTCCTTGCCTTCCTTTACTCTTTGCTTGCCTTCCGTGCATTGCCTAGCCTTGCGTTGTCGTGTCTTAGCCTTTTTTCACCTTGCCATAGCCTTGCTTGCGTTGCCTTGCTTTGCCTTGCCTTCCTTGCCTTCCGTTACTCTTTGCTTCCCTTCCGTGCATTGCCTAGCCGTGCGTGGTCGTGCCTTAGCCTTTTTTCACCTTGCCATAGCCTTGCTTGCGTTGCCTTGCTTTGCCTTGCCTTCCTTGCCTTCCGTTACTCTTTGCTTCCCTTCCGTGCATTGCCTAGCCGTGCGTGGTCGTGCCTTAGCCTTTTTTCACCTTGCCATAGCCTTGCTTGCGTTGCCTTGCTTTGCCTTGCATTCCTTGCCTTCCGTTACTCTTCACTTGCCTTCCGTGCATTGCCTAGCCTTGCGTTGTCGTGCATTAGCCTTGCCTCCCCAAACCGTGCCTTGCCTTGCGTTACCCTTTCCTTGCCTTGCCGTGCATTGCCTAGCCGTGCGTTGTCGTGCATTAGCCTCGCCTTGCCTTACCGTGCCTTGCCTTGCGTTACCCTTTCCTTGCCTGGCCGTGCATTGCTTAGCCTTGCGTTGCCGTGCCTTAGCCTTGTTTCCCCTTGCCGTGCCGTGCCTTTTGTTACACTTGCCTTGCCTTGCTTTGCCTTGCCTTCCTTTCCTTCCGTTACTCTTTCCTTGCCTAGCCGTGCACTGCGTAGCCTTGCGTTGTCGTGTATTACCATTGCCTCGCCTGACCGTGCCTTGCCTTGCGTTACCCTTTCCTTGCCTTGCCGTGCATTGCCTAGCCCTGCGTTGTCGTGCCTTAGCCTTGTTTCCCCTTACCGTGCCGTTCCTTCCGTTACCCTTGCCTTCCCCTGCTTTCCCTTGCGTTCCTTGCCTTCCGTTACTCTTTGCTTGCCTTCCGTGCATTGCCTAGCCTTGCGTTGTCGTGCCTTAGCCTTGCCTCGCCTGACCGTGCCTTGCCTTGCGTTACCCTTTCCTTGCCTTGCCGTGCATTGCGTAGCCGTGCGTTGCCGTGCGTTAGCCTTGTTTCCCCTTGTCGTGCCGTTCCTTCCGTTACCCTTGCCTTGCCTTGCTTTCCCTTGCCTTCCTTGCCTTCCGTTACTCTTTGCTTGCCTTCCGTGCATTGCCTAGCCTTGCGTTGTCGTGCATTAGCCTTGCCTCCCCAAACCGTGCCTTGCCTTCCGTTACCCTTTCCTTGCCTTGCCCTGCATTGCCTAGCCCTGTGTTGTCGTGCCTTAGCCTTGTTTCCCCTTCCCGTGCCGTTCCTTTCGTTACCCTTGCCTTCCCCTGCTTTCCCTTGCCTTCCTTGCCTTCCGTTACTCTTTGCTTGCCTTCCGTGCATTGCCTAGCCTTGCGTTGTCGTGCCTTAGCCTTGTTTCCCCTTCCCGTGCCGTGCCTGTTGTTACACTTGCCTTGCCATGCTTTTCCTTGCCTTCCTTTCCTTCCATTACTCTTTCCTTGCCTAGCCGTCCACTGCCTATCCTTGCGTTGTCGTGCATTAGCCTTGCCTCCCCAAACCGTGCCTTGCCTTGCGTTACCCTTTCCTTGCCTTGCCGTGCATTGCCTAGCCGTGCGTTGTCGTGCATTAGCCTTGTCGTGCCTTACCGTGCCTTGCCTTGCGTTACCCTTTCCTTGCCTGGCCGTGCATTGCCTAGCCGTGCGTTGCCGTTCCTTAGCCTTGTTTCCCCTTGCCGTGCCTTGCCTTTTGTTGCACTTGCCTTCCCTTGCTTTGCCTTGCCTTCCTTTCCTTCCGTTGCTCTTTCCTTGCCTAGCCGTTCACTGCCTATCCTTGCGTTGTCGTGCATTAGCCTTGCCTCCCCAAACCGTGCCTTGCCTTGCGTTACCATTTCCTTGCCTTGCCCTGCATTGCCTAGCCCTGCGTTGCCGTGCCTTAGCCTTGTTTCCCCTTGCCGAGCCGTTCCTTCCGTTACCCTTGCCTTGCCTTGCTTTCCCTTGCCTTCCTTGCCTTCCGTTACTCTTTGCTTGCCTTCCGTGCATTGCCTAGCCTTGCGTTGTCGTGCATTAGCCTTGCCTCGCCTGACCGTGCCTTGCCTTGCGTTACCCTTTCCTAGCCTTGCCGTGCATTGCCAAGCCGTGCGTTGTCGTGCATTAGCCTTGTCTTGCCTTACCGTGCCTTGCCTTGCGTTACCCTTTCCTTGCCTGGCCGTGCATTGCCTAGCCGTGCGTTGCCGTTCCTTAGCCTTGTTTCCCCTTGCCGTGCCTTGCCTTTTGTTACACTTGCCTTGCCTTGCTTTGCCTTGCCTTCCTTTCCTTCCGTTACTCTTTCCTTGCCTAGCCGTGCACTGCCTAGCCTTGCGTTGTCGTGCATTAGCCTTGCCTCCCCAAACCGTGCCTTGCCTTGCGTTACCCTTTCCTTGCCTTGCCCTGCATTGCCTAGCCTTGTTTCCCCTTGCCGTGCCGTTCCTTCCGTTACCCTTGCCTTGCCTTGCTTTCCCTTGCCTTCCTTGCCTTCCGTTACTCTTTGCTTGCCTTCCGTGCATTGCCTAGCCTTGCGTTGTCGTGCCTTAGCCTTACCTCGCCTGACCGTGCCCTGCCTTGCGTTACCCTTACCTTGCCTTGCCCTGCATTGCCTAGCCCTGTGTTGTCGTGCCTTAGCCTTGTTTCCCCTTACCGTGCCGTCCCTTTCGTTACCCTTGCCTTCCCCTGCTTTCCCTTGCATTCCTTGCCTTCCGTTACTCTTTGCTTGCCTTCCGTGCATTGCCTAGCCTTGCGTCGTCGTGCCTTAGCATTGCCTCGCCTGACCGTGCCTTGCCTTGCGTTACCCTTTCCTTGCCTTGCAGTGCATTGCCTAGCCGTTCGTTGTCGTGCCTTAGCCTTGTTTGCCCTTGCCGTGCCGTTCCTTCCGTTACCCTTGCCTTGCTTTCCCTTGCCTTCCTTGCCTTCCGTTACTCTTTGCTTGCCTTCCGTGCATTGCCTAGCCTTGCGTTGTCGTGTCTTAGCCTTTTTTCACCTTGCCATAGCCTTGCTTGCGTTGCCTTGCTTTGCCTTGCCTTCCTTGCTTTCCATTACTCTTTGCTTGCCTTCCGTGCATTGCCTAGCCTTGCGCTGTCGTGCATTAGCCTTGCCTTGCCTCACAGTGCCTTGCCTTGCGTTACCTTTTCCTTGGCTGGCCGTGCATTGCCTAGCCGTGCGTTGTGGTGCCTTACCCTTGTTTCACCTTGCCATAGCCTTGCTTGCTTTGACTTGCCTTCCTTCCATTCCGTTACTCTTTGCTTGCCTTCCGTGCATTGCCTAGCCTTGCGTTTTCGTGCCTTAGCCTTTTTTCACCTTGCAATAGCCTTGCTTGCGTTGCCTTGCTTTGCCTTGCATTCCTTGCCTTCCGTTACTCTTTGCTTGCCTTCCGTGCATTGCCTAGCCTAGCGTTGTCGTGCCTTAGCCTTACCTCGCCTAAACGTGCCTTGCCTTGCGTTACCCTTTCCTTGTCTTGCCGTGCATTGCCAAGCCGTGCGTTGTCGTGCATTAGCCTCGCCTTGCCTTACCGTGCCTTACCTTGCGTTACCCTTTCCTTGCCTGGCCGTGCATTGCTTAGCCTTGCGTTGCCGTACCTTAGCCTTGTTTCCCCTTGCCGTGCCGTGCCTTTTGTTACACTTGCCTTGCCTTGCTTTGCCTTGCCTTCCTTTCCTTCCGTTACTCTTTCCTTGCCTAGCCGTGCACTGCGTAGCCTTGCGTTGTCGTGCATTACCCTTCCCTCACCTGACCGTGCCTTGCCTTGCGTTACCCTTTCCTTGCCTTGCAGTGCATTGCCTAGCAGTGCGTTGCCGTGCCTTAGCCTTGTTTCCCCTTGCCGTGCCGTTCCTTCCGGTAACCTTGCCTTGCCTTGCTTTCCCTTGCCTTCCTTGCGTTCCGTTACTCTTTGCTTGCCTTCCGTGCATTGCCTAGCCTTGCGTTGTCGTGCCTTAGCCTTGCCTCGCCTGACCGTGCCTTGCCTTGCGTTACCCTTTCCTTGCCTTGCAGTGCATTGCCTAGCAGTGCGTTGTCGTGCCTTAGCCTTGTTTCCCCTTGCCGTGCTGTTCTTTCCGTTACCATTGCCTTGCCTTGCTTTCCCTTGCCTTCCTTGCCTTCCGTTACTCTTTGCTTGCCTTCCGTGCATTGCCTAGCCTTGCCTTGTCGTGTCTTAGCCTTTTTTCACCTTGCCATAGCCTTGCTTGCGTTGCCTTGCTTTGCCTTGCCTTCCTTTCTTTCCGTTACTCTTTGCTTGCCTTCCGTGCATTGCCTAGCCTTGCGTGGTCGTGCCTTAGCCTTTTTTCACCTTGCCATAGCCTTGCTTGCGTTGCCTTGCTTTGCCTTGCATTCCTTGCCTTCCGTTACTCGTTGCTTGCTTTCCGTGCATTGCCTAGCCTTGCGTTGTCGTGCATTAGACTTGCCTCCCGAAACCGTGCCTTGCCTTGCGTTTCCCTTTCCTTGCCTTACCCTGCATTGCCTAGCCTTGCGTTGTCGTGCCTTAGCCTTGTTTCCCCTTGTCGTGCCGTTCCTTCGGTTACCCTTGCCTTGCCTTGCTTTCCCTTGCCTTCCTTGCCTTCCGTTACTCTTTGCTTGCCTTCCGTGCATTGCCTAGCCTTGCGTTGTCGTGCCTTAGCCTTGCCTCGCCTGACAGTGCCTTGCCTTGCGGTACCCTTTCCTTGCCTTGCCGTGCACTGCCTAGCCTTGCCTTGTCGTGCATTAGCCTTGCCTTGCCTGACCGTGCCTTGCCTGGCGTTACCCTTTCCTTGCCTTGCCGTGCATTGCCTAGCCGTGCGTTGTCGTGCCTTAGCCTTGTTTCCCCTTGCCGTGCCGTTCCTTCCGTTACCCTTGCCTTGCTTTCCCTTGCCTTCCTTGGTTTCCGTTACTCTTTGCTTGCCTTCCGTGCATTGCCTAGCCTTGCGCTGTCATGCATTAGCCTTGCCTTGCCTCAGAGTGCCTTGCCTTGCGTTACCTTTTCCTTGGCTGGCCGTGCATTGCCTAGTCGTGCGTTGTGGTGCCTTAGCCTTGTTTCACATTGCCATAGCCTTGCTTGCTTTGCCTTGCTTTCCCTTGCCTTCCTTGCCTTCCGTTACTCTTTGCTTGCCTTCCGTGCATTGCCTAGCCTTGCGTTGTCGTGTCTTAGCCTTTTTTCACCTTGCCATAGCCTTGCTTGCGTTGCCTTGCTTTGCCTTGCCTTCCTTGCCTTCCGTTACTCTTTGCTTCCCTTCCGTGCATTGCCTAGCCTTGCGTGGTCGTGCCTTAGCCTTTTTTCACCTTGCCATAGCCTTGCTTGCGTTGCCTTGCTTTGCCTTGCATTCCTTGCCTTCCGTTACTCTTTACTTGCCTTCCGTGCATTGCCTAGCCTTGCGTTGTCGTGCATTATCCTTGCCTCCCCAAACCGTGCCTTGCCTTGCGTTACCCTTTCCTTGCCTTGCCGTGCATTGCCTAGCGGTGCGTTGTCGTGCATTAGCCTCGCCTTGCCTTACCGTGCCTTGCCTTGCGTTACCCTTTCCTTGCCTGGCCGTGCATTGCCTAGCCGTGCGTTGCCGTGCCTTAGCCTTGTTTCCCCTTGCCGTGCCTTGCCTTTTGTTACACTTGCCTTGCCTTGCTTTGCCTTGCCTTCCTTTCCTTCCGTTACTCTTTCCTTGCCTAGCCGTACACTGCGTAGCCTTGCGTTGTCGTGCATTACCCTTGCCTCGCCTGACCGTGCCTTGCCTTGCGTTACCCTTTCCTTGCCTCTCCGTGCATTGCCTAGCCCTGCGTTGTCGTGCCTTAGCCTTGTTTCCCCTTACCGTGCCGTTCCTTCCGTTACCCTTGCCTTCCCCTGCTTTCCCTTGCCTTCCTTACCTTCCGTTACTCTTTGCTTGCCTTTCGTGCATTGCCTATCCTTGCGTTGTCGTGCCTTAGCCTTGCCTCGCCTGACCGTGCCTTGCCTTGTGTTACCCTTTCCTTGCCTTGCCGTGCATTGCCTAGCCGTGCGTTGCCGTGCCTTAGCCTTGTTTCCCCTTGCCGTGCCGTTCCTTCCGTTACCCTTCCCTTGCCTTGCTTTCCCTTGCCTTCCTTGGTTTCCGTTACTCTTTGCTTGCCTTCCGTGCATTGCCTAGCCTTGCGCTGTCGTGCATTAGCCTTGCCTTGCCTCTGAGTGCCTTGCTTTGCGTAACCTTTTCCTTGGCTGGCCGTGCATTGCCTAGCCGTGCGTTGTGGTGATTTAGCCTTGTTTCACCTTGCCATAGCCTTGCTTGCTTTGCCTTGCTTTGCCTTGCATTCCTTGCCTTCCGTTACTCTTTGCTTGCCTTCCGTGCATTGCCTAGCCTTGCGTTGTCGTGCCTTAGCCTTCCCTCGCCTGACAGTGCCTTTCCTTGCGTTACCCTTTCCTTGCCTGGCCGTGCATTGCTTAGTCATGCGTTGCCGTGCCTGAGCCTTGTTTCCGCTTGCCGTGCCGTACCTTTTCTTACACTTGCCTTGCCTTGCTTTGCCTTGCCTTCCTTTCCTTCCGTTACTCTTTCCTTGCCTAGCCGTGCACTGCGTAGCCTTGCGTTTTCGTGCATTACCCTTGCCTCGCCTGACCGTGCCTTGCCTTGAGTTACCCTTTCCTTGCCTTGCCGTGCATTGCCTAGCCCTTAGTTACCGTGCCTTAGCCTTGTTTCCCCTTGCCGAGCCGTTCCTTCCGTTACCCTTCCCTTCCCCTGCTTTCCCTTGCCTTCCTTGCCTTCCGTTACTCTTTGCTTGCCTTCCGTGCATTGCCTAGCCTTGAGTTGTCGTGCCTTAGCCTTGCCTCGCCTGACCGTGCCTTCCCTTGCGTTACCCTTTCGTTGCCTTGCCGTGCATTGCCTAGCCGTGCGTTGTCGTGCATCAGCCTTGCCTTGCCTCACCGTGCCTTGCCTTGCGTTACCCTTTCCTTGCCTTGCCGTGCCTTGCCTAGCCGTGCGTTGCCGTGCCTTAGCCTTGTTTCCCCTTGTCGTGCCGTTCCTTCCGTTACCCTTGCCTTGCCTTGCTTTCCCTTGCCTTCCTTGCCTTCCGTTACTCTTTGTTTGCCTTCCGTGCATTGCCTAGCCTTGCGTTGTCGTGCATTAGCCTTGCCTCCCCAAACCGTGCCTTGCCTTGCGTTACCCTTTCCTTGCCTTGCCCTGCATTGCCTAGCCCTGTGTTGTCGTGCCTTAGCCTTGTTTCCCCTTACCGTGCCGTTCCTTTCGTTACCCTTGCCTTCCCCTGCTTTCCTTTGCATTCCTTGCCTTCCGTTACTCTTTGCTTGCCTTCCGTGCATTGCCTAGCCTTGCATTGTCGTGCCTTAGCCTTGTTTCCCCTTGCCGTGCCGTGCCTGTTGTTACACTTGCCTTGCCATGCTTTTCCTTGCCTTCCTTTCCTTCCGTTACTCTTTCCTTGCCTAGCCGTGCACTGCCTAGCCTTGCGATGTCGTGCATTAGCTTTGCCTCGCCTGACAGTGCCTTGCCTTGCGTTACCCTTTCCTTGCCTTGCCGTGCATTGCCTAGCCCTGCGTTGCCGTTCCTTAGCCTTGTTTCCCCTTGCCGTGCCTTGCCTTTTGTTACACTTGCCTTGCCTTGCTTTGCCTTGCCTTCCTTTCCTTCCGTTACTCTTTCCTTGCCTAGCCGTGCACTGCCTAGCCTTGCGTTGTCGTGCATTAGCCTTGCCTCCCCAAACCGTGCCTTGCCTTGCGTTACCATTTCCTTGCCTTGCCTTGTATTGCCTAGCCGTGCGTTACCGTGCCTTAGTGTTGTTTCCCCTTGCCGTGCCGTTCCTTCCGTTAACCTTGCCTTGCCTTGCATTCCCTTGCCTTCCTTGCGTTCCGTTACTCTTTGCTTGCCTTCCGTGCATTGCCTAGCCTTGCGTTGTCGTGCCTTACCCTTGCCTCGCCTGACCGTGCCTTGCCTTGCGTTACCCTTACCTTGCCTTGCCCTGCATTGCCTAGCCCTGTGTTGTCGTGCCTTAGCCTAGTTTCCCCTTCCCGTGCTGTTCCTTTCGTTACCCTTGCCTTCGCCTGCTTTCGCCTGCATTCCTTGCCTTCCGTTACTCTTTGCTTGCCTTCCGTGCATTGCCTAGCCTTGTGTAGTCGTGCCTTAGCCTTGCCTCGCCTGACCGTGCCTTGCCTTGCGTTACCCTTTCCTTGCCTTGAAGTGCATTTCCTAGCCGTTCGTTGTCGTGCCTTAGCCTTGTTTGCCCTTGCCGTGCCGTTCCTTCCGTTACCCTTGCCTTGCTTTCCCTTGCCTTCCTTGCCTTCCGTTACTCTTTGCTTGCCTTCCGTGCATTGCCTAGCCTTGCGTTGTCGTGTCTTAGCCTTTTTTCACCTTGCCATAGCCTTGCTTGCGTTGCCTTGCTTTGCCTTGCCTTCCTTGCCTTCCGTTACTCTTTGCTTGCCTTCCGTGCATTGCCTAGCCTTGCGTGGTCGTGCCTTAGCCTTTTTTCACCTTGCCATAGCCTTGCTTGCGTTGCCTTGCTTTGCCTTGCATTCCTTGCCTTCCGTTACTCTTTGCTTGCCTTCCGTGCATTGGCTAGCCTTGCGTTGTCGTGCCTTAGCCTTGCCTCGCCTGACAGTGCCTTGCCTTGCGTTACCCTTTCCTTGCCTTGCCGTGCACTGCCAAGCCTTGCCTTGTCGTGCATTAGCCTTGCCTTGCCTGACCGTGCCTTGCCTGGCGTTACCCTTTCCTTGCCTTGCCGTGCATTGCCTAGCCGTGCGTTGTCGTGCCTTAGCGTTGTTTCCCCTTGCCGTGCCGTTACTTCCGTTACCCTTGCCTTGCCTTGCTTTCCCTTGCCTTCCTTGGTTTCCGTTACTCTTTGCTTGCCTTCCGTGCATTGCCTAGCCTTGCGCTGTCGTGCATTAGCCTTGCCTTGCCTCACAGTGCCTTGCCTTGCGTTACCTTTTCCTTGGCTGGCCGTGCATTGCCTAGCCGTGCGTTGTGGTGCCTTAGCCTTGTTTCACCTTGCCATAGCCTTGCTTGCATTGCCTTGCCTTCCTTCCATTCCGTTACTCTTTGCTTGCCTTCCGTGCATTGCCTAGCCTTGCGTTGTCGTGCCTTAGCCTTTTTTCACCTTGCCATAGCCTTGCTTGCGTTGCCTTGCTTTGCCTTGCATTCCTTGCCTTCCGTTACTCTTTGCTTGCCTTCCGTGCATTGCCTAGCCTAGCGTTGTCGTGCCTTAGCCTTGCCTCGCCTAACCGTGCCTTGCCTTGCGTTACCCTTTCCTTGCCTGGCCGTGCATTGCTTAGCCTTGCGTTGCCGTACCTTAGCCTTGTTTCCCCTTGCCGTGCCGTGCCTTTTGTTACACTTGCCTTGCCTTGCTTTGCCTTGCCTTCCTTTCCTTCCGTTACTCTTTCCTTGCCTAGCCGTGCACTGCGTAGCCTTGCGTTGTCGTGCATTACCCTTGCCTCGCCTGACCGTGCCTTGCCTTGCGTTACCCTTTCCTTGCCTTGCCGTGCATTGCCTAGCCCTGCGTTGTCGTGCCTTAGCCTTGTTTCCCCTTACCGTGCCGTTCCTTCCGTTACCCTTGCCTTCCCCTGCTTTCCCTTGCCTTCCTTGCCTTCCGTTACTCTTTGCTTGCCTTTCGTGCGTTGCCTAGCCTTGCGTTGTCGTGCCTTAGCCTTGCGTCGCCTGACCGTGCCTTGCCTTGCGTTACCCTTTCCTTGCCTTGCCGTGCATTGCCTAGCCGTGCGTTGCCGTGCCTTAGCCTTGTTTCCCCTTGCCGTGCCGTTCCTTCCGGTAACCTTGCCTTGCCTTGCTTTCCCTTGCCTTCCTTGCATTCCGTTATTCTTTGCTTGCCTTCCGTGCATTGCCTAGCCTTGCGTTGTCGTGCCTTAGCCTTCCCTTGCCTGACCGTGCCTTGCCTTGCGTTAACCTTACCTTGCCTTGCCCTGCATTGCCTAGCCGTTCGTTGTCGTGCCTTAGCCTTGTTTGCCCTTGCCGTGCCGTTCCTTCCGTTACCCTTGCCTTGCTTTCCCTTGCCTTCCTTGGTTTCCGTTACTCTTTGCTTGCCTTCCGTTCATTGCCTAGACTTGCGCTGTCATGCATTAGCCTTGCCTTGCCTCAGAGTGCCTTGCCTTGCGTTACCTTTTCCTTGGCTTGCCGTGCATTGCCTAGTCGTGCGTTGTGGTGCCTTAGCCTTGTTCACCTTGCCATAGCCTTGCTTGCTTTGCCTTGCTTTCCCTTGCCTTCCTTGCCTTCCGTTACTCTTTGCTTGCCTTCCGTGCATTGCCTAGCCTTGCGTTGTCGTGTCTTGGCCTTTTTTCACCTTGCCATAGCCTTGCTTGCGTTGCCTTGTTTTGCCTTGCCTTCCTTGCCTTCCGTTACTCTTTGCTTGCCTTCCGTGCATTGCCTAGACTTGCGTGGTCGTGCCTTAGCCTTTTTTCACCTTGCCATAGCCTTGCTTGCGTTGCCTTGCTTTGCATTGCATTCCTTGCCTTCCATTACTCTTTGCTTGCCTTCCGTGCATTGCCTAGCCTTGCGTGGTCGTGCCTTAGCCTTTTTTCACCTTGCCATACCCTTGCTTGCGTTGCCTTGCTTTGCCTTGCATTCCTTGCCTTCCGTTACTCTTTGCTTGCCTTCCGTGCATTGCCTAGCCTTGCGTTGTCGTGCATTAGCCTTGCCTCCCCAAACCGTGCCTTGCCTTGCGTTACCCTTTCCTTGCCTTGCCCTGCATTGCCTAGCCCTGTGTTGTCGTGCCTTAGCCTTGTTTCCCCTTGCCGTGCCGTTCCTTTCGTTACCCTTGCCTTCCCCTGCTTTCCCTTGCATTCCTTGCCTTCCGTTACTCTTTGCTTGCCTTCCGTGCATTGCCGAGCCTTGCGTAGTCGTGCCTTAGCCTTGCATCGCCTGACCGTGCTTTCCCATGCGTTACCCTTTCCTTGCCTTGCCGTGCATTGCCTAGCCGTGCGTTGTCGTGCCTTAGCCTTGTTTCCCCTTGCCGTGCCGTTCCTTCCGTTACACTTGCCTTTCCTTCCTTTCCCTTGCCTTCCTTACCTTCCGTTACTCTTTGCTTGCCTTCCGTGCATTGCCAAGCCTTGCGTTGTCGTGCCTTAGCCTTGCCTCCCCTGACCGTGCCTTCCTTTGCTTTAAGCTTTCCTTGCATTGTCGTGCATTGCCTAGCCTTGCGTTGTCGTGCATTAGCCTTGCCTAGCCTCACCGTGCCTTGCCTTGCGTTACCCTTTCCTTGCCTTGCCGTGCATTGCCTAGCCGTGCTTTGTCGTGCCTTAGCCTTGATTCCCCTTGCCGTGGCGTGCCTTTTGTTACACTTGCCTTGCCTGGCTTTGCCTTGCCTTCCTTTCCTTCCGTTACTCTTTCCTTCCCTTGCCGTGCATTGCCTAGCCTTGCATTGTCGTGCCTTATCCTTGCCTCACCTGACCGTGCCTTCCCCTGCGTTACCCTTTCCTTGACTTGCCGTGCATTGCCTAGCCCTGCGTTGTCGTGCCTTAGCCTTCTTACCCCTTGCCGTGCCGTTCCTTCCGTTACACTTGCCTTCCCTTGCTTTCCCTTGCCTTCCTTAGGTTCCGTTACTCTTTGCTTGCTTTCCGTGCATTGCCTAGCCTTGCGTTGGCTTTCCTTAGCCTTGCCTCGCCTGACCGTGCTTTCCCATGCGTTACCCTTTCCTTGCCTTGCCGTGCATTGCCTAGCGGGCGTTGTCGTGCCTTAGCCTTGTTTCCCCTTGCCGTGCCGTTCCTTCCGTTACACTTGCCTTTCTTTGCTTTCCCTTGCCTTCCTTACCTTCCGTTACTCTTTGCTTGCCTTCCGTGCATTGCCTAGCCTTGCGTTGTCGTGCCTTAGCCTTATCTCGCCTGACCGTGCCTTCCTTTGCTTTAAGCTTTACTTGCATTGTCGTGCATTGCCTAGCCTTGCGTTGTCGTGCATTAGCCTTGCCTAGCCTCACCGTGCCTTGCCTTGCGTTACTCTTTCCTTGCCTTGCCGTGCATTGCCTAGCCTTGCATTGTCGTGCCTTATCCTTGCCTCACCTGACCGTGCCTTCCCCTGCGTTACCCTTTCCTTGCCTTGCCGTGCATTGCCTAACCCTGCGTTGCCGTGCCTTAGCCTTGTTACCCCTTGCCGTGACGTTCCTTCCGTTACCCTTGCCTTCCCTTGCTTTCCCTTGCCTTCCTTGCGTTCCGTTACTCTTTGCTTGCTTTCCGTGCATTGCCTAGCCTTGCGTTGTCATGCCTTAGCCTTGCATCGCCTGACCGTGCTTTCCCATGCGTTACCCTTTCCTTGCCTTGCCGTGCATTGCCTAGCCGTGCGTTGTCGTGCCTTAGCCTTGTTTCCCCTTGCCGTGCCGTTCCTTCCGTTACACTTGCCTTTCCTTCCTTTCCCTTGCCTTCCTTACCTTCCGTTACTCTTTGCTTGCCTTCCGTGCATTGCCTAGCCTTGCGTTGTTGTGCCTTAGCCTTGCCTCGCCTGAACGTGCTTTCCCATGCGTTACCCTTTCCTTGCCTTGCCGTGCATTGCCTAGCCTGCGTTGCCGTGCCTTAGCCTTGTTTCCCCTTGCCGTGCCGTTCCTTCCGTTACCCTGGCCTGTCCTTCCTTTTCCTTGCCTAGCTTACCTTCCGTTACTCTTTGCTTGCCTTCCTTGAATTTCCTAGCCTTGCGTTGTCGTGCCTTAGCCTTATCTCGCCTGACCTTGCCTTGCTTTGCTTTAAGCTTTCCTTGCATTGTCGTGCATCGCCTAGCCTTGCGTTTTCGTGCATTAGCCTTGCCTAGCCTCACCGTGCCTTTCCTTGCGTTACCCTTTCCTTGCCTTGCCGTGCATTGCCTAGCCGTGCGTTGTCGTGCCTTAGCCTTGTTTCCCCTTGCCGTGCCGTTCCTTCCGTTACACTTGCCTTTCTTTGCTTTCCCTTGCCTTCCTTACCTTCCGTTACTCTTTCCTTGCCTTCCGTGCATTGCCTAGCCTTGCGTTGTCGTGCCTTAGCCTTGCTTCGCCTGAACGTGCTTTCCCATGCGTTACCCTTTCCTTGCCTTGCCGTGCATTGCCTAGCCTACGTTGCCGTGCCTTAGCCTTGTTTCCCCTTGCCGTGCCGTTCCTTCCGTTACCCTTACCTTCCCTTGCTTTCCCTTGCCTTCCTTGCGTTCCGTTACTCTTTGCTTGCTTTCCGTGCATTGCCTAGCCTTCCGTTGTCATACCTTAGCCTTGCCTCGCCTGACCGTGCTTTCCCATGCGTTACCCTTTCCTTGCCTTGCCGTGCATTGCCTAGCCTGCGTTGCCGTGCCTTAGCCTTGTTTATCCTTGCCGTGCCGTTCCTTCCGTTACCCTTGACTTTCCTTGCTTTTCCTTGCCTTGCTTACCTTCCGTTACTCTTTGCTTGCCTTCCGTGCATTGCCTAGCCTTGCGATGTCGTGCCTTAGCCTTATCTCGCCTGACCGTGCCTTCCTTTGCTTTAAGCTTTCCTTGCATTGTCGTGCATTGCCTAGCCTTGCGTTGTCGTGCATTAGCCTTGCCTAGCCTCACCGTGCCTTGCCTTGCGTTACCCTTTCCTTGCCTTGCCGTGCATTGCCTAGCCGTGCGTTGTCGTGCCTTAGCCTTGTTTCCCCTTGCCGTGGCGTGCCTTTTGTTACACTTGCCTTGCCTGGCTTTGCCTTGCCTTCCTTTCCTTCCGTTACTCTTTCCTTGCCTTGCCGTGCATTGCCTAGCCTTGCATTGTCGTGCCTTATCCTTGCCTCACCTGACCGTGCCTTCCCCTGCGTTACCCTTTCCTTGCCTTGCCGTGCATTGCCTAGCGTGCGTTGTCGCGCCTTAGCCTTGTTTCCCCTTGCCGTGCCGTTCCTTCCGTTACACTTGCCTTTCCTTGCTTTCCCTTGCCTTCCTTACCTTCCGTTACTCTTTGCTTGCCTTCCGTGCATTGCCTAGCCTTGCGTTGTCGTGCCTTAGCCTTGCCTCGCCTGACCGTGGTTTGCCATGCGTAACCCTTTCCTTGCCTTGCCGTTCATTGCCTAGCGTTCGGTGTCGTGCCTTAGACTTGTTTCCCCTTGCCGTGCCGTTCCTTCCGTTACCCTTGACTTTCCTTGCTTTTCCTTGCCTTGCTTACCTTCCGTTACTCTTTGCTTGCCTTCCCTGAATTGCCTAGCCTTGCGTTGTCGTGCCTTTGCCTTATCTCGCCTGACCTTACCTTCCTTTGCTTTAAGCTTTCCTTGCCTTGCCGTGCATTGCCTAGCCGTGCGTTGTCGTGCCTTAGCCTTGTTTCCCCTTGCCGTGCCGTTCGTTCCGTTACACTTACCTTTCCTTGCTTTCCCTTGCCTTCCTTGCGTTCCGTTACTCTTTGCTTGCTTTCCGTGCATTGCCTAGCCTTGCGTTGTCATGCCTTAGCCTTGCCTCGCCTGACCGTGCTTTCCCATGCGTTACCCTTTCCTTGCCTTGCCGTGCATTGCCTAGCCGTGCGTTGTCGTGCCTTAGCCTTGTTTCGCCTTGCCGTGCCGTTCCTTCCGTTACACTTGCCTTTCCTTGCTTTCCCTTGCCTTCCTTACATTCCGTTACTCTTTGCTTGCCTTCCCTGAATTTCCTAGCCTTGCGTTGTCGTGCCTTAGCCTTATCTCGCCTGACCTTGCCTTCCTTTGCTTTAAGCTTTCCTTGCATTGTCGTGCATCGCCTAGCCTTGCGTTTTCGTGCATTAGCCTTGCCTAGCCTCACCGTGCCTTTCCTTGCGTTACTTTTTGCTTGCCTTGCCGTGCATTGCCTAGCCGTGCGTTGTCGTGCCTTAGCCTTGTTTCCCCTTGCCGTGCCGTTCCTTCCGTTTCACTTGCCTTTCTTTGCTTTCCCTTTCCTTCCGTATCTTCCGTTATTCTTGGCTTGCCTTCCGTGCATTGCCTAGCCTTGGGTTGTCGTGCCTTAGCCTTGCCTCGCCTGACCATGCTTTCCCATGCGTTACCCTTTCCTTGCCTTGCCGTGCATTGCCTAGCGTCCGTTGTCGTGCCTTAGCCTTTTTTCCCCTTGCCGTGATGTTCCTTCCGTTACCATTGCCTTTCCTTGCTTTCCCTTGCCTTCCTTACCTTCCGTTATTCTTTGCTTGCCTTCCGTGCATTGCCTAGCCTTGCGTTACCCTTTGCTTGCCTTGCCGTGCATTGCCTAGCTGTGCGTTGTCGTGCCTTAGCCTTGTTTCCCCTTGCCGTGCCGTTCCTTCCGTTACACTTGCCTTTCCTTCCTTTCCCTTGCCTTCCTTACCTTCCGTTACTCTTTGCTTGCCTTCCGTGCATTGCCTAGCCTTGCGTTGTCGTGCCTTAGCCTTATCTCGCCTGACCGTGCCTTCCTTTGCTTTAAGCTTTCCTTGCATTGTCGTGCATTGCCTAGCCTTGCGTTGTCGTGCATTAGCCTTGCCTAGCCTCACCGTGCCTTGCCTTGCGTTACCCTTTCCTTGCCTTGCCGTGCATTGCCTAGCCGTGCTTTGTCGTGCCTTAGCCTTGATTCCCCTTGCCGTGGCGTGCCTTTTGTTACACTTGCCTTGCCTGGCTTTGCCTTGCCTTCCTTTCCTTCCGTTACTCTTTCCTTCCCTTGCCGTGCATTCCCTAGCCTTGCATTGTCGTGCCTTATCCTTGCCACACCTGACCGTGCCTTCCCCTGCGTTACCCTTTCCTTGACTTGCCGTGCATTGCCTAGCCCTGCGTTGTCGTGCCTTAGCCTTCTTACCCCTTGCCGTGCCGTTCCTTCCGTTACACTTGCCTTCCCTTGCTTTCCCTTGCCTTCCTTAGGTTCCGTTACTCTTTGCTTGCTTTCCGTGCATTGCCTAGCCTTGCGTTGTCGTGCCTTAGCCTTGCCTCGCCTGACCGTGCTTTCCCATGCGTTACCCTTTCCTTGCCTTGCCGTTCATTGCCTAGCATTCGGTGTCGTGCCTTAGACTTTTTCCCCCTTGCCGTGCCGTTCCTTCCGTTACCTTGCCTTTCCTTGCTTTCCCTTTCCTTCCTTGCATTCCGTTACTCCTTGCTTGCTTTCCGTGCATTGCCTAGCCTTGCGTTGGCTTTCCTTAGCCTTGCCTCGCCTGACCGTGCTTTCCCATGCGTTACCCTTTCCTTGCCTTGCCGTGCATTGCCCAGCGTGCGTTGTCGTGCCTTAGCCTTGTTTCCCCTTGCCGTGCCGTTCCTTCCGTTACACTTGCCTTTCTTTGCTTTCCCTTGCCTTCCTTACCTTCCGTTACTCTTTGCTT
Source organism: Macrotis lagotis (assembly GCF_037893015.1). Classification (NCBI taxonomy): domain Eukaryota; kingdom Metazoa; phylum Chordata; class Mammalia; order Peramelemorphia; family Peramelidae; genus Macrotis; species Macrotis lagotis. The sequence continues at coordinate 337,291 of NW_027422024.1, forward strand.
GCCTTCCGTGCATTGCCTAGCCTTGCGTTGTCGTGCCTTAGCCTTATCTCGCCTGACCGTGCCTTCCTTTGCTTTAAGCTTTACTTGCATTGTCGTGCATTGCCTAGCCTTGCGTTGTCGTGCATTAGCCTTGCCTAGCCTCACCGTGCCTTGCCTTGCGTTACTCTTTCCTTGCCTTGCCGTGCATTGCCTAGCCTTGCATTGTCGTGCCTTATCCTTGCCTCACCTGACCGTGCCTTCCCCTGCGTTACCCTTTCCTTGCCTTGCCGTGCATTGCCTAACCCTGCGTTGCCGTGCCTTAGCCTTGTTACCCCTTGCCGTGACGTTCCTTCCGTTACCCTTGCCTTCCCTTGCTTTCCCTTGCCTTCCTTGCGTTCCGTTACTCTTTGCTTGCTTTCCGTGCATTGCCTAGCCTTGCGTTGTCATGCCTTAGCCTTGCATCGCCTGACCGTGCTTTCCCATGCGTTACACTTTCCTTGCCTTGCCGTGCATTGCCTAGCCGTGCGTTGTCGTGCCTTAGCCTTGTTTCCCCTTGCCGTGCCGTTCCTTCCGTTACACTTGCCTTTCCTTCCTTTCCCTTGCCTTCCTTACCTTCCGTTACTCTTTGCTTGCCTTCCGTGCATTGCCTAGCCTTGCGTTGTTGTGCCTTAGCCTTGCCTCGCCTGAACGTGCTTTCCCATGCGTTACCCTTTCCTTGCCTTGCCGTGCATTGCCTAGCCTGCGTTGCCGTGCCTTAGCCTTGTTTCCCCTTGCCGTGCCGTTCCTTCCGTTACCCTGGCCTTTCCTTCCTTTTCCTTGCCTTGCTTACCTTCCGTTACTCTTTACTTGCCTTCCCTGAATTTCCTAGCCTTGCGTTGTCGTGCCTTAGCCTTATCTCGCCTGACCTTGCCTTCCTTTGCTTTAAGCTTTCCTTGCATTGTCGTGCATCGCCTAGCCATGCGTTTTCGTGCATTAGCCTTCCCTAGCCTCACCGTGCCTTTCCTTGCGTTACCGTTTGCTTGCCTTGCCGTGCATTGCCTAGCCGTGCCTTGTCGTGCCTTAGCCTTGTTTCCCCTTGCCGTGCCGTTCCTTCCGTTACCCTGGCCTGTCCTTCCTTTTCCTTGCCTAGCTTACCTTCCGTTACTCTTTGCTTGCCTTCCTTGAATTTCCTAGCCTTGCGTTGTCGTGCCTTAGCCTTATCTCGCCTGACCTTGCCTTCCTTTGCTTTAAGCTTTCCTTGCATTGTCGTGCATCGCCTAGCCTTGCGTTTTCGTGCATTAGCCTTGCCTAGCCTCACCGTGCCTTTCCTTGCGTTACCCTTTCCTTGCCTTGCCGTGCATTGCCTAGCCGTGCGTTGTCGTGCCTTAGCCTTGTTTCCCCTTGCCGTGCCGTTCCTTCCGTTACACTTGCCTTTCTTTGCTTTCCCTTGCCTTCCTTACCTTCCGTTACTCTTTGCTTGCCTTCCGTGCATTGCCTAGCCTTGCGTTGTCGTGCCTTAGCCTTGCCTCGCCTGAACGTGCTTTCCCATGCGTTACCCTTTCCTTGCCTTGCCGTGCATTGCCTAGCCTACGTTGCCGTGCCTTAGCCTTGTTTCCCCTTGCCGTGCCGTTCCTTCCGTTACCCTTACCTTCCCTTGCTTTCCCTTGCCTTCCTTGCGTTCCGTTACTCTTTGCTTGCTTTCCGTGCATTGCCTAGCCTTCCGTTGTCATACCTTAGCCTTGCCTCGCCTGACCGTGCTTTCCCATGCGTTACCCTTTCCTTGCCTTGCCGTGCATTGCCTAGCCTGCGTTGCCGTGCCTTAGCCTTGTTTATCCTTGCCGTGCCGTTCCTTCTGGTACCCTTGACTTTCCTTGCTTTTCCTTGCCTTGCTTACCTTCCGTTACTCTTTGCTTGCCTTCCGTGCATTGCCTAGCCTTGCGATGTCGTGCCTTAGCCTTATCTCGCCTGACCGTGCCTTCCTTTGCTTTAAGCTTTCCTTGCATTGTCGTGCATTGCCTAGCCTTGCGTTGTCGTGCATTAGCCTTGCCTAGCCTCACCGTGCCTTGCCTGGCGTTACCCTTTCCTTGCCTTGCCGTGCATTGCCTAGCCGTGCGTTGTCGTGCCTTAGCCTTGTTTCCCCTTGCCGTGGCGTGCCTTTTGTTACACTTGCCTTGCCTGGCTTTGCCTTGCCTTCCTTTCCTTCCGTTACTCTTTCCTTGCCTTGCCGTGCATTGCCTAGCCTTGCATTGTCGTGCCTTATCCTTGCCTCACCTGACCGTGCCTTCCCCTGCGTTACCCTTTCCTTGCCTTGCCTTGCATTGCCTAGCGTGCGTTGTCGCGCCTTAGCCTTGTTTCCCCTTGCCGTGCCGTTCCTTCCGTTACACTTGCCTTTCCTTGCTTTCCCTTGCCTTCCTTACCTTCCGTTACTCTTTGGTTGCCTTCCGTGCATTGCCTAGCTTTGCGTTGTCGTGCCTTAGCCTTGCCTCGCCTGACCGTGCTTTCCCATGCGTTACCCTTTCCTTGCCTTGCCCTTCATTGCCTAGCGTTCGGTGTCGTGCCTTAGACTTGTTTCCCCTTGCCGTGCCGTTCCTTCCGTTACCCTTGACTTTCCTTGCTTTTCCTTGCCTTGCTTACCTTCCGTTACTCTTTGCTTGCCTTCCCTGAATTGCCTAGCCTTGCGTTGTCGTGCCTTTGCCTTATCTCGCCTGACCTTGCCTTCCTTTGCTTTAAGCTTTCCTTGCCTTGCCGTGCATTGCCTAGCCGTGCGTTGTCGTGCCTTAGCCTTGTTTCCCCTTGCCGTGCCGTTCTTTCCGTTACACTTACCTTTCCTTGCTTTCCCTTGCCTTCCTTGCGTTCCGTTACTCTTTGCTTGCTTTCCGTGCATTGCCTAGCCTTGCGTTGTCATGCCTTAGCCTTGCCTCGCCTGACCGTGCTTTCCCATGCGTTACCCTTTCCTTGCCTTGCCGTGCATTGCCTAGCCGTGCGTTGTCGTGCCTTAGCCTTGTTTCGCCTTGCCGTGCCGTTCCTTCCGTTACACTTGCCTTTCCTTGCTTTCCCTTGCCTTCCTTACATTCCGTTACTCTTTGCTTGCCTTCCCTGAATTTCCTAGCCTTGCGTTGTCGTGCCTTAGCCTTATCTCGCCTGACCGTATCTTCCTTTGCTTTAAGCTTTCCTTGCATTGTCGTGCATTGCCTAGCCTTGCGTTGTCGTGCATTAACCTTGCCTAGCCTCAGCGTGCCTTGCCTTGCGTTACCCTTTCCTTGCCTTGCCGTGCATTTCCTAGCTGTGTGTTTTCGTGCCTTAGCCTTGTTACCCCTTGCCGTGCCCTTCCTTCCGTTACCCTTGCCTTCCCTTGCTTTCCCTTTCCTTCCTTGCATTCCGTTACTCCTTGCTTGCTTTCCGTGCATTGCCTAGCCTTGCGTTGGCTTTCCTTAGCCTTGCCTCGCCTGACCGTGCTTTCCCATGCGTTACCCTTTCCTTGACTTGCCGTTCATTGCCTAGCGTGCGTTGTCGTGCCTTAGCCTTGTTTCCCCTTGCCGTGCCGTTCCTTCCGTTACACTTGCCTTTGTTTGCTTTCCCTTGCCTTCCTTACCTTCCGTTACTCTTTCCTTGCCTTGCCGTGCATTGCCTAGCCTTGCATAGTCGTGCCTTATCCTTGCCTCACCTGACCGTGCCTTCCCCTGCGTTACCCTTTCCTTGCCTTGCCGTGCATTGCCTAACCCTGCGTTGCCGTGCCTTAGCCTTGTTACCCCTTGCCGTGCCGTTCCTTCCGTTACCCTTGCCTTCCCTTGCTTTCCCTTGCCTTCCTTGCGTTCCGTTACTCTTTGCTTGCTTTCCGTGCATTGCCTAGCCTTGCGTTGTCATGCCTTAGCCTTGCATCGCCTGACCGTGCTTTCCCATGCGTTACCCTTTCCTTGCCTTGCCGTGCATTGCCTAGCCGTGCGTTGTCGTGCCTTAGCCTTGTTTCCCCTTGCCGTGCCGTTCCTTCCTTTACACTTGCCTTTCCTTCCTTTCCCTTGCCTTCCTTACCTTCCGTTACTCTTTGCTTGCCTTCCGTGCATTGCCTAGCCTTGCGTTGTCGTGCCTTAGCCTTATCTCGCCTGACCGTGCCTTCCTTTGCTTTAAGCTTTCCTTGCATTGTCGTGCATTGCCTAGCCTTGCGTTGTCGTGCATTAGCCTTGCCTAGCCTCACCGTGCCTTGCCTTGCGTTACCCTTTCCTTGCCTTGCCGTGCATTGCCTAGCCGTGCTTTGTCGTGCCTTAGCCTTGATTCCCCTTGCCGTGGCGTGCCTTTTGTTACACTTGCCTTGCCTTGCTTTGCCTTGCCTTCCTTTCCTTCCGTTACTCTTTCCTTGCCTTGCCGTGCATTGCCTAGCCTTGCATTGTCGTGCCTTATCCTTGCCTCACCTGACCGTGCCTTCCCCTGCGTTACCCTTTCCTTGCCTTGCCGTGCATTGCCTAACCCTGCGTTGCCGTGCCTTAGCCTTGTTACCCCTTGCCGTGCCGTTCCTTCCGTTACCCTTGCCTTCCCTTGCTTTCCCTTGCCTTCCTTGCGTTCCGTTACTCTTTGCTTGCTTTCCGTGCATTGCCTAGCCTTGCGTTGTCATGCCTTAGCCTTGCATCGCCTGACCGTGCTTTCCCATGCGTTACCCTTTCCTTGCCTTGCCGTGCATTGCCTAGCCCTGCGTTGTCGTGCCTTAGCCTTCTTACCCCTTGCCGTGCCGTTCCTTCCGTTACACTTGCCTTCCCTTGCTTTCCCTTGCCTTCCTTAGGTTCCGTTACTCTTTGCTTGCTTTCCGTGCATTGCCTAGCCTTGCGTTGTCGTGCCTTAGCCTTGCCTCGCCTGACCGTGCTTTCCCATGCGTTACCCTTTCCTTGCCTTGCCGTTCATTGCCTAGCCGTGCGTTGCCGTGCCTTAGCCTTGTTTCCCCTTGCCGTGCCGTTCCTTCCGTTACCTTGCCTTTCCTTGCTTTTCCTTGCCTTCCTTACCTTCCGTTACTCTTTGCTTGCCTTCCCTGAATTTCCTAGCCTTGCGTTGTCGTGCCTTAGCCTTGCCTCGCCTGACCGTGCTTTCCCATGCGTTACCCTTTCCTTGCCTTGCCGTGCATTGCCTAGCCTGCGTTGCCGTGCCTTAGCCTTGTATCCCCTTGCCGTGCCGTTCCTTCCGTTACCCTGGCCTTTCCTTCCTTTTCCTTTCCTTGCTTACCTTCCGTTACTCTTTGCTTGCCTTCCCTGAATTTCCTAGCCTTGCGTTGTCGTGCCTTAGACTTATCTCGCCTGACCTTGCCTTCCTTTGCTTTAAGCTTTCCTTGCATTGTCGTGCATCGCCTAGCCTTGCGTTTTCGTGCATTAGCCTTGCCTAGCCTCACCGTGCCTTTCCTTGCGTTACCCTTTCCTTGCCTTGCCGTGCATTGCCTAGCCGTGCGTTGTCGTGCCTTAGCCTTGTTTCCCCTTGCCGTGCCGTTCCTTCCGTTACACTTGCCTTTCCTTCCTTTCCCTTGCCTTCCTTACCTTCCGTTACTCTTTGCTTGCCTTCCGTGCATTGCCTAGCCTTGCGTTGTCGTGCTTTAGCCTTGCCTCGCCTGAACGTGCTTTCCCATGCGTTACCCTTTCCTTGCCTTGCCGTGCATTGCCTAGCCTACGTTGCCGTGCCTTAGCCTTGTTTCCCCTTGCCGTGCCGTTCCTTCCGTTACCCTTACCTTCCCTTGCTTTCCCTTGCCTTCCTTGCGTTCCGTTACTCTTTGCTTGCTTTCCGTGCATTGCCTAGCCTTCCGTTGTCATACCTTAGCCTTGCCTCGCCTGACCGTGCTTTCCCATGCGTTACCCTTTCCTTGCCTTGCCGTGCATTGCCTAGCCTGCGTTGCCGTGCCTTAGCCTTGTTTATCCTTGCCGTGCCGTTCCTTCCGTTACCCTTGACTTTCCTTGCTTTTCCTTGCCTTGCTTACCTTCCGTTACTCTTTGCTTGCCTTCCGTGCATTGCCTAGCCTTGCGTTGTCGTGCCTTAGCCTTATCTCGCCTGACCGTGCCTTCCTTTGCTTTAAGCTTTCCTTGCATTGTCGTGCATTGCCTAGCCTTGCGTTGTCGTGCATTAGCCTTGCCTAGCCTCACCGTGCCTTGCCTTGCGTTACCCTTTCCTTGCATTGCCGTGCATTGCCTAGCCGTGCGTTGTCGTGCCTTAGCCTTGTTTCCCCTTGCCGTGGCGTGCCTTTTCTTACACTTGCCTTGCCTGGCTTTGCCTTGCCTTCCTTTCCTTCCGTTACTCTTTCCTTGCCTTGCCGTGCATTGCCTAGCCTTGCATTGTCGTGCCTTATCCTTGCCTCACCTGACCGTGCCTTCCCCTGCGTTACCCTTTCCTTGCCTTGCCGTGCATTGCCTAGCGTGCGTTGTCGCGCCTTAGCCTTGTTTCCCCTTGCCGTGCCGTTCCTTCCGTTACACTTGCCTTTCCTTGCTTTCCCTTGCCTTCCTTACCTTCCGTTACTCTTTGCTTGCCTTCCGTGCATTGCCTAGCCTTGCGTTGTCGTGCCTTAGCCTTGCCTCGCCTGACCGTGGTTTCCCATGCGTAACCCTTTCCTTGCCTTGCCGTTCATTGCCTAGCGTTCGGTGTCGTGCCTTAGACTTGTTTCCCCTTGCCGTGCCGTTCCTTCCGTTACCCTTGACTTTCCTTGCTTTTCCTTGCCTTGCTTACCTTCCGTTTCTCTTTGCTTGCCTTCCCTGAATTGCCTAGCCTTGCGTTGTCGTGCCTTTGCCTTATCTCGCCTGACCTTGCCTTCCTTTGCTTTAAGCTTTCCTTGCCTTGCCGTGCATTGCCTAGCCGTGCGTTGTCGTGCCTTAGCCTTGTTTCCCCTTGCCGTGCCGTTCGTTCCGTTACACTTACCTTTCCTTGCTTTCCCTTGCCTTCCTTGCGTTCCGTTACTCTTTGCTTGCTTTCCGTGCATTGCCTAGCCTTGCGTTGTCATGCCTTAGCCTTGCCTCGCCTGACCGTGCTTTCCCATGCGTTACCCTTTCCTTGCCTTGCCGTGCATTGCCTAGCCGTGCGTTGTCGTGCCTTAGCCTTGTTTCGCCTTGCCGTGCCGTTCCTTCCGTTACACTTGCCTTTCCTTGCTTTCCCTTGCCTTCCTTACATTCCGTTACTCTTTGCTTGCCTTCCCTGAATTTCCTAGCCTTGCGTTGTCGTGCCTTAGCCTTATCTCGCCTGACCTTGCCTTCCTTTGCTTTAAGCTTTCCTTGCATTGTCGTGCATCGCCTAGCCTTGCGTTTTCGTGCATTAGCCTTCCCTAGCCTCACCGTGCCTTTCCTTGCGTTACTTTTTGCTTGCCTTGCCGTGCATTGCCTAGCCGTGCGTTGTCGTGCCTTAGCCTTGTTTCCCCTTGCCGTGCCGTTCCTTCCGTTTCACTTGCCTTTCTTTGCTTTCCCTTTCCTTCCGTATCTTCCGTTATTCTTGGCTTGCCTTCCGTGCATTGCCTAGCCTTGGGTTGTCGTGCCTTAGCCTTGCCTCGCCTGACCATGCTTTCCCATGCGTTACCCTTTCCTTGCCTTGCCGTGCATTGCCTAGCGTCCGTTGTCGTGCCTTAGCCTTTTTTCCCCTTGCCGTGATGTTCCTTCCGTTACCATTGCCTTTCCTTGCTTTCCCTTGCCTTCCTTACCTTCCGTTATTCTTTGCTTGCCTTCCGTGCATTGCCTAGCCTTGCGTTGTCGTGCCTTAGCCTTGCCTCGCCTGACCGTGCTTTCCCATGCGTTACCCTTTCCTTGCCTTGCCGTGCATTGCCTAGCGTCCGTTGTCGTGCCTTAGCCTTTTTTCCCCTTGCCGTGATGTTCCTTCCGTTACCATTGCCTTTCCTTGCTTTCCCTTGCCTTCCTTACCTTCCGTTACTCTTTGCTTGCCTTCCGTGCATTGCCTAGCCTTGCGTTGTCGTGCCTTAGCCTTATCTCGCCTGACCGTACCTTCCTTTGCTTTAAGCTTTCCTTGAATTGTCGTGCATTGCCTAGCCTTGCGTTGTCGTGCATTAACCTTGCCTAGCCTCAGCGTGCCTTGCCTTGCGTTACCCTTTCCTTGCCTTGCCGTGCATTTCCTAGCTGTGTGTTTTCGTGCCTTAGCCTTGTTACCCCTTGCCGTGCCCTTCCTTCCGTTACCCTTGCCTTCCCTTGCTTTCCCTTTCCTTCCTTGCATTCCGTTACTCCTTGCTTGCTTTCCGTGCATTGCCTAGCCTTGCGTTGGCTTTCCTTAGCCTTGCCTCGCCTGACCGTGCTTTCCCATGCGTTACCCTTTCCTTGACTTGCCGTTCATTGCCTAGCGTGCGTTGTCGTGCCTTAGCCTTGTTTCCCCTTGCCGTGCCGTTCCTTCCGTTACACTTGCCTTTCTTTGCTTTCCCTTGCGTTCCTTACCTTCCGTTACTCTTTCCTTGCCTTGCCGTGCATTGCCTAGCCTTGCATAGTCGTGCCTTATCCTTGCCTCACCTGACCGTGCCTTCCACTGCGTTACCCTTTCCTTGCCTTGCCGTGCATTGCCTAACCCTGCGTTGCCGTGCCTTAGCCTTGTTACCACTTGCCGTGCCGTTCCTTCCGTTACCCTTGCCTTCCCTTGCTTTCCCTTGCCTTCCTTGCGTTCCGTTACTCTTTGCTTGCTTTCCGTGCATTGCCTAGCCTTGCGTTGTCATGCCTTAGCCTTGCATCGCCTGACCGTGCTTTCCCATGCGTTACCCTTTCCTTGCCTTGCCGTGCATTGCCTAGCCGTGCGTTGTCGTGCCTTAGCCTTGTTTCCCCTTGCCGTGCCGTTCCTTCCGTTACACTTGCCTTTCCTTCCTTTCCCTTGCCTTCCTTACCTTCCGTTACTCTTTGCTTGCCTTCCGTGCATTGCCTAGCCTTGCGTTGTCGTGCCTTAGCCTTATCTCGCCTGACCGTGCCTTCCTTTGCTTTAAGCTTTCCTTGCATTGTCGTGCATTGCCTAGCCTTGCGTTGTCGTGCATTAGCCTTGCCTAGCCTCACCGTGCCTTGCCTTGCGTTCCCTTTCCTTGCCTTGCCGTGCATTGCCTAGCCGTGCGTTGTCGTGCCTTAGCCTTGATTCCCCTTGCCGTTGCGTGCCTTTTGTTACACTTGCCTTGCCTGGCTTTGCCTTGCCTTCCTTTCCTTCCGTTACTCTTTCCTTGCCTTGCCGTGCATTGCCTAGCCTTGCATTTTCGTGCCTTATCCTTGCCTCACCTGACCGTGCCTTCCCCTGCGTTACCCTTTCCTTGACTTGCCGTGCATTGCCTAGCCCTGCGTTGTCGTGCCTTAGCCTTCTTACCCCTTGCCGTGCCGTTCCTTCCGTTACACTTGCCTTCCCTTGCTTTCCCTTGCCTTCCTTAGGTTCCGTTACACTTTGCTTGCTTTCCGTGCATTGCCTAGCCTTGCGTTGTCGTGCCTTAGCCTTGCCTCGCCTGACCGTGCTTTCCCATGCGTTACCCTTTCCTTGCCTTGCCGTTCATTGCCTAGCATTCGGTGTCGTGCCTTAGACTTGTTCCCCCTTGCCGTGCCGTTCCTTCCGTTACCTTGCCTTTCCTTGCTTTCCCTTTCCTTCCTTGCATTCCGTTACTCCTTGCTTGCTTTCCGTGCATTGCCTAGCCTTGCGTTGGCTTTCCTTAGCCTTGCCTCGCCTGACCGCGCTTTCCCATGCGTTACCCTTTCCTTGCCTTGCCGTGCATTGCCCAGCGTGCGTTGTCGTGCCTTAGCCTTGTTTCCCCTTGCCGTGCCGTTCCTTCCGTTACACTTGCCTTTCTTTGCTTTCCCTTGCCTTCCTTACCTTCCGTTACTCTTTGCTTGCCTTCCGTGCATTGCCTAGCCTTGCGTTGTCGTGCCTTAGCCTTATCTCGCCTGACCGTGCCTTCCTTTGCTTTAAGCTTTACTTGCATTGTCGTGCATTGCCTAGCCTTGCGTTGTCGTGCATTAGCCTTGCCTAGCCTCACCGTGCCTTGACTTGAGTTACCCTTTCCTTGCCTTGCCGTGCATTTCCTAGCCGTGTGTTGTCGTGCCTTAGCCTTGTTTCCCCTTGCCGTTGCGTGCCTTTTGTTACACTTGCCTTGCCTGGCTTTGCCTTGCCTTCCTTTCCTTCCGTAACTCTTTCCTTGCCTTGCCGTGCATTGCCTAGCCCTGCGTTGTCGTGCCTTAGCCTTGTTACCCCTTGCCGTGCCGTTCCTTCCGTTACCCTTGCCTTCCCTTGCTTTCCCTTGCCTTCCTTGCGTTCCGTTACTCTTTGCTTGCTTTCCGTGCATTGCCTAGCCTTGCGTTGTCGTGCCTTAGCCTTATCTCGCCTGACCGTGCCTTCCTTTGCTTTAAGCTTTACTTGCATTGTCGTGCATTGCCTAGCCTTGCGTTGTCGTGCATTAGCCTTGCCTAGCCTCACCGTGCCTTGCCTTGCGTTACTCTTTCCTTGCCTTGCCGTGCATTGCCTAGCCTTGCATTGTCGTGCCTTATCCTTGCCTCACCTGACCGTGCCTTCCCCTGCGTTACCCTTTCCTTGCCTTGCCGTGCATTGCCTAACCCTGCGTTGCCGTGCCTTAGCCTTGTTACCCCTTGCCGTGACGTTCCTTCCGTTACCCTTGCCTTCCCTTGCTTTCCCTTGCCTTCCTTGCGTTCCGTTACTCTTTGCTTGCTTTCCGTGCATTGCCTAGCCTTGCGTTGTCATGCCTTAGCCTTGCATCGCCTGACCGTGCTTTCCCATGCGTTACCCTTTCCTTGCCTTTCCGTGCATTGCCTAGCCGTGCGTTGTCGTGCCTTAGCCTTGTTTCCCCTTGCCGTGCCGTTCCTTCCGTTACACTTGCCTTTCCTTCCTTTCCCTTGCCTTCCTTACCTTCCGTTACTCTTTGCTTGCCTTCCGTGCATTGCCTAGCCTTGCGTTGTTGTGCCTTAGCCTTGCCTCGCCTGAACGTGCTTTCCCATGCGTTACCCTTTCCTTGCCTTGCCGTGCATTGCCTAGCCTGCGTTGCCGTGCCTTAGCCTTGTTTCCCCTTGCCGTGCCGTTCCTTCCATTACCCTGGCCTTTCCTTCCTTTTCCTTGCCTTGCTTACCTTCCGTTACTCTTTACTTGCCTTCCCTGAATTTCCTAGCCTTGCGTTGTCGTGCCTTAGCCTTATCTCGCCTGACCTTGCCTTCCTTTGCTTTAAGCTTTCCTTGCATTGTCGTGCATCGCCTAGCCATGCGTTTTCGTGCATTAGCCTTGCCTAGCATCACCGTGCCTTTGCTTGCGTTACCGTTTGCTTGCCTTGCCGTGCATTGCCTAGCCGTGCCTTGTCGTGCCTTAGCCTTGTTTCCCCTTGCCGTGCCGTTCCTTCCGTTACACTTGCCTTTCTTTGCTTTCCCTTTCCTTCCTTACCTTCCGTTTCTCTTTGCTTGCCTTCCGTGCATTGCCTAGCCTTGGGTTGTCGTGCCTTAGCCTTGCCTCGCCTGACCGTGCTTTCCCATGCGTTACCCTTTCCTTGCCTTGCCGTGCATTGCCTAGCGTGCGTTGTCGTGCCTTAGCCTTGTTTCCCCTTGCCGTGCCGTTCCTTCCGTTACCATTGCCTTTCCTTGCTTTCCCTTGCCTTCCTTACCTTCCGTTACTCTTTGCTTGCCTTCCGTGCATTGCCTAGCCTTGCGTTGTCGTGCCTTAGCCTTATCTCGCCTGACCGTGCCTTCCTTTGCTTTAAGCTTTCCTTGCATTGTCGTGCATTGCCTAGCCTTGCGTTGTCGTGCATTAACCTTGCCTAGCCTCACCGTGCCTTGCCTTGCGTTACCCTTTCCTTGCTTTGCCGTGCATTTCCTAGCCGTGTGTTGTCGTGCCTTAGCCTTGTTACCCCTTGCCGTACCGTTCCTTCCGTTACCCTTGCCTTCCCTTGCTTTCCCTTTCCTTCCTTGCATTCCGTTACTCCTTGCTTGCTTTCCGTGCATTGCCTAGCCTTGCGTTGGCTTTCCTTAGCCTTACCTCGCCTGACCGTGCTTTCCCATGCGTTACCCTTTCCTTGCCTTGCCGTGCATTGCCTAGCGTGCGTTGTCGTGCCTTAGCCTTGTTTCCCCTTGCCGTGCCGTTCCTTGCGTTACAGTTGCCTTCCCTTGCTTTCCCTTGCCTTCCTTGCGTTCCGTTACTCTTTGCTTGCTTTCCGTGCATTGCCTAGCCTTGCGTTGTCGTGCCTTAGCCTTGCCTCGCCTGACCGTGCTTTCCCATGCGTTACCCTTTCCTTGCCTTGCCGTGCATTGCCTAGCGTGCGTTGTCGTGCCTTAGCCTTGTTTCCCCTTGCCGTGCCGTTCCTTCCGTTACACTTGCCTTTCTTTGCTTTCCCTTGACTTCCTTACCTTCCGTTACTCTTTGCTTGCCTTCCGTGCATTGCCTAGCCTTGCGTTGTCGTGCCTTAGCCTTATCTCGCCTGACCGTGCCTTCCTTTGCTTTAAGCTTTACTTGCATTGTCGTGCATTGCCTAGCCTTGCGTTGTCGTGCATTAGCCTTGCCTAGCCTCACCGTGCCTTGCCTTGCGTTACCCTTTCCTTGCCTTGCCGTGCATTTCCTAGCCGTGTGTTGTCGTGCCTTAGCCTTGTTTCCCCTTGCCGTTGCGTGCCTTTTGTTACACTTGCCTTGCCTGGCTTTGCCTTGCCTTCCTTTCCTTCCGTTACTCTTTCCTTGCCTTGCCGTGCATTGCCTAGCCCTGCGTTGTCGTGCCTTAGCCTTGTTACCCCTTGCCGTGCCGTTCCTTCCGTTACCCTTGCCTTCCCTTGCTTTCCCTTAACTTCCTTGCGTTCCGTTACTCTTTGCTTGCTTTCCGTGCATTGCCTAGCCTTGCGTTGTCGTGCCTTAGCCTTATCTCGCCTGACCGTGCCTTCTTTTGCTTTAAGCTTTACTTGCATTTCGTGCATTGCCTAGCCTTGCGTTGTCGTGAATTAGCCTTGCCTAGCCTCACCGTGCCTTGCCTTGCGTTACCCTTTCCTTGCCTTGCCGTGCATTGCCTAGCCTTGCGTTGTCGTGCCTTATCCTTGCCTCAACTGACCGTGCCTTCCCCTGCGTTACCCTTTCCTTGCCTTGCCGTGCATTGCCTAACCCTGCGTTGCCGTGCCTTAGCCTTGTTACCCCTTGCCGTGACGTTCCTTCCGTTACCCTTGCCTTCCCTTGCTTTCCCTTGCCTTCCTTGCGTTCCGTTACTCTTTGCTTGCTTTCCGTGCATTGCCTAGCCTTGCGTTGTCATGCCTTTGCCTTGCATCGCCTGACCGTGCTTTCCCATGCGTTACCCTTTCCTTGCCTTGCCGTGCATTGCCTAGCCGTGCGTTGTCGTGCCTTAGCCTTGTTTCCCCTTGCCGTGCCGTTCCTTCCGTTACACTTGCCTTTCCTTCCTTTCCCTTGCCTTCCTTACCTTCCGTTACTCTTTGCTTGCCTTCCGTGCATTGCCTAGCCTTGCGTTGTTGTGCCTTAGCCTTGCCTCGCCTGAACGTGCTTTCCCATGCGTTACCCTTTCCTTGCCTTGCCGTGCATTGCCTAGCCTGCGTTGCCGTGCCTTAGCCTTGTTTCCCCTTGCCGTGCCGTTCCTTCCGTTACCCTGGCCTTTCCTTCCTTTTCCTTGCCTTGCTTACCTTCCGTTACTCTTTACTTGCCTTCCCTGAATTTCCTAGCCTTGCGTTGTCGTGCCTTAGCCTTATCTCGCCTGACCTTGCCTTCCTTTGCTTTAAGCTTTCCTTGCATTGTCGTGCATCGCCTAGCCATGCGTTTTCGTGCATTAGCCTTCCCTAGCCTCACCGTGCCTTTCCTTGCGTTACCGTTTGCTTGCCTTGCCGTGCATTGCCTAGCCGTGCCTTGTCGTGCCTTAGCCTTGTTTCCCCTTGCCGTGCCGTTCCTTCCGTTACCCTGGCCTTTCCTTCCTTTTCCTTGCCTTGCTTACCTTCCGTTACTCTTTGCTTGCCTTCCTTGAATTTCCTAGCCTTGCGTTGTCGTGCCTTAGCCTTATCTCGCCTGACCTTGCCTTCCTTTGCTTTAAGCTTTCCTTGCATTGTCGTGCATCGCCTAGCCTTGCGTTTTCGTGCATTAGCCTTGCCTAGCCTCACCGTGCCTTTCCTTGCGTTACCCTTTCCTTGCCTTGCCGTGCATTGCCTAGCCGTGCGTTGTCGTGCCTTAGCCTTGTTTCCCCTTGCCGTGCCGTTCCTTCCGTTACACTTGCCTTTCTTTGCTTTCCCTTGCCTTCCTTGCGTTCCGTTACTCTTTGCTTGCTTTCCGTGCATTGCCTAGCCTTCCGTTGTCATACCTTAGCCTTGCCTCGCCTGACCGTGCTTTCCCATGCGTTACCCTTTCCTTGCCTTGCCGTGCATTGCCTAGCCTGCGTTGCCGTGCCTTAGCCTTGTTTATCCTTGCCGTGCCGTTCCTTCCGTTATCCTTGACTTTCCTTGCTTTTCCTTGCCTTGCTTACCTTCCGTTACTCTTTGCTTGCCTTCCGTGCATTGCCTAGCCTTGCGATGTCGTGCCTTAGCCTTATCTCGCCTGACCGTGCCTTCCTTTGCTTTAAGCTTTCCTTGCATTGTCGTGCATTGCCTAGCCTTGCGTTGTCGTGCATTAGCCTTGCCTAGCCTCACCGTGCCTTGCCTTGCGTTACCCTTTCCTTGCCTTGCCGTGCATTGCCTAGCCGTGCGTTGTCGTGCCTTAGCCTTGTTTCCCCTTGCCGTGGCGTGCCTTTTGTTACACTTGCCTTGCCTGGCTTTGCCTTGCCTTCCTTTCCTTCCGTTACTCTTTCCTTGCCTTGCCGTGCATTGCCTAGCCTTGCATTGTCGTGCCTTATCCTTGCCTCACCTGACCGTGCCCTCCCCTGCGTTACCCTTTCCTTGCCTTGCCTTGCATTGCCTAGCGTGCGTTGTCGTGCCTTAGCCTTGTTTCCCCTTGCCGTGCCGTTCCTTCCGTTACACTTGCCTTTCCTTGCTTTCCCTTGCCTTCCTTACCTTCCGTTACTCTTTGGTTGCCTTCCGTGCATTGCCTAGCCTTGCGTTGTCGTGCCTTAGCCTTGCCTCGCCTGACCGTGGTTTCCCATGCGTAACCCTTTCCTTGCCTTGCCGTTCATTGCCTAGCGTTCGGTGTCGTGCCTTAGACTTGTTTCCCCTTGCCGTGCCGTTCCTTCCGTTACCCTTGACTTTCCTTGCTTTTCCTTGCCTTGCTTACCTTCCGTTACTCTTTGCTTGCCTTCCCTGAATTGCCTAGCCTTGCGTTGTCGTGCCTTTGCCTTATCTCGCCTGACCTTGCCTTCCTTTGCTTTAAGCTTTCCTTGCCTTGCCGTGCATTGCCTAGCCGTGCGTTGTCGTGCCTTAGCCTTGTTTCCCCTTGCCGTGCCGTTCTTTCCGTTACACTTACCTTTCCTTGCTTTCCCTTGCCTTCCTTGCGTTCCGTTACTCTTTGCTTGCTTTCCGTGCATTGCCTAGCCTTGCGTTGTCATGCCTTAGCCTTGCCTCGCCTGACCGTGCTTTCCCATGCGTTACCCTTTCCTTGCCTTGCCGTGCATTGCCTAGCCGTGCGTTGTCGTGCCTTAGCCTTGTTTCGCCTTGCCGTGCCGTTCCTTCCGTTACACTTGCCTTTCCTTGCTTTCCCTTGCCTTCCTTACATTCCGTTACTCTTTGCTTGCCTTCCCTGAATTTCCTAGCCTTGCGTTGTCGTGCCTTAGCCTTATCTCGCCTGACCTTGCCTTCCTTTGCTTTAAGCTTTCCTTGCATTGTCGTGCATCGCCTAGCCTTGCGTTTTCGTGCATTAGCCTTGCCTAGCCTCACCGTGCCTTTCCTTGCGTTACTTTTTGCTTGCCTTGCCGTGCATTGCCTAGCCGTGCGTTGTCGTGCCTTAGCCTTGTTTCCCCTTGCCGTGCCGTTCCTTCCGTTTCACTTGCCTTTCTTTGCTTTCGCTTTCCTTCCTTATCTTCCGTTACTCTTGGCTTGCCTTCCGTGCATTGCCTAGCCTTGGGTTGTCGTGCCTTAGCCTTGCCTCGCCTGACCATGCTTTCCCATGCGTTACCCTTTCCTTGCCTTGCCGTGCATTGCCTAGCGTCCGTTGTCGTGCCTTAGCCTTTTTTCCCCTTGCCGTGATGTTCCTTCCGTTACCATTGCCTTTCCTTGCTTTCCCTTGCCTTCCTTACCTTCCGTTACTCTTTGCTTGCCTTCCGTGCATTGCCTAGCCTTGCGTTGTCGTGCCTTAGCCTTATCTCGCCTGACAGTATCTTCCTTTGCTTTAAGCTTTCCTTGCATTGTCGTGCATTGCCTAGCCTTGCGTTGTCGTGCATTAACCTTGCCTAGCCTCACCGTGCCTTGCCTTGCGTTACCCTTTCCTTGCTTTGCCGTGCATTTCCTAGCCGTGTGTTGTCGTGCCTTAGCCTTGTTACCACTTGCCGTACCGTTCCTTCCGTTACCCTTGCCTTCCCTTGCTTTCCCTTTCCTTCCTTGCATTCCGTTACTCCTTGCTTGCTTTCCGTGCATTGCCTAGCCTTGCGTTGGCTTTCCTTAGCCTTACCTCGCCTGACCGTGCTTTCCCATGCGTTACCCTTTCCTTGCCTTGCCGTGCATTGCCTAGCGTGCGTTGTCGTGCCTTAGCCTTGTTTCCCCTTGCCGTTGCGTGCCTTTTGTTACACTTGCCTTCCCTTGCTTTCCCTTGCCTTCCTTGCGTTCCGTTACACTTTGCTTGCTTTCCGTGCTTTGCCTAGCCTTGCGTTGTCATGCCTTAGGCTTGCCTCGCCTGACCGTGCTTTCCCATGCGTTACCCTTTCCTTGCCTTGCCGTGCATTGCCTAGCGTTCAGTGTCGTGCCTTAGAATTGTTCCCCCTTGCCGTGCCGTTCCTTCCGTTACCCTTGCCTTTCCTTGCTTTTCCTTGCCTTCCTACCTTTCCGTTACTCTTTGCGTGCCTTCCCCGAATTTCCTAGCCTTGCGTTGTCGTGCCTTAGCCTTGCCTCGCCTGACCGTGCTTTCCCATGCGTTACCCTTTCCTTGCCTTGCCGTGCATTGCCTAGCCTTGCGTTTTCGTGCATTAGCCTTGTTTCCCCTTGCCGTGTCGTTCCTTCCGTTACCCTGGCCTTTCCTTCCTTTTCCTTGCCTTCCTTACCTTCCGTTACTCTTTGCTTGCCTTCCCTGAATTTCCTAGCCTTGCGTTGTCGTGCCTTAGCCTTATCTCGCCTGACCTTGCCTTCCTTTGCTTTAAGCTTTCCTTGCATTGTCGTGCATCGCCTAGCCTTGCGTTTTCGTGCATTAGCCTTGCCTAGCCTCACCGTGCCTTTGCTTCCGTTACCCTTTGCTTGCCTTGCCGTGCATTGCCTAGCCGTGCCTTGTCGTGCCTTAGCCTTGTTTCCCCTTGCCGTGCCGTTCCTTCCGTTACCCTTGCCTTCCCTTGCTTTCCCTTTCCTTCCTTGCATTCCGTTACTCCTTGCTTGCTTTCCGTGCATTGCCTAGCCTTGCGTTGGCTTTCCTTAGCCTTGCCTCGCCTGACCGTGCTTTCCCATGCGTTACACTTTCCTTGCCTTGCCGTGCATTGCCTAGCGTGCGTTGTCGTGCCTTAGCCTTGTTTCCCCTTGCCGTGCCGTTCCTTCCGTTACACTTGCCTTTCTTTGCTTTCCCTTGCCTTCCTTACCTTCCGTTACTCTTTGCTTGCCTTCCGTGCATTGCCTAGCCTTGCGTTGTCGTGCCTTAGCCTTATCTCGCCTGACCGTGCCTTCCTTTGCTTTAAGCTTTACTTGCATTGTCGTGCATTGCCTAGCCTTGCGTTGTCGTGCATTAGCCTTGACTAGCCTCACCGTGCCTTGCCTTGCGTTACCCTTTCCTTGCCTTGCCGTGCATTTCCTAGCCGTGTGTTGTCGTGCCTTAGCCTTGTTTCCCCTTGCCGTTGCGTGCCTTTTGTTACACTTGCCTTGCCTGGCTTTGCCTTGCCTTCCTTTCCTTCCGTTACTCTTTCCTTGCCTTGCCGTGCATTGCCTAGCCGTGCGTTGTCGTGCCTTAGCCTTGTTTCCCCTTGCCGTGCCGTTCCTTCAGTTACCCTTGCCTTCCCTTGCTTTCCCTTGCCTTCCTTGCGTTCCGTTACTCTTTGCTTGCTTTCCGTGCATTGCCTAGCCTTGCGTTGTCGTGCCTTAGCCTTATCTCGCCTGACCGTGCCTTCTTTTGCTTTAAGCTTTACTTGCATTGTCGTGCATTGCCTAGCCTTGCGTTGTCGTGCATTAGCCTTGCCTAGCCTCACCGTGCCTTGCCTTGCGTTACTCTTTCCTTGCCTTGCCGTGCATTGCCTAGCCTTGCATTGTCGTGCCTTATCCTTGCCTCACCTGACCGTGCCTTCCCTTGCGTTACCCTTTCCTTGCCTTGCCGTGCATTGCCTAACCCTGCGTTGCCGTGCCTTAGCCTTGTTACCCCTTGCCGTGACGTTCCTTCCGTTACCCTTGCCTTCCCTTGCTTTCCCTTGCCTTCCTTGCGTTCCGTTACTCTTTGCTTGCTTTCCGTGCATTGCCTAGCCTTGCGTTGTCATGCCTTAGCCTTGCATCGCCTGACCGTGCTTTCCCATGCGTTACCCTTTCCTTGCCTTGCCGTGCATTGCCTAGCCGTGCGTTGTCGTGCCTTAGCCTTGTTTCCCCTTGCCGTGCCGTTCCTTCCGTTACACTTGCCTTTCCTTCCTTTCCCTTGCCTTCCGTACCTTCCGTTACTCTTTGCTTGCCTTCCGTGTATTGCCTAGCCTTGCGTTGTCGTGCCTTAGCCTTGCCTCGCCTGAACGTGCTTTCCCATGCGTTACCCTTTCCTTGCCTTGCCGTGCATTGCCTAGCCTGCGTTGCCGTGCCTTAGCCTTGTTTCCCCTTGCCGTGCCGTTCCTTCCGTTACCCTGGCCTTTCCTTCCTTTTCCTTGCCTTGCTTACCTTCCGTTACTCTTTACTTGCCTTCCCTGAATTTCCTAGCCTTGCGTTGTCGTGCCTTAGCCTTATCTCGCCTGACCTTGCCTTCCTTTACTTTAAGCTTTCCTTGCATTGTCGTGCATCGCCTAGCCATGCGTTTTCGTGCATTAGCCTTCCCTAGCCTCACCGTGCCTTTCCTTGCGTTACCGTTTGCTTGCCTTGCCGTGCATTGCCTAGCCGTGCCTTGTCGTGCCTTAGCCTTGTTTCCCCTTGCCATGCCGTTCCTTCCGTTACACTTGCCTTTCTTTGCTTTCCCTTTCCTTCCTTACCTTCCGTTTCTCTTTGCTTCCCTTCCGTGCATTGCCTAGCCTTGGGTTGTCGTGCCTTAGCCTTGCCTCGCCTGACCGTGCTTTCCCATGCGTTACCCTTTCCTTGGCTTGCCGTGCATTGCCTAGCGTGCGTTGTCGTGCCTTAGCCATGTTTCCCCTTGCCGTGCCGTTCCTTCCGTTACCCTTGCCTTCCCTTGCTTTCCCTTTCCTTCCTTACATTCCGTTACTCCTTGCTTGCTTTCCGTGCATTGCCTAGCCTTGCGTTGGCTTTCCTTAGCCTTACCTCGCCTGACCGTGCTTTCCCATGCGTTACCCTTTCCTTGCCTTGCCGTGCATTGCCTAGCGTGCGTTGTCGTGCCTTAGCCTTGTTTCCCCTTGCCGTGCCGTTCCTTCCGTTACCCTTGTCTTCCCTTGCTTTCCCTTTCCTTCCTTGCATTCCGTTTCTCCTTGCTTGCTTTCCGTGCATTGCCTAGCCTTGCGTTGGCTTTCCTTAGCCTTGCCTCCCCTGACCCTGCTTTCCCATGCGTTACCCTTTCCTTGCCTTGCCGTGCATTGCCTAGCCTGCGTTGCCGTGCCTTAGCCTTGTTTCCCCTTGCCGTGTCGTTCCTTCCGTTACCCTGGCCTTTCCTTCCTTTTCCTTGCCTTGCTTACCTTCCGTTACACTTTGCTTGCCTTCCCTGAATTTCCTAGCCTTCCGTTGTCGTGCCTTAGCCTTATCTCGCCTGACCTTGCCTTCCTTTGCTTTAAGCTTTCCTTGCATTGTCGTGCATTGCCTAGCCTTGCGTTGTCGTGCATTAGCCTTGCCTAGCCTCACCGTGCCTTTTCTTGCGTTACCCTTTGCTTGCCTTACCGTGCATTGCCTAGCCGTGCCTTGTCGTGCCTTAGCCTTGTTTCCCCTTGCCGTGCCGTTCCTTCCGTTACCCTTGCCTTCCCTTGCTTTCCCTTTCCTTCCTTGCATTCCGTTACTCCTTGCTTGCTTTCCGTGCATTGCCTAGCCTTGCGTTGGCTTTCCTTAGCCTTGCCTCGCCTGACCGTGCTTTCCCATGCGTTACACTTTCCTTGCCTTGCCGTGCATTGCCTAGCGTGCGTTGTCGTGCCTTAGCCTTGTTTCCCCTTGCCGTGCCGTTCCTTCCGTTACACTTGCCTTTCTTTGCTTTCCCTTGCCTTCCTTACCTTCCGTTACTCTTTGCTTGCCTTCCGTGCATTGCCTAGCCTTGCGTTGTCGTGCCTTAGCCTTATCTCGCCTGACCGTGCCTTCCTTTGCTTTAAGCTTTACTTGCATTGTCGTGCATTGCCTAGCCTTGCGTTGTCGTGCATTAGCCTTGCCTAGCCTCACCGTGCCTTGCCTTGCGTTACCCTTTCCTTGCCTTGCCGTGCATTTCCTAGCCGTGTGTTGTCGTGCCTTAGCCTTGTTTCCCCTTGCCGTTGCGTGCCTTTTGTTACACTTGCCTTGCCTGGCTTTGCCTTGCCTTCCTTTCCTTCCGTTACTCTTTCCTTGCCTTGCCGTGCATTGCCTAGCCCTGCGTTGTCGTGCCTTAGCCTTGTTACCCCTTGCCGTGCCGTTCCTTGCGTTACCCTTGCCTTCCCTTGCTTTCCCTTGCCTTCCTTGCGTTCCGTTACTCTTTGCTTGCCTTCCGTGCATTGCCTAGCCTTGCGTTGTCGTGCCTTAGCCTTATCTCGCCTGACCGTGCCTTCCTTTGCTTTAAGCTTTACTTGCATTGTCGTGCATTGCCTAGCCTTGCGTTGTCGTGCCTTAGCCTTGTTTCCCCTTGCCGTGCCTTGCCTTGCGTTACTCTTTCCTTGCCTTGCCGTGCATTGCCTAGCCTTGCATTGTCGTGCCTTATCCTTGCCTCACCTGACCGTGCCTTCCCCTGCGTTACCCTTTCCTTGCCTTGCCGTGCATTGCCTAACCCTGCGTTGCCGTGCCTTAGCCTTGTTACCCCTTGCCGTGACGTTCCTTCCGTTACCCTTGCCTTCCCTTGCTTTCCCTTGCCTTCCTTGCGTTCCGTTACTCTTTGCTTGCTTTCCGTGCATTGCCTAGCCTTGCGTTGTCATGCCTTAGCCTTGCATCGCCTGACCGTGCTTTCCCATGCGTTACCCTTTCCTTGCCTTGCCGTGCATTGCCTAGCCGTGCGTTGTCGTGCCTTAGCCATGTTTTCCCTTGCCGTGCCGTTCCTTCCGTTACACTTGCCTTTCCTTCCTTTCCCTTGCCTTCCTTACCTTCCGTTACTCTTTGCTTGCCTTCCGTGCATTGCCTAGCCTTGCGTTGTTGTGCCTTAGCCTTGCCTCGCCTGAACGTGCTTTCCCATGCGTTACCCTTTCCTTGCCTTGCCGTGCATTGCCTAGCCTGCGTTGCCGTGCCTTAGACTTGTTTCCCCTTGCCGTGCCGTTCCTTCCGTTACCCTGGCCTTTCCTTCCTTTTCCTTGCCTTGCTTACCTTCCGTTACTCTTTACTTGCCTTCCCTGAATTTCCTAGCCTTGCGTTGTCGTGCCTTAGCCTTATCTCGCCTGACCTTGCCTTCCTTTGCTTTAAGCTTTCCTTGCATTGTCGTGCATCGCCTAGCCATGCGTTTTCGTGCATTAGCCTTGCCTAGCCTCACCGTGCCTTTCCTTGCGTTACCGTTTGCTTGCCTTGCCGTGCATTGCCTAGCCGTGCCTTGTCGTGCCTTAGCCTTGTTTCCCCTTGCCGTGCCGTTCCTTCCGTTACACTTGCCTTTCTTTGCTTTCCCTTTCCTTCCTTACCTTCCGTTTCTCTTTGCTTGCCTTCCGTGCATTGCCTAGCCTTGGGTTGTCGTGCCTTAGCCTTGCCTCGCCTGACCGTGCTTTCCCATGCGTTACCCTTTCCTTGCCTTGCCGTGCATTGCCTAGCGTGCGTTGTCGTGCCTTAGCCTTGTTTCCCCTTGCCGTGCCGTTCCTTCCGTTACCATTGCCTTTCCTTGCTTTCCCTTTCCTTCCTTACATTCCGTTACTCATTGCTTGCTTTCCGTGCATTGCCTAGCCTTGCGTTGGCTTTCCTTAGCCTTACCTCGCCTGACCGTGCTTTCCCATGCGTTACCCTTTCCTTGCCTTGCCGTGCATTGCCTAGCGTGCGTTGTCGTGCCTTAGCCTTGTTTCCCCTTGCCGTGCCGTTCCTTCCGTTACCATTGCCTTCCCTTGCTTTCCCTTTCCTTCCTTGCATTCCGTTACTCCTTGCTTGCTTTCCGTGCATTGCCTAGCCTTGCGTTGGCTTTCCTTAGCCTTGCCTCGCCTGACCGTGCTTTCCCATGCGTTACCCTTTCCTTGCCTTGCCGTGAATTGCCTAGCCTGCGTTGCCGTGCCTTAGCCTTGTTTCCCCTTGCCGTGTCGTTCCTTCCGTTACCCTGGCCTTTCCTTCCTTTTCCTTGCCTTGCTTACCTTCCGTTACTCTTTGCTTGCCTTCCCTGAATTTCCTAGCCTTGCGTTGTCGTGCCTTAGCCTTATCTCGCCTGACCTTGCCTTCCTTTGCTTTAAGCTTTCCTTGAATTGTCGTGCATCGCCTAGCCTTGCGTTTTCGTGCATTAGCCTTGCCTAGCCTCACCGTGCCTTTCCTTGCGTTACCGTTTGCTTGCCTTGTTGTGCATTGCCTAGACGTGCCTTGTCGTGCCTTAGCCTTGTTTCCCCTTGCCGTGCCGTTCCTTCCGTTACACTTGCCTTTCTTTGCTTTCCCTTTCCTTCCTTACCTTCCGTTTCTCTTTGCTTGCCTTCCGTGCATTGCCTAGCCTTGGGTTGTCGTGCCTTAGCCTTGCCTCGCCTGACCGTGCTTTCCCATGCGTTACCCTTTCCTTGCCTTGCCGTGCATTGCCTAGCGTGCGTTGTCGTGCCTTAGCCTTGTTTCCCCTTGCCGTGCCGTTCCTTCCGTTACCCTTGCCTTCCCTTGCTTTCCCTTTCCTTCCTTACATTCCCTTACTCCTTGCTTGCTTTCCGTGCATTGCCTAGCCTTGCGTTGGCTTTCCTTAGCCTTACCTCGCCTGATCGTGCTTTCCCATGCGTTACCCTTTCCTTGCCTTGCCGTGCATTGCCTAGCCGTGCGTTGTCGTGCCTTAGCCTTGTTTCCCCTTCCCGTGCCGTTCCTTCCGTTACCCTTGCCTTCCCTTGCTTTCCCTTTCCTTCCTTACATTCCGTTACTCCTTGCTTGCTTTCCGTGCATTGCCTAGCCTTGCGTTGGCTTTCCTTAGCCTTGCCTCGCCTGACCGTGCTTTCCCATGCGTTACCCTTTCCTTGCCTTGCCGTGCATTGCCTAGCCTGCGTTGCCGTGCCTTACCCTTGTTTCCCCTTGCCGTGTCGTTCCTTCCGTTACCCTGGCCTTTCGTTCCTTTTCCTTGCCTTGCTTACCTTCCGTTACTCTTTGCTTGCCTTCCCTGAATTTCCTAGCCTTGCGTTGTCGTGCCTTAGCCTTATCTCGCCTGACCTTGCCTTCCTTTGCTTTAAGCTTTCCTTGCATTGTCGTGCATCGCCTAGCCTTGCGTTTTCGTGCATTAGCCTTGCCTAGCCTCACCGTGCCTTTTCTTGCGTTACCCTTTGCTTGCCTTGCCGTGCATTGCCTAGCCGTGCCTTGTCGTGCCTTAGCCTTGTTTCCCCTTGCCGTGCCGTTCCTTCCGTTACCCTTGCCTTCCCTTGCTTTCCCTTTCCTTCCTTGCATTCCGTTACTCCTTGCTTGCTTTCCGTGCATTGCCTAGCCTTGCGTTGGCTTTCCTTAGCCTTGCCTCGCCTGACCGTGCTTTCCCATGC